>NC_091987.1:54143932-54461760 GCF_044704955.1 Pristiophorus japonicus
CTAAGCTACTCACCACCATCAACACACATCGAGGCCTTTTCATGTACAATCGATGCCCATTCGGCATCAGGTCGGCAGCTGCTATATTCCAGCGCAACATGGAGAGTCTGCTCAAGTCCATCCCGGGGAAGGTTATGTTTCAAGATGACATACTCATCATGGGCAGGGACACCGACTCCCATCTCCACAATTTGGAGGAAGTACAAAGTCGATTGGATCGGGTAGGCCTAAGAGTTAAGAAATCCAAGTGTCTGTTTCTCGCGCCTGAGGTTGAATTTTTGGGCAGAAGGATTGCCGCTGATGGAATCCGCCCAACAGAATCCAAAACCGAAGCAATTCGCCTGGCACCCAGGCCCCGGAATGTCTCGGAACTGCGCGCCTTTCTCAGGCTACTCAATTACTTTGGGAACTTTATGCAGAACTTGAGCAAGCTGCTGGAGCCTCTCCACATGCTACTCAGAAAGGTGTGCGATTGGTTTTGGGGGGACGCCCAAGAACGCGCCTTCAACAAGGCACGCAGCCTTCTATATTCCAACAGTGTTTTGACTTTTTTTGACCCAGGTAAAAAGCTAGTTCTTACATGTGATGCGTCAGTGTGCGGGGTCGGGTGCGTTTTACAGCATGTCAATGGTGCGGGTAAATTACAACCCATTGCTTATGCCTCCAGGTCACTTTCGCGGGCGGAGCGCGGGTCCGGTATGGTGGAGAAGGAGGCGCTCGCGTGTGTATACGGTGTCAAAAAGATGCACCAATACCTTTTCGGGGCCAAGTATACGTTAGAAACTGACCACAAACCCCTCACGTCCTTGCTATCCGAGTGCAAGGCAATAAACGGCAACGCCTCGGCGTGCATTCAGCGGTGGGCACTCATGCTGGTGTCTTACGCCTACACAATAATGCACAGACCAGGCACAGACAACTGTGTTGACGCGCATAGCAGGCTACCCCTGACGACCACGGAAGGGTCCGACGAACAGGACTGTGAGATGGTCATGACAATCAATGCCTTTGAATCCACAGGTTCGCTCATGACGGCTCACTAAATCAGAGCCTGGACGACCAGCGACCCCACGTTATCCTTAGTCAAAAGATGTGTTTTAACTGGTGACTGGGCAGAGACTCGCGATGCCTGCCCCGAGGAGATCAAACCTTTCCATAGGCGCATGCATGAGCTATCACTACAAGCAGACTGCCTGATGTGGGGCAGCCGAGTAGTTATGCCCTTGCGAGGCAGAGAGGCGTTTGTCTGGGAGCTCCACTGCGAGCACCCGGGGATCATCCTTATGAAGGCCATAGCCAAATCCCATGTCTGGTGGCCTGGCATTGACGCGGACTTGGAGCTCTGTGTCCGGCGGTGCACCATCTGTGCCCAACTCAGTAATGCCCCCAGAGAGGCCCCCCTAAGCCCCTGGCCCTGGCCCACTAAACCGTGGTCGCAGGTGCATGTAGACTATGCGGGCCCATTCATGGGCAAAATGTTCCTCGTAGTCATCGATGCATTTTCAAAGTGAATCGAGTGCACAATTTTAAACTCGAGCACCACCTCCACTACTGTGGAGAGCCTTAGAACCATGTTTGCAATGCACGGAATCCCTGACATATTGGTCAGTGATAATGGTCCGTGCCTCACCAGCGCAGAATTTCAAGATTTTATAGTTGACCACGGCATAAATCATGTTAAGACGGCACTGTTCAAGCCGGCCTCCAAAGGCCAAGTAGAGCGAGCAGTGCAAATCGTTAAACAAGGCATTTAAAAAATCCAAGGTCCCACGCTGCAGAGTCGCCTATCGCGATTGCTGCTGTCATACAGATCTCGTCCGCATTCATTGACTGGGGTTCCCCCTGTGCAACTATTGATGAAACGGACCTTAAAGACTATGCTCTTGTTAATCCTCCCAGACATGCATGAAATTGTTGAGGCAAAGCGCTTGAAGCTAAATGAGTACCATGACCGAATTTTGAGGGGGAGGTGCAATGAGATAGGGGACAAAGTGCTTGTGCTAAACTATGGCAGGGGTCCCAAATGGCTTGCAGGGACAGTAACAGGCAAGGAAGGAAACAGGCTACTGGTTGTACAAATGGACAATGGCCAAACCTGCTGGAGGCATGTAGACCAAGTAAAAAGTAGATTCACCAACAACACTGCAGAACCAGAGGCAGACTACAATGTGGAACTCACACCACACCTGGTGGACAGACAGAGGGAACAACCTGAGGAAAGGGCAGTCTCAACAGACAGCCCAGGCGAGATACCAGCAATCATACTGAACGAAACAGACAGCCCAGGCGAGATACCAGCAATCACACCAAAAGAAAAACAGGCACCAAGGCAAACAACTGAACCACAACTAAGATGCTCCACGTGAGAGCGTAGACCACCTGAGAGACTGAATCTATAAAGACAATAAGACCTTGAGGGAGACTGATGTCATGTATCTCACACTACTGTATATAACTGTATCTTACCATGCTATACATGACTGTAACTAGATATGACCTGTAACCACAAGCATACTTTATCACCAGGGGTGCACTTGCAGGAGACACTGGATACCTGTTCCACACAGGTATATAAAGGCAGGTCTCAGGCAAGTGAGGCACTCGAGAGCTGTGAAATAAAGGTGCAGGTCCAGAGTGACCTTGACTTCAGCATGTGCCTCGTGTAAGTCTGTACTGCAGGGTCAGGACTTTACAACTACCCTGAGGAACTCCTGCTGCGATGTCCTGAGGCTGTGATGATTGACCTCCAACCACCACAACCATCTTCCTTTGTGCTAGGTATGACTCTAGTCAGTGAAGAGTTTTCCCCCTCATTCCCATTGACTTCAGTTTTACTAGGTCTCCTTGATGTCACACTCGGTCAAATGCTGCCTTGATATCACTCTCACCTCACCTCTGAAATATAGCTCTATTGTCCATGTTTGAACCAAGCCTGCAATGAGGTTTGGAGCCGAGTGGTCTTGGCGGAAGCCAAACTAGGCATCAGTGAGCAGTTATTGTTGAGGAAGGGCCGCTTGATAGCATTGTCACCGACACCCTCCATCATTTTGCTGATGATTGAGAGTAGACGAATGGGGTGGCAATTGGCTGGATTGGATTTGTACCATATTTTTTGGACAGGACATAGCTGGGCAGTTTTCCACATTGTCGGATAGATGCCAGTGTTACTGCTGTACTAGAACAGCTTGGATAGAGGCGCTGCTAGTTCTGGAGCTGGGATGTTGTCGGGGCCCATAGCCTTTGCTATATCCAATGCACTCAGCCATTTTTTGATATCACGTGGAGTGAATCGAATTGGCTGAAGACTGTCTTCTGTGATGGTGGGGAATTCAGGAGGAGTCCGATCTTGATCAGTCACTTGGCCGATGATAGTTGCAAGTGCATCAGCCTTGTCTTTTGCATTTGCATGCTGGGCTCCGCCATCATTAAGGATGGTAATGTTCATGGAGCCTCCTCATCCCATCAGCTGTTTAATGGTCTACCATTGTTAACGACTGGATGTGGCAGCACTGCAGAGCTTTGGTCTGATCCGTTGGTTGTGGGATTACTTAGCTCTATCTAAAGCATGCTGCTTCTGTTGTTTAGCATGCTTGTAGTCCTGTGTTGCAGCTTCTACAGGTTGGCACCTCATTTTTAGGTCCACGTGGTACTGCTCCTGGCATTTTCTTCTACACTCCTCATTGAACCAGGGTTGGACACCTGACTTGATGTTAATGGTAGAGTGAGGGATATTGAATCATAGAATCATAGAATGTTTACAGCATGGAAAAAGGCCATTCAGCCAGTCGAGCTTGTGCCAACTCTCAGCTAGTCCCATTCGCCTGCCCCTTCCCCGTAGCCCTGTTATTTTTTTTCCTTCAGGTACTTATCCAACTTCCTTTTGCAAGCTAAGATTGAGTCTGCCACCACCCTTTCAGGCAGTGCTATGTCAGGAATACGAGGCTCTGAGGTTACAGATTGAGGTGGAATACAATTCTGTTGCTGCTGATGCCCCACGGCGCCTCATGAAATCATAGTTTTGATCTGCTAGGTCTGTTGTGAATCCATTTAGCATAGTTGTCGGCCCGACCTGGCAGTTAGCCAACAATAAAATATAAAATGGAGTCGCTGGCAGTGCGACCTCACCTTTAATGGTGGATGCGCCGCTCAGCCATAGACAGCTCCCCACTGGGGCAATTTCCCGTGGGGGCCAGAAAGGTGATCGCCGGGGGTCAGTAAGGGGTCGGTGCGTGCCTGACGCGGCAGGAAAATGTGCAGTGCGGTAACCAGTTCCCGCCACTTCTGGCCCGGGTGCAACTTCAGACGGGTTGGCCCATTCATCCGCCACCAGTCGGTAAGGCTTCTCAGCTCCATCTCCCTCTCAGAGCTTATGGAGGGGTGCAATTTCGGCTTCGTGGTGTAAATACACCCTTTATCTTCTTTAAATGTCTTAGATGAATAACATTATCAAATACTTTCTAAAATCCAGGCAACTTTTAGCAACTGGATAGACCTAATCCATTCATTTAGTCTTCTCTTAAATGATTCCAGTAAATTTGTGAGTTTGCTTCTAAATTCATGTTGACTGCTTCTCTGTGGAGTTTTGAAAACATTGATGGCATTTTGTAGAATGCAATTAATTTGTTTCTCGTCCACAGATGTTGGGTAACATTTATTGGTGTAGGGTGGCTTTATTTTGCATCTGACCTTTATGTGATAGACTAGGGATGTTTGATAATTTCCCAACACTATTCCATTCATCTTGATCACACAAGCACAAAATTGTCTCATAAAATAGTACTAGGGCATCATTATTAGGGGTGAGATCAAAGCACATTTGGGACATATAATCAGAGCTCTCTGGTATAGAGATGAAAATATTGCATGTAAAAAAAATATATTGTGTTTTATTATTAAATGTTTGAGTTCATACACAAACCATTCTTCCAGCATGTTAGCTTAAGTAAAATCTGCTGAGGGCACGGTTATGTTTCATCACTAGCAGATAAATAATTCGTGCAACATCAGTCATATTCTTCTCCTGCTTTGTGTCATTTTTATAGCCGCCAGCTCATGCATTGCCAGACCTGCGATAAAGACTCCACTATATACACTTTGCAGATCTAAATACGTTGTACACTAAGCTGTAAATTTAAACAAGACATTTTTCAAGTATTTTAAAAGTGTCATGTCACAAAATTAACTTGTCAGGACTATCACTCCTGGAACTCAATTATTCCCCTAGCTACAAACCAGATATAATAATTTATAAGCCTTTCACTGGGGCATGGTCCTCACCGTGGCTAGTGAGCAGACAGTGTAGGAAACTGACACATTGAGCTTGTACACTAGGAGTAATGCTACATTATGATTGAGATGTATTATTTAGTGGGGGCCATTTTACCTTAACCCGCCCGTCGGGAATCGGCTGGATCGGGTGCAACCCTGGTTTTACACCCTGTGTATTTTTACTTTCCATTGAAGTCAGTGGAGAGTAATATTGGATGAGGTGTAAAACTGGCATTCCACCTGATCCATGGGTTTCCTGCCTGGTAACTTAGCTTAAAATTACCCTCAACATTTCGATACTCATCTGCATCTGGACAATGACATGCCTGAGCAGGAACCTCTCAGTCGTCTGACTACAAAAGTTGTTTTTATTCACATGATGTGGCATTATCATTTCTTACCTAATTGAACACAAGTAACATGCACACATGTATGCACAGTACCGGGTAATGCACTTGGTTGCGACACTGATGTCTTGCCTGAGGCTTGGGTCAGCCTTAACCCAAATTAATCACATAAAAGTCTCCTCTTTCTGCTGAATGTAGGGTTGTAACTGAATTTTGACAGGTACAGCGTTTGTAAATTCGACAGAACAAAACTGTTTATAATTCAGCACTACTTGGATGAAGAAAGCGGTTCTAAGGACAATTGGCATGGGAAATGAAAATATTACACTGGTATAGTAGGGATATTCTTCTGAGGGACTTTACGAGAAGAACTGGGGGATGGCAAGATTTAGGCAAGTTAGCAAGAGAAGGCTGAGAAATGCTCATCATAGGTAGTGTTAGCCCATGCACTTTCTCAAAGTATTGCAATTCCTTAAACTCATTGGCTATTTATTCAAGGTGGAATGTCATGGTGCGTCCAATTAAACAGGCTTCTCTGCACAAAGAGGCCAGTCACTCAGATTACAACCAAGATCCAAATCTGCTGGCACATCCATTGCAAAAGAAGCGCTTCCTCTGGTACAGCAGCTTCACTGAGACGCGAATCATCTCACACCTATAGGATGAACCTTTCCACTTACCCACTGCTCAACCTCATCTCACTCGGAGCATGTCATAGGAGTCGTAAATTAGAAACATGAGCAAGTAAGTTAGTGGGCAAAAAGGGGAAACATGATGGTACGAGGTAACTAGGCTAGAAATTACCCTTTGCCCCCATTTGGGAGTGGTAACCTTCCGGGGCCTAGTCCCAGCCCGGAAGTCTCGTCCCCGACACAGAATTGGGCCTTATGCCCCTCAAAGGAAGCAGAACACTGTCTCCGGCGCTCTGCTTACTTTCAGGGGCCCTCCCGGGGTGGTAGCGCGCGCTGAGTACAGCACCGCATGGAGCAGGCCTGTGCTACGCGGATGCTCTGTGTAGTTCTGATGTGCTACAATGCCTCTCCCCTTCCATTAAAGGGGAGTGCCGCTGCGCACTCTGCAGGCCCTTTGGTGATTGCCACTGGGGAACCGACGACGCGATCGACCAAGCCAGTGACCCAGTACCCAAAATGAAGTGCCGGGCTGCACGATGGTGGCCTGGTCACCACAAGGGCTGCCATTATTGGGCTGATGCATGAGTTGGCTGACAAATAAAAATGGCAGCCTAGGGCGTTAAAGGCCTCCCCATTAAGGGGCACCCGGCAGAGGATGTCCGCCAATTTTGCGACCTGCAAAGCTGGCGTTGACATCCACCCTTGCCAGCCTCGCGAACCGTGGGGCAGTTTGCTCTGTGGGATGGAAAGCGGTTGGCGCGTGGTGGTGAGGGGTTGGCCTGCACGGCAATGATGTCATCGCCGGTTGCGCGCCAGCCCGGAGCACTAATCGCGGGGCACGCCACTGCCGGGACAGCGCCTCTCAAACCTCTGGGACAATTTCCCAGGAGGCGGTAGCGCCCCCCTCCCCTGCCCTCCAGGCGTAAACGCCATTGCGTGCTGGTAGCACCCCCCCGGAGGTGCCAATGGGGCTATAAAAAGGGGCAATTTTGGCCCCTTTCTGGGCAAAATAATAATGCTTAACCACATAGAGTCCTGAATTCATTTCTGTGACTGCTGGCTGTTCTGTCTCACATCCTCTCCCTCCTGTGCACCCTCCTCTTGCTGTAGTGAGGGGGTTCATTCTGCCTTTGTGTTTTTCAATTATTTCTTGACCTGTGGGAACCCTGCTGGTCTGTAGAACTGGATAGATCTTTCTCCTTGTTTGTCTGATTACATATGAATATGAATTGCACAGCCCCTCTGGCAGCTGCCTGATGAATGTAGCAATGGTCTCCAGGTGCTGCCTGGAAGAATCCAAAGCTGTTCTCTTGGAGCAAGTGGAATTCAGTCAGAAACTGGCATATTTCTCCAATTGCCTGCAGTGGGAAGTGTAGCCTTCTGTGGCAGTGGTGTGCAGAATGTTCCAAGTGAGATCTTTTTGGTCTGTGAACCCTATTGAGTGAATATCTACATGCAGGAAACAAATGTCTCCTGTGATCTTGTATTCTAAATTCCTCTAATTTAGCCTCTTCTATCTACTCATTCTTCTCTTCATAACATAAAAAAAAAGGAATTCCATTGGCAGGATTTCTTTGAGCACCAGGATTAAAATCAGCCAGATTATATTTTACCACAGGCGGGCAGGTCATGATTTCTGCTGGAAACCTGCTGGCAGTTAAAATCCAGGCTCAACCTTCACTTACAGCAAACACAATGGTCTACTCAATGCAGTATCTGCCTCAGGGGTTACTTTAATGATGCTCGTACTGCCAATTATATAGTGGCAGTAATAATTCGAGGTGGGTCTAGCAGAGGTTGGGGGGAAATGGCTTGTAGGGTTTCCTATGTCCATATGATCCTATTTAACTGCTACAGGGTGGACTCTCAGTGGGTCTTAAAGAGGACTGGTTATTTTTTGAAAGGATAATTCTGGTGCAATGCTAGACTTGCATTTTTGAGGTGGAAGACAGTACCGCTCCATTTTACTGTTTACTGCCTCAAGACTGCCAGAAAATGGGTTCCAAATCATAGGAAATGCAGCCCGCAATCTCAAAGCATAAAGTGGTAAGTGATTCAGAAAGGTGAGGAAAGCACTATAGTGACCGATCAGTCTCTCCACACAACTGGAAGTATCACATGCCAACCCGAAAAACTAGCAAAAGCTGACTCACTGCTTCAAAAACGCTCATAACCGGCCTCCAGTTTAGTCCTTCTAATACATGAAGTATGCATGTGTTTGTTTTAAATTTAGCTGAAAGTATACCCAACACTGGAACACTTTCATAATGGAAAACAAATACTACAACATGCCAAAATGCAGTTTGCAGCAGTGGTGAATTTAGAGATTGCTGAAGGGCATTATGCATGTAGAAGGCACAAGTGTTAAAAATATGCCAGTTAAAGGCTACCTCTATTCACTTTAATAATCAGGATTGACTGTAACTCAGTCTGGTGGTTATATTTTAATGGGCTAGAAATTCCACATTGAAAAATAGCTCAGTTTTTTGGTGTTATTTCAGATTAGCGACCGATTTTTTACACCGAAATAGTGCCAAAAAAAATAAGGCCGAAGTTCCGCCAAAAATGTAAAAAATTTTGGCGTAGTCTTAAAATACCTCCGTTTTTAAGGACGGAGCTAAATTTTTTCGCCTTAAAAATAATGCCCGTTCTGCACTTGCCAAACACAACATAAACTTGAGACTCTAAAGTAAAAATGCAGGCGGGGAGATTACTCCGACCAAAAAATTCCTTATTCTCTGCTTTGGTGCTGGTGAATGGATATTTAGACATCTTTTAATGAAACTTGTTCTGTAAAATAAACATGGCCTGATCATATAGAGTTTTAAGTTCAATCTCTCTCTATCTCATTTCATTCTCTCTCTGTCTCTTTCCATTCTCTCTCTTTCTCTCTCTCTCTCTCTCTCTCTCTCTCGTAATCACGGCCCCATAACTCCTTTAATGTCTGCCTCGGTTGGAAATGAGACTGAAATGTCCATGTAGTTTCATGTCCTTGGGCTGCTGCACTTTATCTCTCTGTGGTGTGGTGTTGCCTCCCAGGTCAGGTCGGGATGGCATGCTGGTTCCTTGGGCTAGAAATAGGAGCCCGCCCAAATATGGGCACAGGGAAGAGAAATCGGAGATTTTACTTCAAACCTGGCTATGGTTCTGTAATGGAGAATCATTCTTTCCCATTCTTGTTCAATAAAGGATGAAATCATCATTATAGGGCTAGATTTTCCACTATGATCGCTATTGCCCAAAAATGGGCGATATTTCCGGCCTCAATGCTTTTTTAATTTTTCATGATTGCTGGAATATTGCCCATTTAAAAAAAGTTTCGCCTTTTCATTTTGGGCAATAGCGATGTGAAATGGGCCTTAGCGATGTATTCAGTCGTGCAAGGCTGGTGTCCATAGCAACGGGCGTTCTGCGCATGTGTGATTTTTATTAGTAAAGAAGTTTTCCCATGATTCGGGAGTTATGGGGTCATCTGCATTTGCTCAGAAGAGTGAAAGAGAGGGAGAGAGAGAAGGAGAGAGAAACCAAGCAGTCGGATACCTTAATTTGAAATATGTCTAGTGATACAAGTATGCAGAGGAGGAGCTGGAGGGAGAAGGAGGGCCTTCTTGGACGAGGTGAATGAGGTCCACGTAAATGAGATGGAAAATAGAAACGGACAATTAACCGAGGGTGGGCGTGAGAAACCTCCCCCCTGGACCTATCAAAAAATATGGGGCGATATCGCCACCATTGTTTCTTCAGTGGCCCACGATGGGCATGAGGTAGACCAGTGCCGCAAGAGGAGGAACAGCCTGGTTGCTTCGGCAAGAGTAAGTATTAAATTATTACATTTTAAATTGTAATTGTTGTGTATTTAGAATAAGACAGACTGAACACTGTGAGCTCAAAGTAAAATGTGACCTTAGTCTTTTATTGCAGGTCTCCCGAGTGCCTCTCCAACCTGTGAAGCCTCCTTAAATACCTGTGCTCCCAAGGGATTATGGGATCCCTTTGGACTCCAGTGGATGAGCCCTCTGGTGGCTACACAGAGTAAATACAAGTCCACATATATATAACAACACTTCCCCCACAAAAGTCAATAGTGTAACTATTTACAATGTGAGTTGCTCTGGGGCCCTTCTTGCCCTGGTTGATCGTCTCGGTGTGAAAGCTCGTGTTGTTGAATCATTTGTTGGGCCCTCGCTGGGCTGCTGTGCAGCTGGCCTTGCTGAGCTGCCTGGTGTGTTGAGCCCTGCTGGGCTGCTGTGGATGATGGGTTCTGCTTCAAGGTCAACCATGGTGCCGGTTGCCACTGATGTGTATGTTGGGGGATCAAAAAAGGTAGGGCCCAAGGTGGGTTGCTCAGGATAGTCTGTGAATCTGAGTTTGATTTGGTTCAAGTGTTTCCGGTGAATGAGTCCATTTGAAAGTTCGGGTGTTTGACCCGAAACACCCTGCTCCCCTCTTTGAACACGACAGTGCCGGGAAGCCATTTGGGACCTTGTCCATAATTTAATACAAATACAGGATCATTGATTTCAATCTCGCATGACGCATTTGCGCTATCATGGTATGCACTTGGTTGAAGCCGCCTGCTCTCTACCTGTTCATGTAGATCAGGGTGAACTAACGAGAGCCTTGTCTTAAGTGCTCTTTTCATGAGCAGTTCAGCAGGTGGGATCCCAGTGAGTGAGTAGGGTCTCGTGCGGTAGCTAAGCAGGACTCGGGATAGGTGAGTCTGCAATGAGCCTTCAGTTACCCTCTTCAAGCCTTGCTTGATGGTTTGCACTGCTCTCTCTGCCTGACCATTAGATGCTGGTTTAAACGGGGCAGATGTAACATGTTTGATCCCGTTACGGGTCATGAATTCTTTGAACTCAGCACTGGTAAAACATGGCCCGTTGTCGCTCACCAGGACATTGGGTAAGCCGTGAATGGCAAACATGGCCCGCAGGCTTTCAGTAGTGGCAGCAGACATGCTAGCCAACATTATGTCACATTCAATCCACTTGGAGTACGCGTCTACAACCGCAAGGAATATTTTACCCAAGAGCGGGCCTGCATAGTCGACGTGTACCCTAGACCACAGTTTGGAGGGCCAAGACCATAAACTTAGCGGCGCCTCCCTGGGTACATTGCTTAACTGCGAGCATGTATTACATCTGTGAACGCAGGAATCTAAGTCCGCATTGATACCGGGCCACCACACGTGGGATCTAACTATCGCTTTCATCATCACGATGCCTGGGTGGGTACTGTGGAGGTCATTGATGAAGGTGTCTCTGCCCTTCTTGGGACCACTACTCGATTGCCCCACAGAAGACAGTCTGCCTGTATAGACATTTCATCTTTGTGCCGCCAGAACGGCTTTATCTCTTCCTGCATTTCCACTGAGACACTGGATCAGCTCCCGTGAAGCACACAGCTTTTGACTTGAGATAATAAGGGGTCCTGGCCTGTCCAGGTTTTGATCTGCTGAGCAACGACGGTTGATTGCTCACTCTCAAATGCTTCCATAACCATGGCTAGATCTGCGGGCTGCCCCATTTCCACCCCCGTGGTGGGCAATGGCAGCCTTCTGAGACTATCGGCGCAGTTTTCTGTGACTGGCCTGTGGCGGATGGCATAGTTGTATGCGGACAACGTGAGCGCCCATCTCTGGATGCGGGCCGATGTGTTGGTATTTGTCCCTTTACTCTCGGAAAACAGGGATATAAGTGGCTTATTGTCAGTTTCCAATTCGAATTTTAGCCCAAACAGGTATTGATGCATTTTCTTTACCCCATAGACACACGCTAATGCTTCTTTTTCAATCATACTGTAGGCTCTCTCAGCCTTAGACAGACTCTTGGATGCATAAGCAACCAGTTGCAGTTTCCTGAAATCATTACCTTGTTGAAATACACACCCGACGCCATATGATGGCGCATCACATGCTAGTACCAAACGCTTACATGGATCATATAACACAAGCAATTTGTTTGAGCATAACAATTTTCTAGCTTTTACAAACGCATTTTCTTGGCTTTTGCCCCAAATCCATTCACCCCCTTTTCGTAGTAAGACGTGTAGTGGTTCTAGCATGGTGCTTAGACCCGGTAAGAAGTTACAAAAATAGTTCAAGAGTCCCAGAAACGACCGCAGCTCCGTCACTTTCGGTGGCCTCAGTGCGTTCTCGAGTGCCTCCATCCTTGCGTTGGTGGGCCTGATGCTGTCCGCCGCATACCTTCTTCTCAGGAACTCCACTTCAGGCACCAGGAAAATGCACTTCAAGCGTTTTAACCTGAGCCCCACGCGGTTGTGTCGACTAAGAACCTCCTCCAGGTTCTGCAGGTGCTCGACTGTGTTCCAACCTGTGATCAAGATGTAGTCCTGGAAGACCACGGTGTGCGGGACTGACTTCAGTAAATTTTCCATGTTTCTCTGGAATATCGCCGCCACTGATCGGGTTCCAAATGTGCATCTGTTATAAACAAAAAGACCTTTGTGCATGTTGATGTAGGTGAGGGCCTTCGATGATTCCTCCAGTTCCCCTGCGTCATGTAGGCTGAAGTCAGATCCAGCTTCGTGAACGTCTTTCCTCCCACCAGCGTTGCAAAGAGGTTGTCGGCTTTTTGTAGTGGGTATTGGTCCTGCAGGGAGAAACGATTGATAGTTACTTTGTAATCGCCACAGATTCTGTCAGTCTCATCTCCCTTGATGACTGGGACAATAGGACTGGCCCACTCGCTGAACTCGAGCGGTGAAATGATGCCCTCTCTTTGCAGGCAGTCTAGCTCGATCTCTCCCCTTTCTCCTTTCTCTCATCATGTACGGTACTGCTCTTGCCTTGTGATGGATGGGTCACGCTCCCGGAATTAGGTGGATCTGCACTTTTGCTCCTTGGAATTTCCCGATGCCTGGTTCGAACAGTGAAGCAAATTTGTTTAAGACCTGGGCACACGAAGTGTCATCAGCGGGCGAGAGCGCTCGGACGTCGTCCCAGTTCCAGTGTATCTTTCCCAGCCAGTACCTGCCAAGCAGCGTGGGACCATCGCCCGGTACCACCCAGAGTGGTAGCTTGTGCACTGCTCCATCGTAGGAGACCTTTACAGTTGCACTGCTGATTACAGGAATCAGTTCTTTTGTGTAAGTTCTTAGTTTTGTGCAAACTGGAGTTCAGACTACTTTGAGGCCTTGTTGCACCACAACCTTTCGAAAGTCTTTTTGCCCATGATGGACTGTCTCGTGCCCGTGTCCATCTCCATTGACACCGGGAGTCAATTTAGTTCAACATTCAGCATTATCGGGAAACAATTCTTGGTGAATGTGTGCATCTCATGTACCTCTGCCTCCTCGATTCAAGGCTCTGGTTCGTCGTGATCCTCCGTGGATCTGTCCTCCTCTGCAACGTGGTGGTTTGCAGGTGTAACAGGCTTTGCAGCTCGCCTGCACATTTGTTGGAGGTGTCCCATTGTTGTACAGCCCTTGCAAATGTACTCTTTGAATCGGCATGAATGGAAACGATGGTCACCACCGTAGCACCAACAAGGTGTTAATGGCCTTGTATTCATCACCCTTGATGGTGGACTCTGAGTCATCTGCGGACGTGCAGCTGCAGGTATGTGTGACCTGCCCTGTACGTTATGATTCGAAAACAACATTACTTTGTTCACAGTATTTGTAGCAGCACTTGTGTGCTGAGAGATTTGTTTCATATTGTCACTGGGGGCAATGAACGCCTGGGCTATCGCTTTGGTCTTACTCAAGGTTGGGGTCTCTACAGTCAAAACTTTGTGAAGTATGGCTTCGTGGTCAATGCCAAGTACGAAAAAGTCTCTGAGCATGTGCTCCAAATGTCCTTCAAATTCACAATGACCTGCAAGGCATCTTAGCTCGGCAACATAACTCGCCACTTCCTGGCCTTCTGGTCTTTTGTAGGTGTAGAACCTATACCTCGCCATCAGAATGCTTTCCTTCGGGTTCAAATGCTCTCGGACCAGTGTGCACAAATCGTCGAACGATTTTCCGTAGGTTTCGCTGGAGTGAGCAGATTCTTCATGAGGCCATACGTTGGTGCCCCACAGATGGTGAGGAGGATCGCCATTCGTTTGGCAACACTCTCTTCCCCATCTAGCTCGTTGGCCATGAAATATTGGTCGAGTCGTTCCACAAAAGTTTCCCAATCATCTCCCTCCAAAAATTTCTCCAGGATGCCCATTTTTCTCTGCATCTTTGGGTTCGCTATCTGTATCTCATCGCCAGTTGTTGTGTATGTAGAATAAGTCAGATTGAACACTGTGAGCTCAAAGTAAAGTGTGACCGTAGTCTTTTATTGCAGGTCTCCAGAGTGCCTCTCCAACCTGTGAAGCCTCCTTAAATACCTGTGGTCCCAAGAGATTATGGGATCCCTTGGGACTCCAGAGGATGAGCCCTCTGGTGGCTGTACAGAGTAAATACAAGTCCACATATATATAACAGTAATGATCCACTGAATTAATTAGAATATAAACCTGCCGGATTGTAATTAAGCTGGGTAATCTTGGGTAGCTTCCCTGCTAAGATTTGGACAGGGGTCGGAACCTGCACCCTTTAAGTCTAATTTTGCTGAGATGCCTTACATTTAATCAACAGTATTAATTATTATTATTTAAAGGAATGACTGGAAACAGACAGACCGCAAACATTCAGCATTTCTATCACGTTAGTTTCGAAGGAGAATTTTTGTGTGCTGTGAGCAAGTCTTTAACTTGGGCATCGTTTGTTTCCTTTTTGGTTCCATTGGTGGATGGGGCATGACTGAGCATTGAGGAGTCCGGTCACCTTTACCCAGACTGTCACACACACTCCGGCCGCTGTCACACACACTCACAGTGACCCAGCCGGGACTGGTGGAGAGCTGCCCTGGCTCACCGTCTGCCCTGGGACACTTTGGGACATTAGCTCCGGCCAAATAGTGGTCCCTGAGCACGGCCCATGGACACGGTGCCCCCTCCCATTTCAGTCCTGTCATTGCCGAGCTCACCAGCGGTCCTGATTCCCCTCACCAGGGGACCTCCATCGATTCAAATAAACTGCCTACCTCCCCTCAGGCGCCGAATGGCATGGCCCATGGATGGGGCCTTTCCTGGAGATTGTACGCGAGATGTTTGGTGTCAAGCATTAGTTCCTAGACACGATCTTATTAAATATTTTCTCTGAACGTAGATGTTATAATCATGCATCCATTATGGATACATTATTAGCAAAACTGTATTAGCATATAATGTTAAAGTTATGGATGAATAGAATGTGAGGTGACTAATTGTGGATTACAATATCTATTGCGTTTCAGTAATAGTACTGAGTCAATTAGCTTATGCCATGCTCTTGTCACATTTGCAGAGGAAGATATTGAAGAATCATGCGGAGCAGAGGCGGACCGGGGGAGGGCCTGCTGAGCTCCACCTACTAACAGACTTGGAGGAACGTGCCGTAGCATTAGTGAGCACCCACAATCGCTCTGTCTCTCCTGAGGTGGACCAGCAGTTCCATCTGGCAATTTTTGTCCTCTCCTGATAGCTAGGTTATGCAACATGCAGCACACCACAATGAACTTAACGATCTGCGCAGAGTGGTATTGTAGGTTGCCTCCTGAGTGGTCCAGGCATCTAACAGATCTCCAATTGTCTTTTCGTCGATATTGCGTGTAGCTTTATGGCTTTCTTTGTAGCGCTTCTCGGCTTCTGTCTGGGGCTTGCGTAGGGGAGTCATGAGCCAGCTGGCAAGGTCATATCCTTTATCCCCCAGCATCCAACTGTAACCTTGTGGCTGACTCTTAAACAGATCAGACACAGTGCTCTCACACAAGATGTGCGCATCATGGCTGCTTCCTGGAAAATTTTAATTTACTGTCATGATTATTTGCTTGTGGTCGACAATGAGCTGCACATTCAGGGAGTGGAATCCCTTTCAGTTCCGAAACACCTCTGTATCCTGTAAAGATGCTCACAAGGCGACGTGCGTACAGTCTATTGCTCCCTGCACCTTGGTGAAGTTGGTTATTCGTGAGCAACCCAAAGCCCTCTCAGTCTGTGCCTCCCTGGTCATAGGGAAGCTTATAAAATCCATCGTGCATGCGTAAAGGGCTTCAGTCACCTGTTGAATACAGCAATGTGTGTCATGCTGTGAGATACCGCAAATGACCCCAGCTGAGGCCTGAAAGGAGCCTGATGCATAGAAGGAAAGTGCCGCAGTAACCTTAACCTCAATGGGCAGTGTGGTCCAGATGGTGCTGGTAGGCTGCAGATCTCCCTTAATTAGCTGGCATATCTCACTGATGACCTCCTTTCGGAAGCGCAGCCTTTGACCGCACGTGTTAATGGACAAGTCCAGGTATGAGCGATTATTCCTGTAAATGGATTGGGTGTAACGTCTCCTCCTCAGCAGTCTGCCACCTCTTTGATTGGGCTCTTCAATATACCTTCTCCCATCTCTATTCTGCAGCATGTGATTAGTGATCAATACTGGTTGAGAAATTACAGGCCCCATCACTATAAATCGCTATAAATGCCCTTAATTTGTCATCAACAAATACAAAGGTGATTAGATGATTGGCAAGGGTCAAAAAGGCCCTGAAAATCACTCACAAATTGATTCTCCTGACAAGCACTTCAAGCAATGTTTTATTATAGATCCTCCGTGTTAGAAAATGGTGTCCGTAGTGCCGAGTACTGCCGAGTAGTGCCGAGTACTGCCGAGTAGTGCCGAGTACTGCCGAGTAGTGCCGAGTGCTGCCGAGTACTGCCGAGTAGTGCCGAGTACTGCCGAGTAGTGCCGAGTACTGCCGAGTAGTGCCGAGTGCTGCCGAGTAGTGCCGAGTACTGCCGAGTAGTGCCGAGTACTGCCGAGTAGTGCCGAGTGCTGCCGAGTAGTGCCGAGTGCTGCCGAGTAGTGCCGAGTACTGCCGAGTAGTGCCGAGTGCTGCCGAGTAGTGCCGAGTGCTGCCGAGTAGTGCCGAGTGCTGCCGAGTAGTGCCGAGTACTGCCGAGTAGTGCCGAGTGCTGCCGAGTAGTGCCGAGTGCTGCCGAGTAGTGCCGAGTGCTGCCGAGTAGTGCCGAGTGCTGCCGAGTAGTGCCGAGTGCTGCCGAGTAGTGCCGAGTAGTGCCGAGTACTGCCGAGTAGTGCCGAGTGCTGCCGAGTAGTGCCGAGTGCTGCCGAGTAGTGCCGAGTACTGCCGAGTAGTGCCGAGTACTGCCGAGTAGTGCCGAGTACTGCCGAGTAGTGCCGAGTACTGCCGAGTATTGCCGAGTAGTGCCGAGTACTGCCGAGTAGTGCCGGGTCAGGTGAGTGCAGCTTTTCTTCAGCGTCTTTTTGGGCCAGCGATCATTTGGGAAAATTGTGGGCGAAATTCCGAAAGTAGCGCTAGGCGATAATCTGGGCCATAATTGGGTGCTAGTTTCCATTATAACCAGTATTCTCAGCCTTGCACGAGGATGACGTCATATTTTTTAAAAAATAGGCAGGGCGATGCAGCACATTCATGTATGCTGAAAGTTGCGCTGGTGATAAATGGGCTATAATCGGGTGCTAGTTTCCACTTTTCAGCAAATATGGGCGATAGCCTGCATCTCAGTGCGTATATGGGCGCTAAATAGACGATAAATGGGTGATGATGTGCCAAAAGTCTAGCCCTTAGGTTTTTGGGGTTTCATTTCGTAACGCTGACTCTGTTGGCATGGCAAATGAACCAGCTGAAGACACAGAATAGAGAGTATTTATCATTCCTATATAAAATATAGGTTTTATTCCCTCCCAAAACTTTAACTTTTAGCTGTTTCCCAAGATGGCCCCATTATCGCCGATTTCCATCCGACTCCACCAGGTAAGGCAAGCTTTTTAAAAGTGGTATTTAGCACTGTCCTTAAAAATATCCTTATTGGGAAAACTCGCAAAAAATGGCGTTATCATTGGATTTGACCCCGAGTGACATCACAAAAGCGGTTCTCAAAAAAAATGGCCCTTATTTTTTAAGGATGGCTTTACATCACTGGCAAAACTAACAAATTGGCACCATGTTTATCTAGCTCCAAAAAAAACTTCTGGCTCCCAAAAAATGGTGCTAAATTGATCCTTACGGTGGTGAATTTCGGGCCCAGAAGTCTTATTGGATATTAAGGTTTTAGGGAAACCACCATAGGTCAAAAGGTCTTGTCAATATCCAGGGCAGGCCCATCCCTAAAAAGAGAATAAAAGTAACATTTAGAGCTTTGTTTAGCACAGACAGTGAATGGAAGAACCGGAGGTTGGGCTGGTCGAACACTCTTTGAGAATGATCCCATGCTTTACCAAAGAAGGCTCGGGACTGAACTGCTCATGTGCACCAGCCGTTTGTCCGATCGGGATTGGTATTAACTATCTGTTATGGTTGTATGTTTTTGCTATATAATTAATGTGTTATATTCGGACTTAAACTCTAAGACGGGCTAGAATTTTCCCAAATAACGAAATCACCATTTATAGACATTATTCGCAATTAATAACTTTTTTTTCCTGCCGAAATAACGGCAAAAAATAAATGGCTAAAATTTGCCAAATATGTTGCAATGTTTGGCGAAGTGTTGAAACAATGCCGTTTTTAACGACAAAAATGAACTATTCTGCGATTTAAAAAAATGCCCCTTCTCCGCATGCGTGGAAAAAAAACATATTTTGCTCGTTTTTCACGTGATGGGTGCGCCCACACATGCGCAGTACACTTCCAGTTCTGAATCAGACATTTTTAAAGGGGATTTAAAGTGCCGGTGAGTTCACCATGCTTCAACGCAGAGGCTGCAAGAACAAAAATGCAGGATGATTTGGGAAGGAAGAGGACTCGGAAGTTTACCCAGGACGCAAATGAGGCCCTGGTGGGTGCTGTAAAGAGAGGATGGGGCCAGATTGGAAAGAATGGCAAAGGGAAACTGCACCCATCTGCAATGAAAGAAGTGTGGAAACGCGTGGCTGAGCAGCTTTCCTCTGTGGACTCCGCCATGAGGACCCACCACCAGTGCAGGAAGAGATAGCATGACCTTTGGGGGACAGCCAGAGTAAGTCATATTTTTATTTAATGCATTCCAATTACTTAAATTGTAAATTTGACACATCTCGGTACCGCTAGGCTTCTAATCATCACACATTATAAGGATTGCTTTTTTTCTGCATTGCACTTTGATGTTTTCATAATGAACAATGAGCAAATAAAGGGACATTAAACAGATCACTTAATTAAATACACACAGCATGATATAAGTGCTTTGATGACTATCTGTG
Source organism: Pristiophorus japonicus (assembly GCF_044704955.1). Taxonomy (NCBI): domain Eukaryota; kingdom Metazoa; phylum Chordata; class Chondrichthyes; family Pristiophoridae; genus Pristiophorus; species Pristiophorus japonicus. The sequence goes on from NC_091987.1 coordinate 54,163,431, forward strand.
TGTGCCTCAACAGCAGAAGGCCCCTCTCTTAAAAATTTCTATTATCATCTTTGCAGAAAAAGTTGTTCCATAACTGACGAAATTAACAGAAAACTTGTGGCGGTCCGGCAACACTGCTCCCACTCACTCATCTGGAAAGTCGTGTGGCGGGTCTGATTGGTGCGTCGCAGGGATCGACTACCCATGCGGATGCTGAGCCCATGTTTGAGAGTGACAGTAAGTCCTGCAAAATCCACAGTCTGGGTTGGCTCAATGTTAAGTACTGTGTGGGCTAGGCTTCGCTTTATGCGACGTACTGTCAGTCATCGGGGTCCTTCAAATGAGCCTGCGCTATGTGAGCCTACTCATGTCACCGTGCCCCCTCCCCTGCTGCTAACCAGTCATCTGTTCTTTTATATTTTGCAGATGATTCAGAAACATCCAATAATGGAGAAGACCCCGCCAACTCGCAGGAAGTGGCATTGAGGGCATCGACCTCAGCCATCTGGAGGAGGAGAAGGAGGAACAAATTGATACAGTGGTGGCGGAGGTGGGGGGGGGCAGTGGGGTGTTGTTGTAGAGTGTGGAGGAGGGCACGCAGGCATAAAGGGCTTCATCTTCAGCCAGCAGTATGGAGGAGGGGGGAACTGGGACATTCCCCGGTTACACAACATCTGAGGTCGTGGGTCCCACTGGGTTGCAGAAAAGCACACTCAGGGCAGCAGCAGGCAATCTGCCGTCTGTGTGGAGGCTGCGTCGGCAAGACTGCTCTGCCGAAATGCAGGCTGAACGGGAAATAGTAGATTTTATGGGAATGACTGGGGAGAGCATCCAGCTCACCAAATCGCTTCTCGAGGCCATGGGTGGGATCTCGGGAAGCGTCGCAGCACTATCTGCTGACATATTAGGGAGGGCACATCGGGAAGCATTGCAGTATTATCGACAGAGATTAAGGAGGGCATGTCGCAGGTAATAGCTGCAACGCGTGACAACAGCGAGGCTGATAATGCCCAGCGGCAATTGACGGTCTCGACTGATGCCACTCTAATCCCCAGACCAATCTTACCAGTCAGTGTTCAGGCTGAGCAACAGGATGAACACTCCAAAGCCGGGACTTCCACAGCCCCAGCTTCTTGAGGGCTTCCATTGCCGCCTCCTTTGTCTGTCCCTCAACAAGTGCAGCACCCTGCCCGCAATACTAATAAAAAACAGCTTGGAGTCACCAGGACTAGGGGTAAGCCTGCGGTTACGGGCAAGACTCGTGCCAAGGGCAAGAGGGGGTTGGGGGGTTTAAATTAAGCCGGGGAGAGAGGTGGATGCAACTGAAGTTTGTTTGCTGCTGTGGTTGTTGTTGTTGTTTTGCTGTTCTTTTGTTCTTCTTTTATTGTTGTTATGGTTGGTTGTTTGTTTTATTATTATTGTTGCCTTCTTCTAGCTCTCTGCTGGATCGCATAAGCAGTCAGCAAATGTGGCACAGATAGAATAGGCCCCATTCTTTTCAATGTCCTTAAATGTCCTAAATGTCCTTAAATGCCCTTAAAAACGAAGTAAAAACTTACAAAAAGCTCAATCTGTCAAACTCAGCCTTCCCTCCAAAAGCTTTAATTCACTGAACTTCAGCACCAAGATGGTGCCGTTATCAACGATTTCGATCCGACTCGACCAGGTAAGAAAGTGTTTTTTGTGCGGTATTTATCACGGTCCTTAAAAATGTCGTTATTAGCCAAATTCACAAAAACAGCGATATTATTGTTTTTGATGCCGAATGAAGTCACAAAAACAGTTTTGAAAAAAGGTGGTATAACGACGGCGTTATACCACTAGCCAAATTAGCAAATTGTCGTTACATTTTTTTAACGACAAAAAGACACATTTAACACGAAAAAATGGCGTTAAAACATGTGTTATCCTGGCCAAATTCTAGCCCCTAGTTCTTTATCTCAATTCTTGAAACAAAGCCTGCCTTAAAGATGTCTTATGATTTTGGCCACATGCCATCATTTATACCTTATCGAAGTTGCTTTTCTGTAGAATTCCTTTGATGTCTCTCTGTCTCTATTCTCCTGGGTACAATCACTACAAAGCCTTATCCCTCTACTCTTTGAACTATGAAGCCAAAACAAAAAACTGTAAACTTAACCAATCTTTACAACACAGCAAACTGCCTGTGTTTACATTAATTCATTATCTTCACCAGCAGTTTGTTAAGGTAACTTCAAACCCTACCCTTCACATTATACATAAAATACATAAACAAGGTTCAAGTCTTAACTTAAAAACAACAGCTAATCGCTGAGCAATAGGGAGACTGTATATAGCACAAAGAACTGTACCATCCATTTGTAAGCATTTCTCTGATTCGAATAGACATTCCGTCTGCAGTTCAAAACAATGATTTAAACACAGAATTCGTATCAGTTTTATACATTTGTAGCAGTTTTTTAATAAATTTTTAGGCATCCCTGATTTCTAACACAAGATTTACTTTATTCAAAGAGCTAAGAGCAAATTACTCCCCAGAAAGTTTTGATTTTTGATTCATTATTTGGTGCACTTTCTGGTATTTTGGAATCTACTATAGTTCTGCCTTACAAACCAAAAATAAACTCTCCTGGAAGGGTTAAAGATATGTTAAATCTGAAAATAAAATATTTGTACAGACTTCCATATAGGATATAGTTAAAGTCACAGTCTAAGGATAAGGGGTAAGCCATTTAGGACTGAGATGAGGAGAAACTTCTTCACCCAGAGAGTGGTGAACCTGTGGAATTCTCTACCACAGAAAGTTGTTGAGGCCAATTCACTAAATATATTCAAAAAGGAGTTAGATGTAGTCCTTACTACTAGGGGGATCAAGGGGTATGGCGAGAAAGCAGGAATGGGGTACTGAAGTTGCATGTTCAGCCATGAACTCATTGAATGGCGGTGCAGGCTCGAAAGGCCAAATGGCCTACTCCTGCACCTATTTTCTATGTTTCTAAAGTAAATGGGTTAAGATAGCATTAGAACATAAAAACATAAGAATTAGGAGCAGGAGTAGGCCATTCGGCCCCTTGAGCCTGCTCTGTCATTCAATACCAACTCAACTCCACTTTCCTGCACTCTACCCATATCCCTTAATTCCCTTAATATCCAAAAATCTATCGATTTATGTCTTGAATATACTCAACGACTGAGCCTCCACAGCCTTCTAGGGTAAAGAATACCACAGGTTCACCACCCTCTGAGTGAAGAAATTTCTCCTCATCTCACTCCTAAATGGCCGACTCCTTATTTTGAGACTGTGTTCCCTGGTTCTATACTCCCCAGCCAGGGGAAACATCCTCCCTGCATCTACACTGTCAAGCCCTGTAAGAATTGCATATGTTTCAATGAGATCACCTCTCATTCTTCTGAACTCTAGAGAATATAGGCCTAGTCTAATCAATCTCTCCTCATATGATAATCCCCCATCCCAGGAATCAGTCTGGTGAACCTTTGTTGCACTCCCTCTCTGGCAAGTATATATTTCCTAAGGTAATATGACCAAAACTGTACACAATACTCCAGGGATGATCTCACCAGGGCTCGACATAATTACTATTGTATTCCTAACACAGATGAGACTGCACACAGGGAGGTTAAAGTAACAGTGACCTCAGTCTTTAATAAGACACTCCAGAGTGAAGAACAGGCCTTAGGGGCTGGCTTATATACAGTGCTCCCAAGGGATGCTGGGATCCCTTAGGACTTCAGGGGATGAGCTCCCTGGTGGCGGAACATGGGAGTGCATGCTTCACAGATACACAACATCACTCCCCCCCCCCCAAAGTCAAAGTGAAAACTATTTACAAAGTGAGGCAGTCAGGAACCTTTCTTTCCCTGGTGGACCGCCTCGGTACAAATGTCTGTTCTGGTGTGTTGGCTGTGTCTTCGCTGGGCTGGCGTGTTGTTGGCCCTGCAGGGCTGCTGGGTGAGCCTGGCCTTGCTGGGCTGTTGGGCGTGATGGGTTTGATTTCCTGGTCCGTGGTGTCGTTGATCCTTTGGGTGTGTGTTGTGTGCACGAAAAAGGTGGTGTCTGCTGTGGGTTGTTCAGGGCAGTCTGTGAACCGCAGCCTCGTTTTGTCCAGGTGCTTTCTGCAAATTTGTCCATTGTCTAGTTTGACTACAAACACCCTATTCCCTTCTTTAGCTATCACCGTGCGCGCGATCCACTTGGGACCATGTCCATAGTTTAGCACATACACAGGGTCATTCAGATCAATTTCCTGTGACACAGTGGCGCGACCATCATTTACATTTTGTTGCTGCCGCCTGCTCTCTAACTGATCATGCAGGTTGGGGTGAACCAGCGAGAGTCTGGTTTTAAGTGTCCTTTTCATGAGTAGCTCAGCCGGGGGAACGCCTATGAGCGAGTGGGGTCTCGTGCGGTAGCTGAGCAGTACTCGGGACAGGCGGGTTTGGAGTGAGCCTTCTGTGACTCGTTTAAGGCTCTGTTTGATGGTTTGCCTGCCCATTGGAGGCTGGTTTAAACGGGGCCGAGGTGACATGTTTGATCCCGTTGCGGGTCATGAATTCTTTAAATTCGGCACTGGTGAAACATGGCCCGTTGTCACTGACCAGTATGTCAGGCAGGCTGTGGGTGGCAAACATGGCCCTCAGGCTTTCAATAGTGGTGGTGGCGATGCTTCCAGACATTATTTCACATTCAATCCATTTTGAAAAAGCATCCACCACCACCAGGAACATTTTACCAAGAAAATGGCCCGCATAGTCGACAGGGATCCTCGACCATGGTCTGGAGGGCCAGGACCACAAACTTAGTGGTGCCTCTCTGGGCACGTTGCTCAACTGAGCACATACGCTGCATTGCCATACACAGGACTCTAAGTCCGAGTTGATACCGGGCCACCACCCGTGGGATCTGGCTATCGCTTTCATCATTACTATACCCGGGTGTGTGCTGTGGAGATCCGAGATGAACGACTCCCTGCCCTTTTTTGGTAGTACTACGCGGTTACCCCACAACAGGCAGTCTGTCTGAATGGACAGCTGGTCCTTTTGCCGCTGGAACGGCTTGATTGGCTCTTGCATTTCAACGGGGTTGCTGGTCCAGCTCCCATGCAGTACACATTTTTTTACTAGGGACAGCAGAGGATCTTGGTTGGTCCAAGTCCTAATCTGGCGGGCCTTGACAGGTGATTTATCATTTTCAAACGGTTCCATGACCATCAACAAGTCTGCGGGCAGCGCCACCATCAACAAGTTTGCAGGCTGTGTCATTTCCACCCCCGTGGTGGGCAATGGTAGCCGACTGAGAGCATCCGCACAGTTCTCGGTGCCTGGCCTGTGGCGGATGGTATAGTTATACGCTGATAGCGCGAGTGCCCACCTTTGTATGTGGGCTGAGGCATTAGTATTTATCCCCTTGTTTTCAGCGAACAGAGATGTGAGGGTCTTGTGATCGGTTTCCAGCTCAAATTTGAGGCCAAACAGGTACTGATGCATTTTCTTTACCCCGAACACACACACTAATGCCTCTTTCTCAATCATGCTGTAGGCCCTCTCGGCCTTAGACAAGTTCCTGGAAGCATAGGCGACAGGTTGCATCTTCCCCACAACGTTAACTTGTTGTAATACACACGCGACTCCGTACGACGACGCGTCACATGCTAGCACAAGTCTTTTACACAGGTTATACAATACAAGCAGCTTGTTGGAGCATAAAATGTCTCTGGCTTTCTCAAAAGCAATTACTTGTTTTTTTCCCCATACCCAGTTCTCACCTTTGCGCAATAACACATGTCGGAGCTCTAAAAGGGTACTTAACCCCAGTAGGAAGTTACCAAAATAGTTGAGGAGTCCCAGGAACGACCGCAGCTCCGTGATGTTCTGTGGCCTGGGCGCGTACCTGATAGCCTCTGTCTTGGCATCTGTGGGCCGAATGCCGTTCGCTGTGATCTTTCTCCCCAAAAACTCCACTTCTGTTGCCATGAAGACGCATTTCGACCACTTCAGCCGCAGCCCTATGCGATCCAGTCGCTGGAGGACCTCCTCCAGGTTTTGTAGGTGCTCGGCGGTGTCCCAACCCGTGACCAATATGTCGTCCTGAAAGACCACCGTGCGTGGTACCGACTTGAGTAGGATCTCCATGCTTCTCTGGAAGATCGCTGTAGCCGACCGAATTCCAAACGGGCATCTGTTGTAGATGAACAGTCCCTTGTGCGTGTTGATGGAGGTGAAGCCCTTCGAAGACTCCTCCAGCTCCTGCATCATGTAGGCCAAAGTCAGATCGAGCTTGATGAATGTCTTACCTCCTGCCAGCGTCGCAAATAGGTCGACTGCCTTAGGTAGCGGGTATTAGTCCTGTAGCGAGAAACGATTAATAGATTAATTTACTTTATAATCGCCGCAATTCCTGACCGTGCCATCACTTTTGAGTACTGGAACAATCGGCCTGGCCCACTCGCTGAATTCCACTGGGGAGATGATGCCTTCGCGTTGCAACCTGTCCAGCTCGATTTCCACTCTCTCCCTCATCATGTGAGGTACCGCTCGCGCCTTGTGGTGAATGGGTCGTGCCTCTGAGACCAAGTGGATCCACACCTTCGCCCCGGAAAAGTTTCCAATGCTTGGCTCAAAAAGGGAAGGAAATTTGTTAAGAACCTGGGTACATGAGGCCTCATCGACATGCGATAGCGCTCGGATGTCATCCCAGTTCCAGCGGATTTTGCCCAGCCAGCTCCTTCCAAGCAGTTTGGGGCCATCGCCCGAGACCATCCAGAGTGGCAGTTCGTGCACCGTACCCTCGTAGGTGACCTTGACCATGGCGTTGCCCAGGACAGTGATAAGCTCTTTGGTGTACATTCTCAGTTTTGTGTGGATGGGGCTCAGGGCTGGTCTTAATGCCTTGTTGCACCACAGTCTCTCAAACATCTCTTTACACATGATGGATTGGCTAGTGCCAGTGTCCAGTTCCATGGCTACGGATAAGTCATTCAATTTTACGTTTAGCATTATAGGTGGACATTTCGTTGAAAATATGTGCACCCCATGTACTTCAGCATCTGCCTCCTCTCTCTGAGGCTCGAAATTGCTCTGAACCACCATGGACCGATCTTCTTCTGTCATGTGGTGGTTAGCAGGTTTTGCAGAGCTTGCAGCTCATCTGCAAGCTCGTTGGTGGTGCCCCATTGTTCCACAGCTCTTGCAAACATACCCTTTGAAGCGGCATGAATAGGCTGAATGGAAGCCTCCACAGCGCCAACAAAGTGTGAATTGCCTTGCATTCATCCTTTGTTGCGGACTCTGAGTCATCTGGGTCACCTGACGCCTGCTGGCAGTTGCAGACTCGTGGGTTCTGCCCTGTACATTTCTGCTCGCAAACACAGTTCCAGTTAATTTATGAACATTGCTTGCACTTGTGTGCTGAGAGATTTATTTGGTGTTATCACTGGTGGACATAAACAGCTGTGCTGTCGCAATGGCCTAACTGAGGGTCGGTGTCTCTACAGTCAAAAGTTTTCGTAGGATCGCCTCGTGGTCAATGCCCAGTACAAAAAAGTCTCTGAGCATTTGCTCCAGGTAGCCATCAAACTCACATTGTCCTGCAAGTCGCCTTCGCTCAGTGATGTAGCTCGCCACTTCCTGACCTTCAGATCGCTGGCATGTGTAGAACTGATACCTCGCCATCAGCATGCTGTTCCTTGGGTTAAGATGCTCCCGAACCAGTGTACACAGCTCCTCATATGACTTACCTGTGGGCTTCACCAGAGCCAGAAGATTCTTCATGAGGCTGTAGGTCGGTGCCCCGCAGACTGTGAGGAGGACCGCTCTCCTTTTTGCAGCGCATCCTTCTCCGTCCAGCTCGTTGGCTACAAAGTACTGGTCTAGCCATTCGACATAGGCTTCCCAGTCCACACCCTCCGAGAACTTCTCCAGGATGCCCACAGTTTGCTGCATCTTTGTGTTGGATTCGTATTCTCGTCGCCAGTTATTGTGTTCCTAACACAGATGAGGCTGCACACAGGGATGTTGAAGTAACAGTGACCTCAGTATTTAACAAGACACCCCAGAGTGAGGAACAGACCTTAGGGGCCGGCTTATATACAGTGTTCCCAAGGGATGCTGGGATCCCTATGGACTTCAGGGGATGAGCTCCCTGGTGGCAAAACATGGGAGTGCACGCTTTGCAGTACACAACAATTGCAGTAAGACATGTTTACTCTTATATTCAAATCCTCTTGTAATGAAGGCCAATATATAATTTGCTTTCTTAATTGCTTGCTGTATCTGCATGTTATCTTTCAGTGATTCATGTACAAGGACACCCAGGTCCCTCTGAACACCAACATTTCCCAATCTCTTGCCATTTAATAAATATTCTGCTTTTCTATTTTTCCTATCAACATGGATAACTTCACATTTCTCCACATTATATTCCATTTGCCATGTTCTTGCCACACACTTAGCCTGTCTATATCCCCTTGAAGTGTCGTTGCATCCTCCTCACAAGGAGATGGAGAAATGTCAAATGATGCATTAAGTTTGCAGCCAACAGTAATTCTTAGTCTAAATTATCTTTTGTGCTTACCAGTCAGGTTTATTTTCATGTACTGGAAATCAAAGATCGTTATGAAAAACAAATGCACAAAATCTTATTTTGCAGGAATTGGTTTGCTGAGCTGAATTTTCTGCTCTCAGATGGCCTGGACTGTCTCGAGTGTAGGGTTTGTAATCTATTGCGCTCTTATTGATTGTTAAAATGTCACTCCCCATATTTCTCTGTCGATGTTTCCTGCTGTAATGCAGATGGAGTGGCTCTCTCCCCAGTATCTGCACAATAACAAAGCACTGCTACAATGTATGCATAAACGAACAAACAGCTTCATAGTAATGAAACATAAGTAAGCACTGCGACTGACGTGCAATCAAGCCAATGGTCTGTATCACTTATCACGACTGTACACTGTGGTAAAACCTTCAATACAGGAATATTATTTATTTAATGGAGTGAAGCTCATTACTCCAACCCACTTCTTATTATTTTCAACCACTCGCACCTCCTCAAATGCAGTAATCGAAAAACTCAAATAAAACCACTTAATTCATTTACAGGGAACATCATCTTAATCTCAAAATAACAGCTGCAACTGGTTTTGAAGACAATCAACCTTCATGAGAGAGAACAGCCAGTATGCCTCAGAAAGTTCCATTGAGGAAAATGAAATATTTTTATAAGCTACATTATACAACTTGTTAAATATAACTTCTTTGGAGACAAATGTAAAATAAACATATCCTATATCTATGATTTTCAGAAGCCATCAACTCATTTTCAATTTTTCGGGCTCAAATTAGTGAGCAATCAACAGTTGAGGAAAGTAACATCTGATTGATTGGTTGTAACAACCTTCAGTTCTGCTCGCTAACAAATCTGGTTCATATTGATAATCTCCAGCTCCAGTGAAAAGACATTGACAAGCTGACACAGCGGATGAAACACTCACTGTCAACTTAAAACACCATCCATTACAATAGATGAAGTATCAATCATCACAAGGTCATATAGTCTTTAACAAGACAATGCTGGGAGAGATCTTGCCCTCTCATTACCTGACCTCTGCATCATTGAGACCAGAAATAGACTGGAGCAGATTCCGCAATTGCAGTGATGTACTTATATGTGCTTGTACATCCAATTCTAAGTGAAGGAAGTGCATCCGGGAGGGACCTGAGCTCCTCGAGTCTCGTCACCGAGAGCATGCAGAAATCAAACGCAGGTCGCGTGGAAAAAGCGTGCGGCAAACCAGTCCCACCCACCCCTTCCCTCAACGACTATCTGTCCCACCTGTGACAGAGACTGTGGTTCTCGTGTTGGACTGTACAGCCACCTAAGAACTCATGTTAAGAGTGGAAGCAAATCTTCCTTGATTCCGAGGGACTGCCTATGATGATGACATCCAGTTGTATGGGATTTGTATGGGATCATGACTGTGCTGTAGCACTGATCATGCATGGTGATGCAAACAAATCAAAGGGAAAATCTTGTAAATAAATGAACTTTTGTTGCCATTCTTTTTGACTCTCCATTGACCTGACCTGGGAATGATTTCTTCTGACATTGGATACTAAAAACTCAAACATGTTTGTTCCACAACATCATCATCATTATCCCAGGCAATCCCTCAAAATCGAGGAAGACTTGCCTCCACTCTAAAAGTGAGTTCTTAGGCAACTGAACAGTCCAATACGGGAATTACAGTCTTTGTCACAGGTGGGACAGACAGTCGTTGAAGGAAAGGGTGGGTGGGACTAGCTGCCTGCGCTTGTTTTCTGCATGCTCTCGGCGACGAGATTTGAGGTGCTCAGCGCCCTCCCGGATGCTCTTCCTCCATTTAAGGCGGTCTTTGGCTAGGGACTCCCAGGTGTCGGTGAGGATGTTGCACCTTATCAAGGAGGCTTTGAGGGTGTCCTTGAAATGTTTCCTCTTCCCACCTGGGGCTCGCTTGCCGTGTAGGAGTTCCAAGTAGAGCGCTTGTTTTGGCAGCCTTGTGTCAAGCATGTGAACAATGTGGCCTGCCCAACGGAGCTGGTCGAGTGTGGTCAGTGCTTCGATACTGGGGATGTTGGCCTGATCGAGGATGCTAACATTGGTGCGTCTGCCCTCCCAGGGGATTTGCAGGGTCTTGCGGAGACATCATTGGTGGTATTTGTCCAGCAATTTGAGGTGTCTACAGTATATGGTCCACGTATGGTACAGAGACATGGACCATATTCCACAACATAAACATACCTCAACCATACCAGGTTAAAAAATACCAACAATGTTTTTTAACAGACATATTTACTTTGAACCTTGTGAGCCTTTTTGTGCACGCTTAATATATGCAATGGCACAAAACCCTACCAAATGCATTTTTGTGATATTTATTCAGTCATTGAAACAGCCACATTTGCATGTTATCAATATATAATGTTTGTAAAGTTATTGACCCTGGAGCTGTCCTTCAGATGAAACATTAAACTGAGGCTTACATGCTCATGTGGATATAAAAAATCCTATAGCAATATTTGGAGAAGAGTGGTGAGGTCTCCTGGTATCCTGGTCAACATTTTTCCTTTGATCAACACCATAAACAACAGACAAACTGGTCATTCATCTTGTTGCGATTTATGGGATCTTGCTTTGTGAAAAGTGGCTGCTACATTTGGCTATATAATGCATGTAATATAGAGCTCCACATAGTGGACTACTGTGGTAATGCAACTGCTGATGTAAATACAAGAAAAGTCACCTGATGTATTGGAGCCATCTTGTAGAGTGTGTTTGTTAGTGATGTCAGTGATATGTGTGTGCACTAGGTCCGTGCAGCAGAGCAGGACTCCAGTTGTCCTGGTTAACCCTTGCCACTGGATAAAGGCCTAGCTCTGTCAAGCCTGGCTGATGTGCAATGGTCATCACATGTTAAAAAAATCCACGCACAGGCATCTTCCATCTCATCAATTAGAGTTCAGGACTGGAACCTTCATTGAAACATCTGTGAACTCATGTGGATGCAAGTCATCCTCATTCGAGGGACCGCCTATGATGATGTAAGAATATATCACAACCCGTCACTGCACTTCAAAGTAATTCATTTTGTGTTAAAAACTTTGAGATCTTTTTGAGAGACGAAATGAAGCACATTAAATGAAGTCTTTTTTCAGTCATAGCTATCAGACAGACTGAAACACTTTCCCATGGATCTTATGACCATGTGGTACAATGGCACTGTCTGTTAGTGCACCAATGTGGAGCATCATAGAGTGGGAGGAGAAAGGTTGGATTCCTTCACTCGGCCTAATTATCAATCTGAGAAACTTTACAGAAGAATATCTGTCATTATTGCTGCACATTCTTGGATGTCAGTAAAGAGTGCTACAGGTGCTGGTCTACTGCAGACAATGGGTCCGAAATTGGTGGACATACCACTGCACACCACCTGCGGACCGTCGGCATACTCCACAAAATCGCAAAATTCATCAAAAAATACCTACATACCGCCCACATACCGCCTGTCGGAAAATTCATCAGCGGCATACCGCCAGGTAGTATGCATACCGTCCGCCCATGCACACCGCCGACACACTGGCCAAAATTGCAAAATTCATCACTTACCACTGACAGTATGCCAACCCTGAAGACCGCCCTGGAAAAGGTGGTTTTAAGTCGATCTTCAGTCGGCGATATACATCTTTAGCTGTAATATAAAAATGTCTCTCTCACCACCCCCAGTCTCTTCCTCCTCCCAAGCAGCGACCTCCCCCCAGCAGTGATCTCCCCCCCACAGCAGCGATCTCCGCCCCTCCACACCGATCTTCCCCCCCCATTAAATTCTTCGCTATATATATATTGAAAAAACGTAAAGAAAAAAACTGAACCTCATTTAAAAGTAGAAGTAAATAAAACCTCCAATGAAAATAAATAAGAGCTATTTTGTACAAAGGAATAGTGTACATACCTCCACAGCGATCTCCGGCCAACCCACGGCGCTCTCAGGCCAGCAGTCTCTGTGGACGCTTGTTGGTACCTCTCGGGGGCAGAACATTGCAGCAGCATGCGCGTGCGCGCAGCTCAGGAGCCAAAGATTCCCGAGTGAAAAGGACTCACCGCTCGCACACTGCTGGCTGCACTCCGCTTGGCATACCGCCGAGAAAAAAGTAATCAAAATCGCACATACTCCATCCCAGCGGTATCCCGCGGCATGCAACGACATACCACCGGCATACCGCCGAGAAATGGGCGGACCATCGGTTTCAACCAATTTCAGCCCCTAACTGTTTACCCTCTTGGTGACAAGAGCAAGTAGCTGAGCAGAACCAGAAGGGAAAAATTCGTACTGTAGTAGATTAGTCATTGCACACAGAGCAGGCTTATTCAGTTTATCAGTACTTTGTGTTTTTCAGTATGAAAGGCATTAAGGCAAGCCTATGTTTCACATATGTAGCCATCACATTGATTTCAGTAGCTCATCAAAATTGGAGTAGGGCTGATTGTGTTTGTATAGTTAGCTTTACAAGAAGGTTTCAGACTTGAACCCTAGTTTGTACTGAGTTAGCTAACCTCAGTAGGGTACTCGTAGGGGTGCTGCAATTAGCCTCAACAACCTTGTGTGAAGAAGGGGTGGGAGGTAGGTTGACCAGGGTTACTGCTCCTTATCGATATCTGATGATCTCCAGTGGAAGTATATATGTTGATACTTGGTGAGGACAGAATAAGACTTTCTGTGACACCACTTACAGTTGAATGACCTGCTGGCATTCATTATTAAGGCACACACGTGAATACAGTCCACTTGGAGAACACCAGAAGTCTATTGGTACTTTTGGGACCTTACATTAGCGAATATTCAATGCTTTCAGAAGAAGAAGGGAGGAGATCAAAATGGAGGGAAGATTTTGCATTAAAAACATCCTCTATAACTGAAACGATTGAGACATATAAGGGTGTGGGTTAGTTTAAGTATGCCTCGTATCATAGATAACCACAGTTTCCTAGAGCTTAATTGATTGTCACAGGGAGTCAGGAGGCACTTCCCAGAGTTTTTCCTGAAATTAGCCACGGGTCTTCCTTCTCTGTATTTGCCTCCCCAGCACTTGGCAGCAATGATTGCTTTAAGCTGCATGGCCGCCTGCGCAGCCTGTGAGCCGGACCAAATAGAAATTAGAGGGAACTTTGGTCGGCAGAATCAGCTGTTGAGGATTGTGCATAAGGTTGCATGTTCAATAGATATAGGGGGAGCACAGAAGGATCAGAAGGTCTTTTCTTGCCTTTATTTTGACATTGTCTGAGGATTCTGAGGATAACACCTAATATTACTTCTAATTTCAATGTTAGACATGTTGCAATATGGAATAATCACTGTGCAATATGGTTCCAAGGCATCTTGGAAAATGATGTACAACATTGAATGCTATTGAGGAATACAGCAGTAAGCTGTGGGTTATTGAAGCCAGTTTGTACACTTAAGATCATTTATTGCACCCCTGGGGCAATAGATCAATAATAATAACTTGAAAATGTCTATTTCAGGCCATTGCATTACTAGCTGATCAATTTTTCTCTGCATGTTTGATATGATCAAACTGATATTGATTTAGCTTTCAATATTATTATCAACAGAAGGTTGGGCTGATGTACTGTCTGATCAGTGTCAATACGTTGCTGAATCCTATTATATGAAATGGTTTATGATCGCCATAAGCCACCCATTTTAATGTATCAGCCTCTTGAATTTATTTGATGACTAAATCGATTTCTTATAAAAAAGGCCACTTATATCTCTCTCCCACCAAGTGTACCTTATAAGCAAATTCACTCTAATAATTAAAAGAATAGCTCTTAACTGCAAATATTGTATGTTACAGTATTTTTATAATTAAAATGTACGTTAAAAGTTTTACTTTTTTTTTCATTAAGTACTGCATCACTACTGGATTTAGGACAGCACTTTTAAAATAAATGTAAAAATTCAGTAGTAAAATACAGAATCAGATAGTGTTCTGTGTAGAATACATTCCTGTGAGGAGCCTTGGGACATTTTACTACATTAAAGGCGCTATGTAAATGCAAGTTGTTGTTGTTGAGAAGCTATGCAACAACAAGTTAGAACAAGTGGTTCATTAGGTCTGTAAATTGCAACTGGACCTTGCAAGCCCTTTTCTGATGTTTCCCTCAAAACTCTCACCACAACCCCTGCCCCCGCCCCCCCACCCCACCCCCCCACCCCAAACCCGGCCCAAATATGCATGCACTTATCTTAAAAACGTTTTTAAAATCCTGTGTATTACACAAGAACATAAGAAATAGGGACAGGAGTAGGCCATACGGCCCCTCGAGCCTGCTCCGCCATTCAATAAGATCATGGCTGATCTGATCATGGACTCAACGCCACTTCCCCGCCCGCTCCCCATAACCCCTTATCCCCTTATCGTTTAAGAAACTGTCTATTTCTGTCTTAAATTTATTCAATATCCCAGCTTCCACTGCTCTCAAATTACATAGATTTACACCCTCTTAGAGAATAAATACCTCCTCATCTCCGTTTTAAATGGACGGCCCCTTATTCTAAGATTATGCCCTCTAGTTCTAATCTCCCCCATCAGTGGAAACATCCTCTCTGCATTCAACTTGTCAAGCTCCCTCATAATCTTAAACGTTTCATTAAGATCACCTCTCATTCTTCTGAATTCCAATGAGTAGAGGCCCAACCTACTCAACCTTTCCTCATAAGTCAACCCCCTCGTCCCCAGAATCAACCTAGTGAACCCTCTCTGAACTGCCTCCAAAGCAAGTATATCCTTTCGTAAATATGGAAACCAAAACTGAAAGTAATATTCCAGGTGTGGCCTCACCAATTCCTTGTACAGCTGTAGCAAGACTTCCCTGCTTTTATACTCCATCCCCTTTGCAATAAAGGCCAATATACCATTGGCCTTCCTGATCACTTGCTGTACCAGCATACTATCCATGCACAAGTACCCCCAGGTCCTGCTGTACTGCAGCACTTTGCAATCTTTCTCCATTTAAATAATAACTTGCTCTCTGATTTTTTTCTGCCAAAGTGCATGACCTCACACTTTCCAACATTATACTCCATCTGCCAAATTTTTGCCCACTCACTTAGCCTGTCTATGTCCTGTTGCAGATTTTTTGTGTCCTCCTCACACATTGCTTTTCCTCCCATCTTTGTATCGTCAGCAAATTTGGCTACGTTACATTCAGTGCCTTCTTCCAACTCGTTAATGTAGATTGTAAATAGTTGGGGTACCAGCACTGATCCCTGTGGCACCCCACTAGTTACTGGTCGCCAACCAGAGAATGAACCATTTATCCTGACTCTCTGTTCTCTGTTAGTTAGCCAAACCTCTATCCATGCTAATATATTACAACTGTCCATAACCTCATCTTCTATAAACTCATTGCCGCTATTCACAATGGTTCTGCCAGAGTCAGTGATGTCACCATTACTCTACTGGTGGACCTACTGTTATTTTGGGTTACTGCCATAGCCCATGAGGCCACTATTATTCTCATGGGGATCACTACCACCATCTATGACGATGCTGACACAATGATTACCATAATGACCAGGTCACTGCCATTGCCCACAGCCCACCAACATTTTCCTAGAGCTTGTTGCCTTCCTCACTGAAGGTATCATCACTGCTCATGGGGATCTACATTTTTATCATTTACAAAGAACCCACCACCTTGCTAAACCTTTTTACCATCATTCACAAGGTTTCCAGTGTGGATCTCATCTTTGATGGGTCCATAAACTTGCTACATCCATCTGTGAGGATACGACAACCAGCCAGGTGGGTAGATAACAACAGGTCTGGTTTAAATTTAAGGCTACTCAGGTACAAGATCCATTATTGCAGCCACCTAACTTAAAAAGTATATATTTAAAGCAAATTTTTATTCTAATGGTTATTTCATACAAGAAATAAGTAACTGTCAGAAAGTTAACTTCAGGCAACTTGTCCGAGGCTTCACTGATTTTTATAATTTTCAGATGTGTCAAAAAGAATCAAATGCATTGTACTAAGCTAAATTATTTTTTAAAGCACTTTACTCCCACACTGCATAACAGAAGCAATGATCACGATCCAAAAGCTTTAGAATTAGGGAAAAGCATTTTGCAGCTCTGCTACAAATGGCTGACTGAATCACAAATGAGTAATTTCAGGTAGGTGGCATAATGTCCAGCAGGATACTGTGGGACTTCCAAAAGCAACAGTTAGAAATACCCTTCATTCCTGAGGCACCGCAAAGACTTTTTTTATAAAACTACAGAAATGTCAGTTTCTTCCCAGCATAAAATGACCATTGTTTATATCAAAGCACATTCTCAGTGACCCTTTCCATACATATATACATGCATGTTGATCTCTTGTTGCATTTGTTCTCTTTCTGTAACTGTTTGTCTCCCTTCCTGCTCTCAAAATCTTGCTACGTATCCCTTGCTTTGTCTTTCTTTTTGTGTCCCATTCTTTTTCTCTCTCTTAATGGCTCTTGCACTTTTTTCAGCAATTTTTGTGTGCAATTCTTTTTCTTTCTCTCTTTCTATAAGTTTTATCCTTTGATCTATTTCCTCTTCTGTATGTCTCTGAATCTTTCTGTGGCTTTACTGATGCACTCAATGTTTATGTGTTACCTTTGTTAAAGCTCAGGAAACATCGTAGAATGGTAGTCCACATGTCCCGGGTCGGAGATGGCTGCTGAGTTTCGATGGGGACAGGCTGACTGGAAGCATTTGCAACACAAGTGAGAGAGAAATTAATGTGGGCAAAAGCCAGCGAGAAATGAGAGAGCTGGAGTGTGTAGAAGCAGTAAGGGGTTCAGAGAAAATGGGTGGCTTGAAGCTTGGACCCAGTTATCAGAGTGGAGAGGGGGAATGTTGGGTATGAGATCTGTTAGTGCTAAAATAGAGAGAGGCCTGGAGTATGGCAGCCCATGGGTGGGTGGGGTTTGGCAACATTCAGGACTTGACAGCATTCAGGGTAATTGATAGGGATAGACCTGGAAATGGGAAACCACAAGCCCAGACGGGAGCAACAGAATCCAGGCCTGTACTCTGTATGGAGCAGGAGCAGGGAAATCTGAGGCAGGAGAGTGGCTTAAGCTTGAACTTGGAGAGGCAATGTTTATGTAGCTGGTGCAATGGAGGGTTTTGCTACTCTCCACAATGTGTGATCAGTATTCAGGGTAGAAATACGAGCACTGAGGGATACTGACGATACCCGATGCAAAATGTTTAATTTTGTGAGTTTAATATTTTACACTCTGCCTGAGCTCCTGGTAAGGATCTAAGGGGCAGCATATAGGTGAAATGAAGTAGGCTGAAAGGGTTGATTCCTGGAGGACTCCAGAAGTGACAGTGCTAGGGATGGGAAGAGAAGCCACTGGTCGAGATGTGTTGACTACATTTAGAGAGGTAAGAGTAGATCCAAGCAAGGGCAGACGCTTGTAGCTGGACAACAGAGAAGAGGAGGATGGTCAACCATGTCAAAGGCTGCTGAGAGATAGAAGAGGATGAGGAGGGACCAGTGTGACCATGGTCACAGTGCCGATCATGACTGTGGTTAGGCCTGTTTTCATGCTGAGTGGATGGGGGTGGAACATTGAAACCTGGGTGGAGTGATTCAAACAGGGGGTTGGGGGCAGGTGACTGTTGGTTGATAAGGGACACCTGCTACTCCCAAGACCCGTTTTGCCACTTTGTAGGACCACCTGTTGCCGCAGAGGAGCGCTATAATAAAGCACACAGTAAAAGAAGAATTAGATTTGAGCAAACCATTGAAATGATAAAATGAAGGTTTTAGTTCCTGGATAGGTGTAAGAATGCCCTACAGTATGCACCAAGCACTGTCTTGCAAATTGTATCTGCATGTTGTGTGTTTCATTACTTTGCTATCCAGATAGAACTGATGGCAGATGTTCAGGAGGAAGCCAGCGAGGCTGATGACAACATTGATGATGCTAAAGATCAGACCCATGAATAACATGAAGCAGGTTAAGTGGCTGCTTCTGTTGGACAGCCGAGAGTAAAACTCATTTGGGACACCTTCACAGATGATAGACTCCTATGATTTGAAAGTCCCATCCCATCTCTCTTCTCTCACCAACTTCTCCATGGTCTAAGTCCTTGTTCCTTACAGCTAACCAACACATCTTAATCCTAATCTATCTGGACAACATTCAGTCTTGGGCTGACAAGTGGTAAGTAACATTCACGCCTGGGGCCAACATTGACGAGAAACTTAATTGGACCAGCCACGTAAATACTGTGGCTACAAGAGCAGGTCAGAGGCTGGGTATTCTGTGGCGAGTGTCTCACCTCCTGACTCCCCAAAGCCTTTCCACCATCTACAAGGCACAAGTCAGGAGTGTGATGGAATACTCTCCACTTGCCTGGATGAGTGCGGCTTAAACTACACTCAAGAAGCTCAACACCATCTAGGACAAAGCAGGGCACTTGATTGGCACCCCATCCACCAACTTAAACATTCATACCCTCCACCACCGACGCACTGTGGCTGCAGTGTGCACCATCTACAAGATGGACAGCAGTTCACCTGCTCATGTGAATTCACCACGACGATGCTGCAATTTGTTCCCAGGGCCCTAATTAAACATGCAGGGTGGGTTTAGAGAGGTAATGTCGCTCCTGATAGGATTACTGTTGCTGCCATAAAAGGAAATTCAGTTCTGGTGCAGCCTTTAAAAGGCCACAGCTAATAAAAGGGAGCATCAGTTTTCTGCAAGAAAGTCTGAAATAGCTGGAGCCATGGGCATGTCTGAAGTGGGATTCGCTTCCAAATTAATTGATGCATCAATGGAGGTGTTGCTCGCTGAATTCAGGGCCAGAAGAGCAAGATTGTTGGGCATTGAGGGAAGAACGCCCCATAAGAGAATGTTTCTGGCTGTATGAGGAGGCTGTCAGTGCGACCTCCACCAACCCCAAGAACTGCCATGCAGTGCCAGAAGAAGCTCAATGACCTCACAAAGTTAGCTAAGGTAAGTCTCGGCATCTTGGGTGCCAGGCGCAAACCAGATGGCCGTGAGTTGAATGTGTGCACCAGATCTAGCTCTTAGCGGGCCTTAAATGGTAATTTTTAAATCATCATTTTTTAAAAGCATCATTCTGATGCAGTTTGTTAAAGGTGATTTTAAAACAGTAGCCTTTAAAAATCCATGTTATTTCATTTTATGTCCCACATCCACCCCAAATTGAAAGGAGAATTCAGCAAATGCCTTCAGGGGAGAAGAAGAAAATAATAGAGAAAATTGACAAGGAAAAGCAAAAAAAGCTGGAATAGCCATGCTTTACGATAAATTTGAAACAATTTAGCATGGTTTGCACGTTGCCCTCATTCAGGAGCTGCAGCATAACTGCAGTTTATGCAAAATCGATTTATGCTCACATGCCTTATCAGAAGCAATATCTCATCGCAAGAATTGATCCCACACCACCATTTCAGTTCACAGCAGTTGTAGTAAAACTCCAACCAATGCAATGTCAACGTTTTAGGCTCTGAAATTATACAATGGTTCTCTCGATTTCCTGCTGTAACTTAGTGTATCACTCTTGCATCTGCTTGCATCACTCTAAAAGCAAGTAACAGGAACAACCAGAACCTAAGATATACATAATGAAACAGCTTTCCAACTAAAGAGTTATTTTTTTCCAACACTGGAAATTAATTTTGAAGTACAAAATGTCTTTCCTAAAATAAGTTGTCCTGTGTTATTGATGGCTGATCATTTTAATCGGGTTTTAAAAAATTTGTTCTTGGGATGTGGGCGCCACTGGCAAGGCCAGCATTTATTGCAGCATCTTAGCGGTGATTTCACATGGGCGAGTGGTATTTCCAGTTCACCGTTAACCTGCCAACGGGAGGAGAATTCAGTGCATTGATGCCTTGCTGTGGTATCATTTTTAAAAATTCGTTCATGGGATGTGTGCTTTGCTGGCAAGGTCAATATTTATTACTCATACCTAATTGCCCTTGAGAACATGATGGTGAGCCGTCTTCTTGAACTGCTGCAGCCCTTGTGGTGAAGATACTCCCACAGTGCTGTTAGGGTGGGAGTTCCAGGATTTTGATCCAGCGACGATGAAGGAACAGCAGTATATTTTCAAGTCAGGATGGTATGTAACTTGGAAGGGAACTTGGAGTTGATGGTGTTCCCATGCATCTGCTGCCCTTGTCCATCTAAGTGGTAGAGGTCGCAGGTTTGGGAGGTACTGTCAAAGAAACCTTGGTGATTTGCCTCTGTGCATCTTGTAGGTGGTACACACTGCAGCCACAGTGCGCCGGTGCTGGTGGGAGTGAATGTTTAAGGTGGTGGATGGGGTACCGAATAAGTGGGTTGCTTTGTCCTGGATGATGTCAAGCTTCTCGAGGGTTGCTGCAGCCACACTCATCCAGGCAAGTGAAGAATATTTCATCACACTCCTGACGATGGTAATGCAGTTGAACGTCAAGGGGCGGTGGTTAGACTCTCACTTGTTGGAGATAGTCATAGCCTGCTACTTGTGTGCCGTGAATGTTACTTGCCACTTATCAGCCCAAGCCTGAATGTTGTCCAGGTCTTGCTGCATGCGGGCATGAACTGCTTCATTATCTGAGGAGTTGCAAATGGAACTGAACATTGTGCAATCATCAGCAAACATCCCCACCTCTGAACTTATGTTGGCGGGAAGGTTGTTGATGAAGCGTTTTAAAAAGTTGGGCCTAGAACACTCCTGCAGCAATGTCATGGGGCTGAGATGATTGACCTCCAACAACCACAAAGATCTTCCTCTGTTCTAGGTATGATTCTCATTGACTTCAAATTTACTAGAGCTCCTTGATGCTACACTCGGTCAAATGCTGCCTTGATGTCAAGGACTATGCGTTGGTCACTGCTACCAATGCTGTCATTGACAGATGCATCTTCAACAGATAGATTGGTGAGGACAAGGTCAAGTATATTTTTCCCTCGTGTTGGATCTCTCACCACCTGCCGCAGGTCCAGTCTGGTAGCTATATCCTTCAGGACTCGGCCACCGCAGTCAGTAGTGGTGCTGCCGAGCCTTTTTTGGTGATGGACATTGAAGTTCCTCACCCAGAGTATATTCTGTGCCTTTGCTACCCTCAGTGCTTCTTCCAAGGAGAAGTACTGATTCATCAGCTGTGGGAGGGTGGTAGATGGTCATCAGCAGGGGCTTTCCTTGTCTATGCATGACCTGAAGCCTTGAGACTTCATAGGGTCCAGAGACTATATTGAGGACTCCAAAGGCCTCTCCCTCCCGACTGTATACCACTGTGTTGCCACCTCAGGTGGGTCTGTCCTGCCGGTGGAACAGGACATACCCAGGGATATTGATGGAGGAGTCTGGGACATTGGCAGAAAGGTATGATTTGTGAGTATGAATATGTCAGGCTGTTGCTTGATTAGTCTGTGGGATAGCTCTCTCAATTTTGGCACAAATCCCCAGATGTTAGTGAGGAGGAGTTTGCATGGTCGACTGGGCTGGGTGTGCCATTTCATGTCCAAAGCTGATGCCGAGGTCGATGCCAGGTGGTCCATCTGGTTTTATTCTTATTATTGGTTTTCGTAGCAGTTTGTGACTACTCAGTGGTTTCCAGGTCATTTCAGAGGGCAGTTAAGATTCAACCACATTGCTGTGGATCTGGAGTCACATATAGGCCAGAGCAGGTTAGGATGGATGATTTCCTTCCCTGAAGTACATTAGTGAACCAGATGGGTTTTTATGACAATCCGGTGGTCTCATGGTCACCATTACTGGTACTGGCTTTTTATTCCAGATTTATTTAATTAACTGGATTTAAATTCTCTAGCTGCCTTCTTGGGATTTGAACTCATGTCTCCGGATCATTAGTCCAGGCCTATGGATTACCAGACCATGAACATAACCACTATGCTACCTTTCCCAGATTCTGGGGCATCGGTCACTCTCCAATACCTCACCCAATTGGCCACTCTCAAACTATGAGCCTTAATAGTGAGTGTCAGATGACTATTTGAATACTGGAATTGCTTGTGCAATCAAAGTTGATCCCAATCCTCTCCACATCTAAGATTCATGCATGTATTTCCAGTAAAATTTCCAATAGGATAGTGCCGGATCTGATTTTTCCTTTTCCTAACCTAGGGGGCCTGGGACTAACTATAGCACTCCCATGACCACTCTGATTGAGATCTGCTATCGCAGCACAGACTAAGGATGAAGACTGGGATCTTCTTGATCTGTATAGCTGAGCTGTGCACTGGATAAATTGACTGGTGCCACTGGGGAAGCCCCATTAGTTTTTTTGCAAGGTATTTATTACTTCATATTTTGCCAAGTTCCCTCCTCTAAGTCTGTCCGTGTCATTCACTGTTTATTATCGAGGCCAAAATTAGCCTCCATTAATGTTATTGTGTAATAACTTCCAGGCAGTGCTTGAGATCAGCTTGGAATGGTTCCAAGGAAGTACTTGGCCTTTTCTTGGGACCCCTTTACAATGGCACAGCTGAGACCAGGAAACTGCTGACTGGCAGGACAGGGTACTGATTAAGTTATATCTTTATAGACAAAGTCCACAATGTCCCTAATAGCTTATCTAGATAACAGGACTTTGAAGGATTTTCATCACAAAGCTTCATATCGTCATTTTACAATCTATTTCACACAGAGATAATTCTATGCTCCAAGTGTAAAATCTAAAACTCCATTAGTTATGACACTTGCATAACAAGTGCAGTTTTTCATCTTTGATGTTTCATTGCTGTACCCTTGCACACTTTGTAATGGTACTGATCTAATAGTTGAAAATGTGTCCTTTGTTCTAAATATATCATTCATACTGTTCACAGATGATAGATTGATGGCACTTTTGTAGCAGCTTAGTTCATTTATTATTTTTTCAAGGGCAATTTACACCTTGCTGTTGACAGATGTTGAACAAAGGCACTTAATCCAGGACTGCTTAGAATTATATGAAAAATTTCTGGAAAAGTTAAATGAAAAAAAACGCAGGCAGCTTCCTGGCAATATATTTTTACCTCATTATCTCAGTTAACTCTGAGGGAATTTTCTTTCAGTTTTTGAAAATGTAACACTCGCACAAATAGCATTCAATACATTTATAGTTTTCAATACATTTATAGTTTTAATGTGCAGTTAGGGAGCTGCACAGGGAACTTAATTCCCTGAATTAACTGAAATTCAAAGTCTTTAAAGCAGAATCTGTGTATAAGGTGACATTTGCACTGAAGCTAATGCAAATGCAGTGCCAATAAATGTGTTATATTGGTGTCGAGGTGCAAAGATTGTGTTAGCACTTCCCATATCTCCCCATCACCTCACCTGCCATTTTGAATATGAACCACAGAAACTGAATCTCTGATCAGCTACAAAGATCATGCTGGAGTAACAGTAGAAAACAGAAGGCAGATAGCATAGCAAAAGACAAGCGCTGGAATGGCCATATTCTCTTGCAAAATAGGGATTGTAAAGACCATCCTGGCCCCTGTTGTGCTACAAACACAAATCCACTTACTATTGGTTATACTTTTACCCATTTGTCTGTGCTATCACAGGCTCATAGCTGCTTTCATTGTCCCCAGCCTTTTGATTGATTGTATAAAAAATTATGAAGTGAAAGAGGACTGATCTGTGCCTCTCCTGACTCTCCACCATCGCTGTTCCTTATAGTGAAAAGCCTAGCTCTAGATTTGCTGCTCGTCAGTAGTAGTCAGTCAGTGCAGTGGAGGGTTTATTAGAGCGTACTGAGTGCACCCACTTTATTTTCAGAGGTCAAAGTATGAATGCGAATTAAACATCTTTTATATATATTTAAAAAGGTGAAAGATCTCAAAATTCCAAAGGAAATATACCTGTAAGCAGCACTGTTAATATAATGTTACGGGTGCGCAAATGAGGTGTGTGGGCAATTCAAATTGCCCAAATTATTTACCCTCCCTGAAGATTGCAATTTTAACCTGCTCAAACTGAGAAGTCGGGAAGGGCACCACCCAAAGTCTGCGGGGTCCACTATTACATATACATATTGGGTCCCGAGGGGGTTATTAGGATCCGATGGCAATTTTTACTCGCCGCCCTGAGTGGGAAGAGCAGCAGTGTTCCCACCGGGTCAACCCAGTAAGAAACTGGATCGGAGCCAGAAGAAACCCAAAAATATAATTGAAATATTTTTTTTTACTTTCCTTGTTGGGCCAGGAGGAGCAGGAGTGCACCATCCAGGTGCAGCACAGCTGAATGCATGTGAACAATGTTGTTACATAGAAACATAGAAAGTAGGTGCAGGAGTAGGCCATTCAGCCCTTCGAGCCTGCACCACCATTCAATATGATCATGGCTGATCATGCAACTTCAGTACCCCATTCCTGCTTTCTCTCCATACCCCTTGATCCCTTTAGCCATAAGGGCCACATCTAACTCTCTTTTGAATATATCTAATGAACTGGCCTCAATAACTTTCTGTGTTAGAGAATTCCACAGGTTCACAATTCTCTGAGTGAAGAAGTTTCTCCTCATCTCGGTCCTAAAGGGCTTACCCCTTATCCTTAGACTGTGACCCCTGGTTCTGGACTTCCCCAACATCGGGAACATTCTTCCTGAATCTAACCTGGCCAATCCCGTCAGAATTTTATATGTTTCTATGAGATCCCCTACCATTCTTCTAAATTCCAGTGAATATAAGCCTAGTCGATCCAGTCTTTCTTCATGTCAGTTCTGCCATCCCGGGAATCAGTCTGCTGAACCTTCGCTGCACTCCCTCAATAGCAAGCACATTCTTCCTCAGATTAGGAGAACAAAACTGTTTTGTCAGACTGAACAATGTGAGCTCAAAGTAAAGTGTGACCTTAGTTTTTTATTGCAGGTCTCCAGAGTGCCTCTCCAACCTGTGAGGCCTCCTTAAATACCTGTTCTCCCAAGGGATTATGGGATCCCTTGGGACTCCAAGGGATGAATCCTCTGGTACAGAGTAAATACAAGTTTACATATATGACAAAAACTGTACACAATATTCAAGGTGTGGCCTCACCAAAGCCCTGTACAACTGTAGTAAGACCTCCCTGCTCCTATACTCAAATCCTCTCGCTATGAAGGCTAGCATGCCATTTGCCTTCTTCACCGGCTGCTGTACCTGCATGCCAACTTTCAATGACTGATGTACCATAACACCCAGGTTTTGTTGCACCTCCCCTTTTCCTAATCTGCCGCCATTCAGATAATATTCCACCTCCCTGTTTTTGCCACCAAAGTGGATAACCTCACATTTATCCACATTATACTTCATCTGCCATGCATTTGCCCACTCACCTAACCTGTCCAAGTCACCCTGCAGCCTCTTAGCATCCTCTTCACAGTTCACACTGCCACCCAGCTTAGTGTCAGACCTCAGAACAGCACTCCTCATCCCAAACGCAGATCTGCACTTTCGAGCCAGGATCAGTTATCTTCTGATGAAGGTTTTGTGGCAGCTAGTGAAGAGGGGTTTTATACTACACTGTTTAATACTATTTTGTTAAAACACGTTTCCCCCACTGAGTTGCTAACAGGTGAGCACAACTTCCTTTCTGTATTGAATGTGTGTTTTTTTTGTCTTTGAACTGATTGGGAATAAATAAAACACAGATAATAATAGATCTTCAAAGAAAAGAACAAGGTGGATTTGTTTGCAGTTGCACATCTCACAGAATGGATGAGACCAAAAAAGTGCAATGATATTGCAAGAAATAACTTTAAACAAGTCAAGAAGCAACTGGTGTGCCAATAATAGATTACCACAACATACATGATTCACAATTAAGGTTGTTTTCTGTCCAGTTTAGTGGGTATATAATGAAATAGTGTACGCATCATAAAATATGTATGAATATAAGAACAAAGAAATAGGAGCAGGAGTAGGCTATACAACCCCTCGAGCCTGCTCCGCCATTCAATAAGATCATGCTAATCTTCTATCTCAACTCACATCCTATCCCATAACCCTTGATCCCTTAAAGACCAAAATGTTTTTTTTCTAATTGTCCCTGTCTCCATTTGTTCCTGTTTTTGGGCCCAAGTTTCGGGTGTCCTCCCAGAACGGCGCAATCCGGGAGGCCCGCCAATTTTTTAGAATACAAAAAAGCGCCTAAAACTTGCCTCGCCTAAAATTTACCTCCGAGTCCAGCAGGCCCGTTTCACAGTCAACGCAGTGCAACACAAGCAGCTGGGGCCGGAGCTACAGCCCTGCACCAAAAAGAGTGCCGGCAGTTGCGCGCGTGCGCAGTAGCACCTGGCCCTCCCAGCGTGTCCTGTCTCTGGGCGACCCTATCCCTGGCTGGAGGGACATCACCCCTATCCCGGGCCGAGTGGACTGCCTGCCCTTACCTCCTCGGTGACGGGGCCCACCCGACCAGCAGCTCTTTGGTGGCGGGCCCCGCCTGAGCACCTCTTCGGTGGCGGGGCCCGCCCAAACTCTTCTCCGGTGGCGGGGCCCGCCCAAACTCTTCTCCGGTGGCGGGGCCCGCCCAAACTCTTCTCCGGTGGCGGGGCCCGCCCGAACTGCAGCTCTTCGGTGGCGGGGCCCGCCCAAACTCTTCCCCGGTGGCGGGGCCCGCCCAAACTCTTCCCCGGTGGCGGGGCCCGCCCAAACTCTTCCCCGGTGGCGGGGCCCGCCCAAACTCTTCCCCGGTGGCGGGGCCCGCCCAAACTCTTCCCCGGTGGCGGGGCCCGCCCAAACTCTTCCCCGGTGGCGGGGCCCGCCCAAACTCTTCCCCGGTGGCGGGGCCCGCCCAAACTCTTCCCCGGTGGCGGGGCCCGCCCGAACTGCAGCTCTTCGGTGGCGGGGCCCGCCCAAACTCTTCTCCGGTGGCAGGGCCCGCCCGAACTGCAGCTCTTTGGTGGTGGGGCCCGCCCAAACTCTTCCCCGGTGGCAGGGCCCGCCCGAACTGCAGCTCTTCGGTGGCGGGGCCCACCCGAACTGCAGCTCTTCGGTGGCGGGGCCCACCCGAACTGCAGCTCTTCGGCGGTGGGCCTCACCCAAGCAACACCTCTTCGGCGGTGGGGCCCGCTCGACCAGCACCTCTTCAGCGGTGGGCCCCGCCTGACCAGCTCTTCGGCAGGCTGTTGGAGGGGTACTGGTGCTGCAGTAGGTGAGTAGAAACGTTTAATTTTTTTTTGATTACTTGATTGATTTATTAGTTGATTTATTGATTTATTTATCATTTATTATTGATGATGGCTCTTTATTGGTAAAAGTGAAGTGTTTAATGCTTTGTAAAATCCCCTAACTTCCCTCTAACTTCCCTTCCCTCATGATCTCTCGCTACCTGCGCCTAATTTATAAAGTGTAAGCAAGGTTTTTCTGAGCGTACAAAAATCGACACTTACTCCATTCTAAGTTAGTTTAGAGTAACTTTTCACTGCCTAAACTTGCAAAACAGGTGTAAATTGGCTGGTAATGCCCCCTTTTGAAAAAGAACTGTACTAAAACTAAACTATTCTAACTAACTAGAACTCGAGCAAACTAAATGCTGAGAATTGCGATTTCTAAGATACTCCATACTAAACTAGTTGCTCCAAAAAAATAGGAGCAACTCGAGCAGAAACTTGGGCCCTATATGTGTACATAAAAATGCAGCAACATTCAACAGAGCATCAAAATTCAATATTTTCTGGAGAGCATGCCCACAGCCCCCTCCTCCCTCAGAAAATAAATCTCGTTATGTACAGTATATTCACTTCTAAAATTGCCACTACACATTGGTGTCAGGGTGTGGTTTTGAGAATATAACACTTTCAGACAGGAAAAGACCATCTAGCCCAGCTAGCCACAGTATTTCTTTGGTGGATTTCTAATAACTCTGAATCCCATTTGTTGACAAGAACCTGTTTAGTTTCTTCTTGAAACCCATTAAGGTTTCTTGTTCCATCACTCATGCCAGTAATCTGCTCCACATACTTACTTCCTGTTATTTTGTTTTGTTGTCCTTAATTTGTAAATATGGCCCCTCATGCTTAAATTCTGTATCCGCTCTCAGTCTTCTCTTTTCAAGAGAGGAAAGGTCCAGAGTAGTCAATCTTTCCTCATATGTCATTCCCTTAAGTTCTGGGATCAACCTTGTAGCCTTTCTATGGAACAGATACCCCAGGGTTAGTAGAAGCAGTTAGTATTGATTCATCCAAAGGCAAATTAGAAAGATTTATTTCAGAAAATAATATGTTGGGTTACAGTAGATGAGAAATTTGAGACATGACATTTGGTAAGTGTAGCGTGCTTGCGAGGAAAAAGGTGACTTTGGACTTGTAGTTCCCAAAGCGGCCCATCACTGGGGATTTCCTTATGTCATTTCTGGGCTTGTTGTAGACTTGCTGATGGAAATTGATTGCTATGAATAGTCAACAACTCCGTTATAATTGTATCATGCCACTACCCGGTTGTTAGAAGATGAACTAGATGGACCTAGGTTTTTTTTGGTCCAGCGATTCTTATGTTCCAACGTACTCTGTACCTGCTCCGATAACTAAATCTCCTTTTTGAAATAGGGAGAACAAAACTGCATGCAGTGATCCAGATGTGGGCTCGCCATGGCAAGATCCAGTTTTAAAATGACCTCTCTGGATTTATATGTTAACAGATGGTAACCGAGGAGCTGATGTTCAGTAAAGCAGAACAGTAGTACAGTTGAGCATACTAAAGATGGCAGTCGGAAATGCCAAGAAATATCCTTTAGAGTGATGATTTTGCAGTTTAATTGCAATGAAAATCGTTATGAAAAAATGTGTTTATTTCTGAATAAAATCTCACTTCAGAAGCTTTCAGACAGCAGATTTTTGAGAAGAACATGGAAGCTTCTCATTTTTGTTGCCATTTATGTTTTTCGGCAGTTTTGGCGAGGGACCGCCTAAGAAGAAGAACAGTGTTATGGTAACAGATTAACCCATAACAGACTGTTACCATGGTAACATTACCACTACATTTCCCTCCAGAATAAGTTTGCACATTTAATTACATTATTTATAAAGTGTGTTGTTTAATTGCAGAAGCTTATTAACACTATGGGCCCAAATTTGATGAAGGCCTCCGCCCACCCAAGTACCGACCAAAGGCCTGCCGATGGCCGCCGAGGTTCCTGACGGTTCTTTGGGCGGGGTTTTCATCACTGAGGTTCCTCAAAGGTCAGCAGGCAGCAAATCTCTTATTCTCGGAGGCAAAGGCGCTTGCCGCCCAAGTGCCGCCGAGGATGGAGTCAGGCCCACGGGGGGGTCGAAGACCTGAAAATTAAAATCAGCAGAAAAAAAAAATTCATCGGAAGGCCTTCAGGGAACACCATTGAGGCAAGTCGCTGTGAAAATGTTTTTTTAAAGTTCACTAACCTTCTTTACAGGAATTACCTACCTACTGTCGGGGACAGACCAGCCTCTAGCCAGTGGTCCACCCCTGTTCTGGCGTCGACTCCCGCCGACTCCTGCCCACATCAATATCGCAGCTCGGCGGGCGGGAGATCACTTACGCCGTCCGTGTTCGTCAGTGGGTGGTTCCCGGCGGCTCTCCCCTCCAGCCCACCTCGAAAGTGGCACTGGGCAGATCTTCATGAGGAATGTCGGCAGCAGTGGGCAGCAGTCGGCGGCAGTGGGCGGTAAGGTGACCAAATTCGGGCCCATATATTCCTGCCCAGGGGTTGCAATCAGACCCAACCAATGTTTGTTAGCTGCTGTCTTCTTGAGTCACTGAATTATTGTATAATGGCCATCATAAAAAAGCACAGTATCTATCATTTTCCAAAATGTTTAAAATAATATCCTTTTTAGAGAATGAGTATTTTCATTCAAATACAGTTCATAGAAATTATTAGTGTGCAGAGTAAGTGGATAATCAGTTTATTTTACATGAATACTAACATAAGATTTAAATATTGACTTCTAATTACAGTTGTATGGTGTAGGCAGGGTCTGAGCAATCTCAGAATAGTGGCCATTAGCAACCATTGGACCAAGAGAAGGAAATTGTTATTTAAATGTGTTTCTCTTTTGTTGTGTTTTTTTTCTAATTATGCTTAAGGAAATAAAAATGTCTGTTGTACTTAGAAGCATTCAAGTGTATTTCATTTGCCTTTTTCAGATAAACTTGAACTCAGCTTCCTCTATTCATTTTGGATGAACATATTAATATATGTAGTTTGTAAATTAACTTACAATCTGAATAATTACTACATTATAATGACCAGAAAATAAAATAGAAGGTAAATGTTTCTAAGAATCAAAATTGATTTTGTGTATTTAATTCTCCAGCTGGAAATGTGCATTTTATAAACCCTACCATTTAGCTAAATATATTTTTAAATTCAGCATTTCTAGCTTTATGAAATTTGATGTAGAACATTTTGCAAACTTACAATATTTGTGCTGTGATTTGAGAGTTTCTGTCTGTCATGTCATGTATGTACATGCTGTTTGTAGCCACCAGATGGTGTCATTGTTGGAGGCCACTGAGCAGCAAGCACAGTGTGCTGCTCTGGTATAAAAGGCCAGCCATTTTGTGAGTCAGGCACATTGGGCCGTAATAAAGCAGAGTCAAGGGTATACCTTGTGCAGTTAAACAGTACTCAGTTTGTACCTTTAGTGCATACAAAACATTTGGCGACGAGAATACAAGAACGTTTGTTTGTAAAATGAGCATGATTGGATTTTTATAGCGATTCGAGGAGGGAGAAGATTGGAAAGACTTTGTGAGCCATTTGAACTAGTACTCCATGGCCAACAAAATGAAGAAGGTTGGCGATACAGATCAGCGCCGGGCCGTGTTCCTCACTCAGTGCGTTTCAAAGATCTACAGTCTAATAAAGAATTTACTCATGGCTAGTGATCCAACAGAGAAAACGTACGAGGAGTTGTGTACATTGGTACGGGAGCACCTCAAACCAGACGACGGCATCATCATCTCGAGATACAGGTTTTATACACACATTCGATCGGAGGGCCAGAGCGCAGCGGAATTCACGACCTGAAATGTATAGCGAGACCGTGCAAGTTCGGGCCGGTGTTGGCAGACATACTGCGGGACTTCTTCATTATCGATATCAACCACGAGGTGAAGCTGTGTAAACTTCTGGCGGTGGAGGAGTTGAATTTAAAAAGGGCCATCCAGATCGCTCAATCATGTATGACGACGGACAGGAGTTTAAAGCAAATGTCGGTGAAGAACCGAACCTCGGCAAGCACTGTAAATGCGATTGATTCGGCGTTCAGCAGAGCAGCACATGGCAGGGCCTTTGCGACTGCGTTCGCGAATGATTCGGCGTTCGGAAGAGCGGCACGTGGCAGGACCTACCCGGCTGTGTTCACGAAACCTGTGGCTGCCCAAAGACCGCCAGCGGGAATGTATCCGACTTCTCCGTGTTGGCGTTGTGGGGGAAATCATCGGCACCAGCAGTGCCGATTTATAGTTGCAAAGGCTGTCTGAGAGTGGGGCATCTCCAGTGCAAGTGTCCGCAGATGAGCAAGCAAGCTGCGACACACCACGTGGTGGATGAGAGTCAGACTAGCGCGGATCCGGATACGCAATCCAAGATGCCAGAGGAGGAAGTGTATGGACTGTACTCTTTTATAACCAAGAGTAAACCAATTTTGATTAACGTGAAGTTTAACGGGATACTGGTATCGATGGAACTGGACACAGGAGCGAATCAATCGATAATGAGCGAGAGGGTATTTAATAAGCTGTGAGATACGAAGACTGTGAGGCCCAGGCTGAGCCCTGTTAACGCCAAGCTGCTCACGCACACCAAAGAACTGATAAAGGTGATTGGCAGTGCACAAATTAATGTGTCTTATAATGGTGCGGTTCACGAGTTACCGCTGTGAATTGTTCCAGGCAATGGCCCAACGCTGCTCGGCAGGAGCTGGTTGGAGAAAATCAGATGCAACTGGAACGACATAAAGGTGCTGTCGTCGGAGGAAGATACATGTGCCCAAGTGTTGAGCAAGTTTCCCTCGCTGTTCGAACCGGGTATCTGCAGCATCATGGAGGCCAAGGTGCAGATCCACGTGGACTCAGATGCAAGACCCGTCCATCATAAAGCTCGGGCAGTGCCGTATATGCTGAGGGAGAAGGTCGAAATTGAATGGGACATACTCCAGCGTGAAGGGATCATATCACCGGTCGAATTTAATGAATCGGCCAGCCCCATTGTTCCTGTGCTGAAAAGTGATGGCACAGCCAGAATCTGTGGAGACTACAAGGCTATGATCAACAGGGTTTTGAAACAAGATCAGTACCCGTTACCGAAGGCTGATGACTTGTTTGCGGTGCTAGTTAGAGGGGGGAAGTTGTTATATACGTGGACTTGTATTTACTCTGTACAGCCACCAGAGGGCTCATTCCCCGGAGTCCCAAGAGATCCCATAATCCCATGTGCAGTGGTTCAAGTAAGGTGCTCAATTTAGGCAGGAAATTACCAAAGTAGTTGAGTAGACCCAGAAACGAACGCAGCTCCGTCACGTTCTGTGGCTTGGGTGCATTCTTGATGGCTTTGGTTTTCACATCAGTAGGTCTGATGCCATCAGCGGCGATTTTCCTCCTGAGGAATTCGATCTCCTGTGCCATGAAGACACACTTCGAGCGTTTAAGTCTGAGGCCCAGTGTTCAAACGCAGTAGAACCTCTTCCAGGTTGTTCAGATGTTCCTTGGAGTCACAACCAGTGATCAGGATGTCATCTTGGAACATGAACGGACTTCAGTAGACTTTCCATATTCCTCTGGAATATTGCTGCAGCCGAGCGAATTCCAAATGGGCACCTGTGGTAAATAAACAGTCATTTGTGTGTGTTAATGCACGTAAGTCATCTCGACCAACACCTGCGTCATATAGGCCAATGTCAAGTCCAGTTTTGTGAATGACTTCTGTTGTGTCTGGAGAAAGAGTCAGACTGAATACTGTGAGCTCAAAGTAAAGTGTGACCTTAGTCTTTTATTGCTGGTCTCCAGAGTGCCTCTCCAACCTTGAAGCCTCCTTAAATACCTGTGCTCTCAAGGGATTATGGGATCCCTTGGGACTCCGGGGAATGAGCCCTCTGGTGGCTATACAGAATAAATACAAGTTCACAAATATAACAACATTCCCCCCCCCAAAGTCAATAGTGTAACTATTTACAATGTGAGTCGATCTGGGGCCTTTCTTGCCCTGGTTGATCATCTTGGTGTGAAAGCTGGTGTTGTTGAATCATTTGTTGGGCCCTCGCTGGGCTGCTGTGCAGCTGGCCTTGCTGGGCTGCCTGGTGTGTTGGGCCCTGCAGGGCTGCTGTGGATGATGGGTTCTGCTTCGTGGTCAAACGTGGTGTCGGTTGTCACTGTGCGTGTGTTGGGGGATCAAAAAAGGTAGGTCCAAGCTGATGTTGCTCAGGGTAGTCTGTGAATCTGAGTTTGATTTGGTCCAAGTGTTTCCGGTGAATGAGTCCATTTGAAAATTTGAATGAGTCCAAGAAAAGGCAACAACTGGATGTGGGGTGCATTGCAAGACAGAGCTTTCGAGAAAGCCACCAATCTGCTCTGCTCGAACAAGCTGCTGGTACATTATGACCCATGTAAACGTTTAATTTTGGCCTGTGATGCATCGTCATATTGAATTGGTTGCGTGTTACAACAAGCCAATGAGTCGGGGAAACTTCAACCTGTTGCGTATGCATCCAAAAGTTTGTCTAAAGCAGAAAGGGCCTACAGTATGGTAGAAAAAGAAGCTTTAGCGTATGTGTACGGTGTTAAAAAGATGCAACAATACCTGTTCGATCTGAGGTTCGAATTAGAGACCGATCACAAGCCGCTCATTTTGTTGTTTTCCGAGAGCAAAGATATCAATTCCAACGCTTCATCCCGCATCCAAAGATGGGCGCTGACATTATCTGCCTATGATTATGTCATTTGTCACAGACCTGCCACAGAGAATTGTGCTGATGCTTTGAGCCGGTTGCGATTGCCCACACCGGAGGTGGAAACGCCACAACCTGCAGATTTAATGTTAATCATCGATGCTTTGGGAGTGAAGGTACCCATCATGGCTCAACAAGTTAAGACCTGGACCAACCAGGACCCGATATTATTGGTGGGGGTAAAAGGCTGTATCCTCAAAGGGGATTGGTCTGCCATACCTAAGCAAATGTGCGAGGAGGCCAAACCGTACATTCGTCGCAAGAACGAAGTGTCTATTCAAGCAGATTGCATATTGTGGGGCAATCTTGTTGTAATGCCTAAGAAAAGGAGAGAAAAGTTTGTGTGTGAGTTTCACAGCACACATCCTGGTATAATGATGATGAAGGCCATCGCCAGGTCCCACTTATGGTGGCCAGGAATAGATCCTGAGTTGGAAGCATGCGTGCATCAGTGCAACACCTGCATGCAGCTCAGCAAAGCACCAGCGGAATCGCCGCTGAGTCTGTGGCCATGGCCATCCAAACTTTGGTCCAGGATCCATGTAGATTTTGCAGGTCCCTTCCTGGGCAAGATGTTTTTAGTGGTGGTGGACGCTTATTCGAAATGGATAGAATGCATAATCATGTCATCCAGTACATCCATGGCAACCATAGAGAACCTCAATGCCATGTTCGCGACTCATGGTCTGCTGACATAGTGGTGAACGACAATGGATCATGCTTCACCAGTCAGGAGTTTCAGGAGTTTGTAAAACTTAACGGCATAACACATGTTAGGTCAGCACTGTTCAAGCCTGCGTCCAACAGGCAAGCAGAACATGCAGTACAAATTATCAAGCAAAGCATGAGGAGAGTAACCCAAGGGTCACTGCAGACCCGCTTGTCTTGCATACTGCTGAGTTATAGGACAAGACCCCACACACTCACAGGGGTGCTGAACTCATGTTGAAAAGAGGTCTTAAGATCAAGTTATCTCTTGTACACCCCGGTTTAAGTAATCATGTTGAATACAGAGTCAACAAGGGTACCACGATCGCACAACTGTGTCAGGCGAGATTTCTGTTAATGATCTTGTATATGTGTTGAATTATGGTCAGGGTCCCAAATGGATCGCAGGTACAGTCATGGCCAAGGAGGGCAACAGAGTATTTGTTATTAAGCTCAAGAATGGGCAAACTTGCAGGAAACACATGGATCAAACAAAGCTGAGGCACACAGACGAGCCAGAGCAGTCGGATGAAGAAACCGTCGACTACCAACCAACCTACCAGCAGCCTTCAGTGGACTCAAGGGTCATCAGTGACCCGGAATTTCCATCACAGACTTGTTCAGTAAAAATGGACTTGCAATTCCTGACATGGCCACTGCCACCCCCAACAAGTCAGCCATCCAGCCACTAGCCACAACAGACTCCAAATTTTCACCCAAGGCCGGAATCGAACTGAGACGGTCAACCTGGGAGCATAAAGCACCGGACCATCTCAACCTGTGAAAGACTGTGATAAGATCTCAGAGGAGGGTATTGTCATGTATGTACATGCTGCTTGTAGCCACCAGATGGTGTCATTGTTGGAGGCCACTGAGCAGCAAGGACATGGTGCTGCTCTGGTATAAAAGGCTAACCATTTTGTGAGTCAGGCACTTTGGGCCGTAATAAAGCAGAGCCAAGGTTGCACCTTGTTCAGTTAAACAGTACTCAGTTTGTACCTTTATTGCATACATAACACTGTCTCTCATCGGGGGCAAACTTTACCCCTATTTCATGGCCAACAGTAATGTTACTGAAAAGAGAATGTTGTATAAATTAGGAAACTTTTTCTCTGCTCGTTATGTGTCAGCTCATTAATCAAAGCACCTGCAACCCATCTGCACAATATTGAACGACGGCAGTGAAGAGGGTAACTGGATTGAACTTCTCCATAAAACAGGTCAGTGATTGGAGTATGGGCAGGTACGGCAGGAGTGGCGTGGTCAGGGCGAAGGAGCGGCAAAAGATTGCAGAGCGACGTGATCGGGGCCCAGGAGAGGCGTGAGTTCGGGGTCCAGAAGAGGCGTGGGCCCAGGGGCACCACGGGCCAGCCTACACTGCGATATGTGTGTGCGCTAGGTCCGTGCAGCAGAGCTGGTCTCCAATCGTCTTGATTAACCCCTGCCACTGGACCAAACCTAGCTCTGTCAAGCCCGTGTGGTGGCTGGTTTGCAAATGCCACCACATGTTAAAAAAATCCATGCACAGGCATCTTCCACCCTTCAATATGCAGTTGGGGACCTAGAATATTAGGTCCTTCATTGAAACACCTGTGAACGCATTGAGCACATCCCTTTTTGGTGTGGAAGCAAGTCATCCTCGATTCGAGGGACCGTCGAAGAAGAAGATTGAAGGTCCTTTCAGTTGCAGGTTTGGTAAAATATGTCATTTTATTTTCTGTTCAGTTGGTATTATGGAGAATCGACTCATTTGTCAGGTCATTGGAAAATATCTTCGGGAATAATTCTGTGACGTGAGACTCCTGGCACAGAGCCTCAATAGTAGTGAGTACGACAGCGCATAAAGGGTTACAACAATGTGGCTCTGATATTCCGATGCACATTCAATGCTAGCAAGGCTCTGTGCTGGGAGCCTTGCTACACAAAATTATCCCCTTTGTTTCTTAAAATGAAAGAGCATCAAATAAAACATATTCATTTCATTTTTTGTCCCTCCTCTTCTCAAGATGATGAATTTTGCTGCGATTAGATTCCACAGGCAGAGAAAGGACAGTAATCGATGATCTTACTTAAATGATCTTCCCTCATGTGAGCTAAGCCCATTTGCAGTTCTTTCTAGCACCATCCCAGTTTTGATCAGTGTAGCACAAGGCTTGAACCAGGGAGTTTCCTAGACTGTGTAGTTCAATACTCACTTCTGAGTCAGAAGGTTGAAGTTTAAGTCCCACTCCAGAGACTTGAGCACATAAACCAGGCTGGTACATAACCCGGGCGGACACTCCAGTGCTGCATTAACATAGAAACATAGACAATAGGTGCAGGATTAGGCCATTCTGCCCTTCGAGTCTGCACCACCATTCAATAAGATCATGGCTGATCATTTACCTCAGTACCCCTTTCCTGCTTTCTCTCCATACCCCTTGATCTCTTTAGCCATAAGGGCCATATCTAACTCCCTCTTGAATATATCTAATGAACTGGCATCAACAACTCTTTGCTGTAGAGAATTCCACAGGTTAACAACTTTCTGAGTGAAGATGTTTCTTCTCATCTCAATCCTAAATGGCTTACCCCTTATCCTTAGACTGTATCCCCTGGTTCTGGACTTCGCCAACATCGGGAACATTCTTCCAGCATCTAACCTGTCCAGTCCCGTCAGAATTTTATATGTTTCTATGAAATCCCCTCTCATACTTCTAAACTCCAGTGAATACAGGCCCAGTCGATCCAGTCTCTCCTCATATGTCAGTCCCGCCGTCCCGGGAATCAGTCTGGTGAACCTTCGCTGCACTCCCTCAATAGCAAGAACGTCCTTCCTCAGATTAGGAGACCAAAACTGTAACGTCCTTACACAATACCACAAATCCACACAAGGCACATTCTATGGACAAGGTCACTCCATGACCTGAACCTTTATTCACAGGACCAAGAAGTGATGACCCTGTGTGGGACCTCCCTTTATATACCTGGATGACCAGGTGAGGAGTGCCACCCACAAGTTCACCCCCTGTGGTCAAGGTGTGCATTTCTTACGTATATAAAGTATTGCAGTGTTGTTACATAAAGGTTACATACATGACATCACTTCTCCCTCAACATCTTATTGGGATCATAGGTTAAGTCTCTCGGGTGGTCTACGCTCTATCGTGGAGCACCGCAGCTGGGGCTCTGGTTGTTGAGCCTTGGTATGCGTGTCTGTCACCTGTGGTGATTCTGGCCTGTCCGGGCTGGCCGCAGGGACTGTGCACGCTGCTGAATGTTTTTGTTGCTCGTTCACTGGCGGTGGTGTGAGCACCATCTCATGATCTTCCTCAGGTTCCTCAGTGTCCATGCTGAACCTTTTTTTTACTTGGTCCAGATGCTTGCGGCATATCTTCCCATTGTTAAGTTTAACCACTATGACCCTATTCCCCTCTTTGTCTATTACAGTACCTCAAGCCATTTGGGCCCCAAAGCGTGATTGAGAACAAATACGGGGCCATCAATTTCTATACATCTCCCCCTTGAATTTCGGTCATGGTACTCATTTTGGAACTGACGCTTGCCCTCAACAATGTCGGACAGGACTGGATGAATGAGGGACAACCGAGTTTTGAGTGTTCGTTTCATGAGTAGCTCCGCGGTGGGACCCCCGTGGGCGAGTGCAGTCGGGACCTATAGGCCAGCAGGAGATGCGATAGGTGGCATTGAAGGGAGGGTCCTTGAATCCGGAGCATGCCTTGTTTTATGATTTGGACCGCACGTTCCGCTTGACCATTGGAGGCCGGCTTAAATGGTGCTGTCCTGACATGGTTAATGCCATTACCGGACATGAACTCCCGTAATTCGTAGCTTGTGAAACATGGGCCATATCGCTAACAAGGATGTCCGGCAAGCTGTGCGTCGCAAAGACCGTGCGCAGACTCTCCACAGTGGTGGATGTCGTGCACGAATTCAAAATGATGCACTCGATCCATTTCGAGTACGCATCAACAATAATGAGAAACATTTTTCCCATGAACGGGCCCGCGTAGTGTACATGAATACGTGACCATGGCCTGGTGGGCAAGGGCCACGTGCTGAGCGGGGCCTCCCTGGGGGCATCACCTAGCTGGGCACACAGCGTGCACCTGCGAACACAGTGCTCCAGGTCTGAATCAATTCCCGGCCACCACACATGTGACTGGGCAATGTCCTTCATCAGCACGATGCCTGGGTGCTTGCTGTGGAGTTCCCTGATGAATGTTTCCCTGCCCCTCTGGGGCATGACTACCAGGCTGCCCCATAGTAGGCAGTCGGCTTGGATGGAGAGCTTATCCATCCATCTGTGAAACAGTCTGACCTCCTCAGGGCATGCTCCGTGTGCGGGCGCCCAATCCCCAATCAGGACACATTTATTAATCAAGGATAGAAGGAGATCTCTGTTGGTCCAGATTTTGATCTGGCGGGCTGTGATGGGGGAGCCTGTGCTGTCAAAGGCATCGACAGCCATGACAATCTCAGCGCTTTGCTCCGCTGCCCCCTCAATGGTGGGCAGTGGAAGCCTGCTGAGTGCATCAGCGCAGTTTTCGGTGCCGGGCCGGTGCCGGATGGTGTAGCCATACGCAGCGAGCGTGAGAGCCCATCGCTGTATGTGAGCTGACGCATTGGCATTGACAGCCTTGCTGTCTGACAGCAGGGATGTTAACGGCTTGTGGTCCGTTTCTAATTCGAACCTCCTGCCAAAAAGGTATTGATGCTTCTTTTTCACCCCATAGACACATGCGTGTACTTTCTTCTCAACCATCCCATATCCCCGTTCAGCTTGAGAGAGCGACCTGGAAGCATAAGCCACAGGTTGTAGTTGGCCGTCAGCGTTACCCTGCTGCAACACGCACCCAACTCCATAGGACGATGCATCATACGTCAGAACCAATTTCTTACTAGGGTCGTACAGGGTCAACAACTTATTTGACAAAGTAGGTTCTGTGCCCGATTGAAAGCCCGTTTCTGACAGTCTCCCAAAACCAATTGCAACCCTTACGCAGGAGCACGTGTAGCGGCTCCAACAATGTGCTTAAGTTCGGCAGAAATTTCCCGAAATAGTTCAAGAGTCCCAGAAATGAACGCAACTCCGATGTGTTGCAGGGCCTGGGCGCTCGTCGAATCGCCTCCGTTTTGGATTCAGTAGGCCGAATTCCATCTGGAGCCATAAACACACATGTAGACTTCTTGAGTCGCAGGCCTACCCAGTCCAGTCGGCGTAGCACCTCCTCCAGGTTGTGGAGGTGTTCCTCGGTGTCACGACCGGTGATGAGGATGTCGTCCTGAAATACGATTGTTCCGGAAATGGATTTGAGCAGGCTTTCCCTGTTTCTTTGAAAAATCGTGGCCACTGATCGAATGCCAAACGGACACCTGTTGTAAACAAACAGTCCCTTGTGCATGGGGATGGTGGTCAGTAGTTTAGATTCGTCGGCCAGTTCTTGGGTCATGTAGGCTGAAGTGAAGTCCAACTTGGTGAACAGCTTGCCGCCTGCCAGTGTGGAAAAAAGGTCCTCTGCTCTCGGGAGTGGGTATTGGTCTTGTAGGGACACCCGGTTGGTAGTGGCCTTGTAGTCGCCACAGATCCTGACCGAGCCATCCGCTTTTAGGATGGGAACAATGGGGCTCGCCCAGTCGCTGAATTCACTGGGCGAGATGATGCCCTCTCTCAGCAACCGGTCCAACTCGCTTTCAATTTTCTCCTGCATCACATATGGCACAGCTCTGGCTTTGTGGTGCACTGGTCTGGCATCCGGGGTGATGCGTATCACTACTTGGGTACCTTTGAACGTCCCGACGCCAGATTGAATTAGTGATTCAAATTGCTATAGGACCTGTGAGCATGAACTTCGCTCCACAGATGACATGGCGTGCACATCCCCCCATTTCCAGTTCATCTCAACTAACCAGCTCCTCCCCAACAGTGCGGGACCATTGCCCGAGACAATCCAGAGCGGCAGCCGGTTCACCGATCCATTGTGTGTGATCGCCAACATTGCACTGCCTAGCACTGGAATGATTTCTTTGGTGTACATCCATAATTGCATCTCAATGCATTCTAGTTTGGGTCTGCTGGCTTTGAGTGGCCACAGCTTTTCGAATTGTTGAACACTCATGAGTGACTGGCTGGCCCCCGTGTCTATCTCCATGCATACAGGGATTCCGTTTAATAGGACTTTCATCATCATGGGTGGCGTTTTGGTATATGAGCTATGAATGTTTGCCACATGAACCCGCTGAACTTCAGCGTCCATTGATTTGCCCCAAGCGTCATTCTACCTCACAGACCCCTCATCTGGTTCATCAGCCTCGTATATTAGCCTGGTGACAGGCTTTCTGCCCATTCTGGCTAAATGACCACTGAGGTTACAATTTCTGCAGACGAACTGTTGAAACCTGCAAGTCCTGGCAGCATGTCTGCCCCCACACCTCCA
This sequence comes from Pristiophorus japonicus, assembly GCF_044704955.1. Taxonomy (NCBI): domain Eukaryota; kingdom Metazoa; phylum Chordata; class Chondrichthyes; family Pristiophoridae; genus Pristiophorus; species Pristiophorus japonicus. The sequence continues at coordinate 54,205,012 of NC_091987.1, forward strand.
GCATGAACTGAGATTCCCATTGTTGTGAGCAAAAGAGCTGTTACAAGGCATTCCTCACTGATTGTCCCTTTGACTGCTCTTGAGCACCCTGTTAGTGGGTGTCAATGGCCCCATCCTGGGCCGCATTGTCCACTGGGGGGTTGTAAATGTCCATTCAGCCTACCATTGTCTCTGTTGGAGACTTACTCTTGGGTCTATTGCTGCCTGGGGTGTGTTGAACAGCCCTTGCCTGCCTGCGGGGCTCTGTGTCACGTTTATGATATTAAACGTGTCTCTGGGGCTCTGTGTTACGTTTATGATTATGATATTCCCAGAATTGCGCGCGTATATTATCTTGGTATCCTCCTCCCCGCCATAAAAGTCGGAGCCATCAACGCCGCCACTTCCAAGTTCAAGTCCTTGGTCTCAATTAGCTTTCTGAAAATCCCAGCATGACTGATGCCCTCAATAAAGAAATCCCTTAGCATCATCCCCCTGCAGGCATCAGGCCAAGCGCCGGAGGTCCGCAACGAAATCCGGTCTGCTCTGTCCTTCCCGATTCCAACATTTTCCCCACTACTGATGTCAGGCTAACTGGTCTATAATTACCCATTTTCTCTCTCCCTCCTTTTTTAAAAAGTGGTGTTACATTAGCTACCCTCCAGTCCATAGGAACTGATCCAGAGTCGATAGACTATTGGAAAATGATCACCAATGCATCCACTAGTTCTAGGGCCACTTCCTTAAGTACTCTGGGATGCAGACCATCAGGCCCCAGGAATTTATCGGCCTTCAATCCACTCAATTTCCCTAACACAATTTTCTGCCTAATAAGGATTTCCTTCAGTTCCTCCTTCTCACTAGACCCTCGGTCCCCTAGTATTTCCGGAAGGTTATTTGTGTCTTCCTTCGTGAAGACAGAAACAAAGTATTTGTTCAACTTGTCTGCCATTTCTTTGTTCCCCATTATAAATTCACCTGAATCTGACTGCAAGGGACCTACGTTTGTCTTCACTAATGTCTATAGAAGTTTTTGCAGTCAGTTTTGTGTTCCCAGCAAGCTTCCTCTCATACTCTATTTTCCCCTTCCTAATTAGACCCTTTGGCTTCTGCTGAATTCTAAATTTCTCCCAGTCCTCAGGTTTGCTGCTTTTTCTGGCCAATTTATATGCCTCTTCCTTGGATCTAACACTATCCTTAATTTCCCTACTTAGCCACTGTTGAGCCACCTTCTCCGTTTTATTTTTTACTCCAGACAGCGATGTACAATTGTTGAAGTTCATCCATGTGATCTTTAAATGTTTGCCATTGCCTAGCCACCGTCAACCCTTTAAGTATCACTCGCCAGTCTATTCTAGCCAATTCACTTCTCATACCATCGAAGTTACCTTTCCTTAAGTTCAGGACTCTAGTCTCTGAATTAACTGTGTCACTCTCCATTTTAATAAAGAATTCTATCATATTATGGTCACTATTTCCCAAGGGGCCTCGCACAACAAGATTACTAATTAGTCCTTTCTCATTACACATCACCCAGTCTAGGATGGCCAGCCCTCTAGTTGGTTCCTTGACATATTGGTCTAGAAAACCATCCATAATACACTTCAGGAAATCCTCCTCCATCGTATTGCTACCAGTTTTGTTAGCCCAATCTATATGTAGATTTAAGTAATCCATGATAACTGCTGTACCTTTCTTGCACACATCCCTCATTTCTTGTTTGATGCTGTCACCAACCTCACTACTACTGTTTGGTGGTCTGTACACCACTCCCACTAGCGTTTTCTGCCCTTTGGTATTCCGTAGCTCCACCCATACCGATTCCACATCATGTAAGCTAATGTCCTTCCTTACTATTGCGTTAATTTCCTCTTTAACCAGCAACGCCACCCCACCCCCTCCTTTTCCTTTCTGTCTATCCTTCCTGAATGTTGAATACCCCTGGATGTTGAGTTCCTAGCCTTGGTCACCCTGGAGCCATGTCTCCGTGATGCCAATTATATCATATTCGTTAATTGCTGCCTATGCAGTTAATTCGTCCACCTTATTATGAATACACCTCGCATTGAGGCACAGAGCCTTCAGGCTTGTCTTTTTAACACGCATTGCGCCTTTAGAATTGTTGGAGGTGCAATCTTTCGGATGAGATGCTAAACCGATGCTCCGCCTGGCCTCTTAGGAGGATGTAAAAGATCCCACAGTTCTATTCGAAGAAGAGCAGAGGAGTTCTCCCCAGTATCCTGACCAATATTTATCCCTCAGTCAATAGCAGTAAAAAACAGATTGTACGGTAATTAATATGTTGCTGTTTGTGGGATCAGGCTGCCGCAAATTGGCTGCTGCGTTTCGTACATTACAATAGTGACTACACTTCAAAAGTACTTCATTGACTGTAAAGTGTTTTGCAACATCCTGAGATCATGAAAGGCGCTATATAAATGCAAGTCTTTCTTTCTTTACCTCACCAGGTGATGCATTCACCCTATAAGCTATCAAGAAAGCACTGAAACAACAGCATCATTAATCAAAAAAAATTGAATAATCCATTCATAAAGTGGAGAATTGAGCTTCACTTAGCTATCAGTCAACCTTCAGTGGTTTCCAACTTTGCCTGCTAGCTCCAAATTATCTAAAAAGTATGAATCATGACATGACCTTGGGAAGTTGACAGGCACTTTGATAGTGCTGTAGTAAGCATTATACACCACCGACATAATCATCTCATGAAGCTGATTCTCGCGAATAGTTACATTTAATAACGATGTCATTTGTAGTATGGACATGCAATCAGTTGTTTTTAGTATGCTTGAAAACACTGCTATAGGGGTCTGAAATATGCAGCCGATTAGCTTGCTGTGCTTTTACCCACCAGAAAAATGAAGATTTGGGAATTTTCCCCATATTACTTCATATCTTCCAGTGGTGTTGGTAGTGAAGGTTCCCGGCAGGTACATCCCAGCACTTCTCTCCCCTCTCTGTTGCAAAGTGTGCTATAGGAAATAAGTCTGGCTAGCCTCAATCAGTTCCCAGTGAGCACTAAACTATATCACAAAATTACCCAGAATTTGATTCACTTTGCTACCAAACTGTCACATGGAGAAGCTTTTAAAGATGGCCGCTGTCGCAATTTTTTTTTTTAAAAGCTCATTTGGCCAGTAAGGACTGTTGTAATTAAGGTATACTGTTTAAGTAATTCTGATCCATGTCATACCTGACCTGGAAATGATTAACGCTGATACTGTGTGCTAAAAGAGGGAAAAGTGTTCAATTTTCAGGACGGACTTGGTTCACCTTGATAAGCAAAAAAAGCCACCAACATTATAGAAGTTTTAAATATAAATGTTGCTGCAGCATGAAAGTCGCATTTAACTTGCAACCTTTGATGGGTAGTGACAGGAAAACTGATTTGTGCAGCTTGTGTCGGTAGTATTTGATATATCTGGATCTTTGCACCTGTTACCTGGCTAACTTAATTGGACATGGATTGGTTAACGTAGACCACTGTCAGAGCTGAAATGTTCCTATAAGATATATTATATACCTATAAATATGTAGGGGGTTAGCGGAAAGGCTTCTCTTTTCACGAGCGGGCCCCCTGAAATAAGCGGTCGACACTTGTCCCAATCAGTGTAGCAACCCTTGAAGTAAACAGACGGAGACGGAAGGCAAGGTTCAACGATCTTTTAATCACAAATCTATTTTTTCCTCTTACAAATATATTGCACAAATCCTAGGGACATGCCCCTTCCTCATAATTTTCTTTTTATGGTATGTCCCACTCCCTCCCCCATTCCAAATCCTAGAATTGTCGCTGATGTTCCTCCAGCTTTTTATGTGAGGTTGCACCACTCTCACATCCTTTGCCTCTCATACCAGACAACTAAACGTGTGTGCAGCTCCCTCACTATGGTAATATAATTAACATCACACAAAATTATAATCACAGTCACTGAATGACTTATGTTATAATGAAATTACTGCAAAATGGCCTATCTTTAATGCTATAATGGTATAATTGCCACTATTCATGGATTTTTTCCAATGGTTCAGTTGCATTATCCAATGTGGAACTGAACTACAGTATATCACCAGGAAGATCCCAGGTTTGAGTTCTGATCTGTGTAAGGTTGGCTGATCATAGCCGCTGTGATGTTGGGGCGTCACAATTAACCATAGTGCCTCTGGACAAGGGAGGAAGAAAATCATCCAGGGTTTTGCTCCTGATTGTTATCCAGTAACGATATGAGTGTGTGGGCTTGGTGTAATTTATTAAATAGCTTCTCAATACTTACTGTCTCGGCTCACACATGAAGCAGTGCCATGGGATGATGTTCCAGAAGTTAGCTAGCACTAGTAGAATTACAGCACTGTGAGAGTTACCGCCTGGAAGAGAGGAGGGGATACAACTAAGAGGGAACTAAAAGAGGAAAGTAACAGTGACATTGACAAATTTGCTTTCTTTTGAAGAAACAAGTAGGCCTCGAAAATCTGTAACTTCGGAGACTGGCAAAACGCCCAGATATAGCAAGACCTGGTTGTGCCTGCTGTTTCCGGGAGTTACTGATGGGCCTTGTAATGGATGGAACCTCTGCCCGACCCTTGAAAGGAAATTGTTGTTAGTGAGCACAGAGCCAGAGAGCGGGAGTAACCCCAGTCGGAATACAGTGTATCTCTGGATGCTGTTATATTGAGTGAATTGAGATGCCTGCAGATGGGTGAGAGTTGGCCCTACTGGTGGGGTCCAGGCCAAGGAAATGACCTGGACACCTGAAGAAATAGGCCATTTTAGCAAAAAAATTCTGATCTGATTACCCTAAGGACCAGGAGGGACATAGCTGGAAAAGAAAGACTTGCATTTATATAGCATCTTTCACAACCACCGCACGTCCCAAAGCGCTTTACAGCCAATGAAGTACTATTTTTTTGCTGTGACATCACTGTTGTAATGTGGGAAATGCGGCAGCCAATTTGTGCACAGCAAGCTCCCACAAACAGCTATGTGATAATGACCAGATAATCTGATTTTGTTATGTTGAATGAGAGATAAATATTGGGCAGGACACCTATGATAACTCCCCTGCACTTCTTCAAAATAGAGCCATGGAATATTTTACATCCACCTGAGAGATCAGACGTGACCTTGGTTTAACTTCTCATCCAAAAGGCAGCATTTGTAACAGTGTCAGCCTAGATTTTTGTGCTCAGGTTCCTGGAATGGGACTTGAACCCACAACCTTTGTGACTCAGAGGTGAGGGTGCTACCAACTGAGCCACAACTGACACATGGCTGGAGTCAGTGGGGTACCTGGGGGACAACGCAGTACTTTCAGGTGGATATCAGAGTTGAAACGACACTTGTGCTTGGCTGTTGCACGCAAAGTAATTGTCCTCCCACTGACCCTTTGTAAAGGGTAGGTCAAGCCTGACGAACCTGATTGAATTTTTTGAAAAGGTGACTAAAGTAGAGGACAGGGGAATGTCTATGGATGCTATTTATATGGAAGGCATTTGATAAATTCCCTCATAAGAGCCTGTTAGCTAAAGTTGAAGCTCGTGGACTTGAAGACAAATTATTGACCTGGTTAGGAAATTGGCTGAATGGCAGGAGATAGAGGGACAAAATTTGGCCACTGCCCAAAACGAGTCACACTTACCACTCTTGAAGTGTACCTTCTGCCCAATGCATGGGATGGCCAAACTGGAGAAATTCAGCACTTTGTGCTTTTTTTTGGGAGCATGGTGGAAGTGGCCTCATTATTTGAGCAGAGGTGAGGTTGAGTCGGAGTGGCTGCCACTAGTGGGTCAGAGGTGGGGCCAGGTCGTAGTGGATGAATCCCAAAAAGTTAGTTTGCAGGTGCAGCAGGTAATCAGGAAGGCAAATGGAATGTTGGCCTTCAATGCGAGAGGGATGGAGTACAAAAGCAGGGAGGTCCTGCTGCAACTGTATAGGGTATTGGCGAGGCCGCACCTGGAGTACTGCGTGCAGTTTTGGTCACCTTACTTAAGGAAGGATATACTAGCTTTGGAGGGGGTTCAGAGACGATTCACTCGGCTGATTCCGGAGATGAGGGGGTTACCTTATGATGATAGATTGAGTAGATTGGGTCTTTGCTCTTTGGAGTTCAGAAGGATGAGGGGTGATCTTATAGAAACATTTAAAATAATAAAAGGGATAAACAAGATAGAGGCAGAGAGGTTGTTTCCACTGGTCGGGGAGACTAGAACTAGGGGGCGCAGCCTCAAAATACGGGGGAGCCAATTTAAAACCGAGTTGAGAAGGAATTTCTTCTCCCAGAGGGTTGTGAATCTGTGGAATTCTCTGCCCAAGGAAGCAGTTGAGGCTAGCTCATTGAATGTATTCAAATCACAGATGGATAGATTTTTAACCAATAAGGGAATTAAGGGTTACGGGGAGCGGGCAGGTAAGTGGAGCGGAGTCCACGACCAGATCAGCCATGATCTTGTTGAATGGCGGAGCAGGCTCGAGGGGCTAGATGGCCTACTCCTGTTCCTAATTCTTATGTAAACTATTTCCTAGGTTGGGGAGTCTAGGATTAGGGGGGCATAGTGTAAAAATTAGAGCCAGACCTTTCAGGACTGAAGTTCGGAAACACTTGTACAAAGGGCTGGATTTTCGGGACCCTTGTGCTCCGGGTCTCGCCTCGTGAAGTGGGGCAGCGAGGTCGCTTGCGTCCGGTCGGGAGCTTCGGGTCAGGTTTTGCAGCGGCGGTGAGCAGCTCCGCGATGACCGCCAGGTAAACCAGAGCGATCCAGCCATGCCGGCAGTGGTGAGGTAGGGGGTAAAGTGCAGAAAAGGTAAGTGCGAGTGTTTTTTAAGCAATTTGTGTTGTCGTGGCGTGGCCAATGTTTTGGGAATGTTTTTATGTTTTTTCTATGTCCCCCCTGCCCCCCAAGGCCTCTCTCGGAGCACTCCTGGCCTAGCACTTTAGTTGGCGAGTGTTGTATATGCAATAATTGTTAGACTGAGCACTGTTTAACTCCAAGAGGTATAACCTTGGCTCTGCTTTATTAAGGCCCAAAGTGAATAATATACAAAATGGCTGGCCTTTTATACTTGGGCTGCACACACGTGTGTGTAGCCCAATGGCCTACAACAGTGATGCCATCTAGTGGCTAGTGATCCCAAAAGTACATACATGACAATAACCCCTTCTGAGATATTAACACAGTCTTTTACAAATTGAGACGGTCAGGTGTTTTACGCTTCCGGGTTGACCATCTCAGTTCAACTCCAGCCTTGGGTGAGTGTTAAGAGTCTGCTGTGACTGGTGGCTGGGTGGCTGACCTGGTGGGAGTGGCAATGGCCATGTCAGGGATTGAAAGTCCATTTTCATTGACCTTATCAGTGATTGAAAGTCCCGATTCACTGATGATCACTGAGTCCTCTGATGACTGGGGGTAGGTTAGTTGGTCGATTGTCTCTTCCTCCAACAGTTCCGGCTCATCTGTGTGTCGTAGCTTTGTCTGATCCATATGTTTCCTGCATGTTTGCCCATTTTTGAGATTGACAATAAATACTCTGTTGCCCTCCTTGGCTGTGACAATACCAGCGATCCACTTGGGACCCTGACCATAATTCAGAACATATACAGGATCATTTACAGAAATATCGTGTGACACAACTGCGCGATTGTGATACCTTTGCTGACTTTGTCCTCTATATTCAACATGATTATTCAAGTCAGGGTGTACAAGAGATAGCTTGGTCTTAAGACCTCTCTTCATCATTAGTTCAGCAGGTGAGACCCCAGTAAGCGTATGTGGTCTTGTCCTGTAACTAAGCAGTATGCATGACAGGCGGGTCTGCAGTGACTCTTGGGTTATTCACTTCATACTCTGCTTTATGATTTGGACAGCATGTTCTGCTTGCCCATTGGATGCAGGTTTGAACGGTGCTGACCTTACATGTTTGATACCATTGAGTTTCATGAACTCTTGAAACTCCTGACTAATGAAGCACGATCCGTTGTCGCTAACACCGATGTCAGGCAGACCATGTGTCGCGAACATGACACTGAGATTCTCAATGATAGCTGTGGATGTGCTGGATGACATGATTATAGACTCTATCCACTTCGAATATGCATCCAGCAGAACTAAAAACATCTTCCCCAGGAAGGGACCTGCAAAGTCTATGTGGATCCTGGACCATGGTTTGGATGGCCACGACCACAGACTCAGCGGCGATTCCGCTGGTGCTTTGCTGAGCTGCAAGCAAGTATTGCACTGATGCACACATGATTCCAGCTCAGAGTCAATTCCCGGCCACCACACATGAGACCTGGCGATGGCTTTCATCATTACAATGCAGGGATGTGTGCTATGTCGCTCACGTAGAAATTTATCTCTCCCTTTCTTGGGCATAACAACACGATTGCCCCACAGTATACAATCCGACTGAATAGACAGTTTGTCTTTGCGACGAATGTAAGGTTTGGTCTTCTTGCACATTTGCTTGGGTATGGCAGACCAATCACCTTTGAGGATGCAACTCTTCACCACTGATAAAATCGAGTCCTGGCTGGTCCAGGTCTTAACTTGTTGAGCCATGACAGGGGTTCCTTCACTCTCAAAAGCATCCATAACTAACAATAGGTCCGTCGGTTGTGGCGTTTCCACCTCCGGTGTGGGCAACGGCAAATGGCTCAAAGCATCGGCATAATTCTCGGTGCCAGGTCTGTGGCGAATGACATAATCATAAGCGGCTAATGTCAGCACCCACCTCTGGATGCAGGATGAAATATTGGTATTGATACCTTTGTTTTCAGAGAACAGTGAAATGAGCGGCTTGTGATCTGTCTCCATTTCAAACCTAAGACCAAACAGGTACTGATACATCTTTTTAACCCCATATACACAGGCTAGTGCTTCTTTCTCTACCATGCTGTAGGCTCTTTCTGCTTTAGAGAAACTTTTTATAGCATACGCGACTGGTTGAAGTTTACGCTACTCATTAGCTTGTTGGAGTACGCAACCAATTCCATAGGACGAAGTATCACAGGCCAATACTAAACATTTACATGGGTCATAATGTACCAGCAGCTTGTTAGAGCAAAGCAGATTAATGGCTTTCTCAAAAGCTCTGTCTTTAGACGCACTCCACACCCAGCTGTTGCCTTTTCTTAGCAGCATGTGCAGTGATTCTAATAAGGTGCTCAATTTTGGTAGGAAGTTACCGAAGTAGTTGAGTAGACCCAGGAACGAATGCACTCTGTCACATTCTGCAGCTTGGGTGCATTCTTGATGGCCTTGGTTTTCGCGTCCGCGGGCCTGATGCCGCCAGCAGCAATTTTCCTCCCCAGGAATTTGACCTCTGGTGTCATGACGACGCACATCGGATGTTTCAGTCTGAGTCCCACTTTGGCCAGACGATGTAGAACCTCTTCCAGGTTGTTCAGATGTTCCTCGGAGTCATGACCTGTGATCAAGATGTCATCTTGGAAAAGGACGGTTCTGGGAACGGACTTCAGTAGATTCTCCATGTTCTTCTGAAATATTGCTGCAGCCAAGCGAATTCCAAAAGGGCACTGGTGATAAATAAACAGTCCTTTATGTGTGTTAATGCACGTAAGTCTCTTCGACTTCTCGACCAGCTCCTGTGTCACGTAGGTCGACATCAAGTCCAGTTTGTTGAACGACTTCCCCCCGGCTAGTGTTGCAAAGAAGTCATCAGCCTTTGGTAATGGGTACTGATCCTGTTTCGAAACCCTGTTGATTGTAGCCTTGTAGTCTCCACAGATTCTGACTGTGCCATCACTTTTCAGCACAGGAACAATGGGGCTGGCCCATTCATTAAATTCAACCGGTGATATGATCCCTTCACACTGGAGTCTGTCCAGTTCGATTTCGACCTTCTCCCTCATCATATACGGAACTGCCCGAGCTTTATGATGGATGGCTCTTGCATCTGAGTCCACATGGATCTGCACCTTGGCTCCCGTGAAGTTGCCGATGCCCGGTTCGAACATCGAGGGAAACTTGCTCAGTACTTGGGCACATGTATCTTTCTCCGTTGACAACGCCTTGATGTTGTTCCAATTACATCTGATTTTTTTCAAGCCAGTTGCTGCCGAATAGCTTTGGGCCATTGCCTGGGACAATACATAGCGGTAACTCGTGAACCGCACCGTCATACGACACTTTAATTGTGGCACTGCCAATCACCATTATGAGTCCTTTGGTGTACATGCGCAACTTGACCTTGACTGGACTCAGCCTGGGCCTCACAGTCTTAGTATTCCACAGCTTGTCGAATGCCCTCGGGCTCATTATCGATTGACTCGCCCCCGTGTCCAGTTCCATCGATACCGGCACCCCAGTAAATTTCACGTTGATCATTGTTCTTAGTTAGGAACAAGTACAGTCCATACACTTCCTCCTCTGGTATCTCAGATTGCGTATCCGGATCCATACTAGTCTGACCATCATCCTCCATGTGGTGTGTCACAGCACGCTTGCTCATCTGCGGACACTTGCGCTGGAGATGCCCCACTCCTAGACAGCCTTTGCAACTATATTGCTTAAATCAGCACCGCTGATGCTGGTGATTTCCCCCACAATGTGGAGAAATCAGATGCATTCCCGCTGGCGGACTTCACGTACGCAGTCGGGTAGACCCTGCCATGTGCCGCTCTGCTGAACGCCAAATCAATCATATTTACAGTACTTGCCGAGTTTCGAATTTTCACTGATATCTGCTTGTGACTTGCTACTCGGGGGATCAAGGGGTATGGCGAGAAAGCAGGAAGGGGGTACTGAAGTGCATGTTCAGCCATGAACTCATTGAATGGCGGTGCAGGCTAGAAGGGCTGAATGGCCTACTCCTGCATCTATTTTCTATCCATCGTTATGCATGGCTGAGCGATCGTGATGGCTCTGTTCAAATCCAACATCTCCACCGCCTGTAGTTTATGCAGGATCACCTCGTGGTTGATGCTGATTACAAAGAAGTCCCGCAGCATGTCTGCCAACACAGCCTCGAACTTACGCGGTCCCGCTAGACGTCTCAGGTCGGCAATGAATTCCGCCGCATCCTGGCCCTCTGATCCTGGCGAACGCGCATATAAAATCTGTATCTTGAGATGATGATGCCTTCATCTGGCTTAAGGTGGTCCTGTACCAGTGTACACAATTCTTCATACGTCTTCTCTGTTGGACTCACAGGGAGGAGTAGATTCTTTATCAGCCCATAAATTTTTGGACCGCAAACCATGAGGAACACCGCCCGATGCCGATCTGCGTTGCCAACCTCCTCCATTTTGTTGCCCACGAAGAACTGGCTCAAACGGCTCACAAAGTCTGCCCAATCTTCTCCTTCCACAAATCGCTCCAACAATCCAATTGTGCTCATTTTTTTGCTTGCAAAGGTTCTTGTTGCCTTGTTGCCAAATGTTGTGTATGCAATAACTGTTAGACTGAGTATTGTTTAACTCTAAGGGGTATGTCTTTGGCTCTGCTTTATTAAGGCCCAAAGTGACTAATATACAAAATGGCTGGCCTTTTATACTTGGGCTGCACACACGTGCGTGCAGCCCAATGGCCTCCAACAGTGATGCCATCTAATGGCTAGTGATCTCAAAAGTACATACATGACAGTGAGGTTTCCACTTTTGCCCTGCAAAAGTAGTACAAAGCCTCCCTTTGTGCTGCGCACCCTGGCGCAGGGCCCAGATGGCAATCATTTCTCATGAGAGCACAAACTATTCCCGGCCGGTATCTTTCCTGACCTGCCTCTGTTTTCGCCCCGAAAACAGCAAAAGCGAAAATCCAGCCCAAAGAGTGGTAGAAGTTCTCTTCTGCAAATGACAATTTATGCTAGGTTAATTGTTAATTATAAGTCTAATTATAAAGGGATTTGGGGCAAAGACTTTAGTTTACAGATCAGCCATGATCTTATTGAAAGGCTTGAGGGGCTAAATGGCCTACTCCTGTTCCACTGTTCCTGTGGCCCTGTAAACTCCAGCGGATTCAACACTGGAGGGCACCATCGGGCTCAACACTGGAGGGCACTAACAGGAATGATCCTTGTGCTCCCATCGGAATTGTGACCCGAAGAATTTCAGGGCAGTAAATTTCAAACACTTTCACGCAGACTACTTGATATGTAGAGAATCGGCAATGCTTCTTTTATTCTCAGTATCCTATCAATAAGCTCAGACCAATCATTATACTTTTGTGCAAGGACTGTGCATCTAGTTATTCCTCAAAGGAATCATGATTGATGTGCAGGTGGCAATTGTTGTGAATCATGTTTAAAGTTTATCTTGCCCTAAGAGATCAGAAAATAGCTCTAGGGGGCGCTTTAACATCAATGGGCCATTTGCTAGTGAAGTGAAGCCCATGAAGTATTGCTTGATGTGAACATCAATACTAGCTGCTTAGAGGAGGGAGTAAATAGATCAGTCCTGTGATAAGAGGAAGCCTAACAACAGAAAACAAATATCCGAGTAATGCTGTCAATGCCTGCATTATGATTTTTCACAAATGTGTGTCAATGTACAAATGCCAACTGTAGAGAATATTTTTTCCTCATGTGGATGTTTGTACTCGTTCTGAGTCAAAATGGACAACCTTATGTGAGTGAACTGAGCGAATTATGGCTATCATCTGTTTCTTTGCACTTAGTCATTTAATGAAAAGTATGGCACACTTTGGGGGGAGAAATTGCATAGCGCCCCGATTGGGGTGGTAACTTTTGCAGTAGTGCAAACTTACCGGCAGGTGTGATGTGAAGGACTCCAATGCGAACTTCCGGTTGAACACACCAGGAAGGAAGTGGAGCATGAAATCAAGCGCTAACACATCCTTTGGAGTGCTAAAGCCAGCAAGAGGGGTGGTAGCGGCAGAGCGCTGCAGAATCTCGAATGGTGTGCTGCTGGGAATGGAGGCTCCTTCCCTCCCTTAAAGGGAAGGGCCATCGCTGCAGGCTCTGCATTGGAATGAGGTACCTCTTCACCATCGGGAGCTGTGATCAGGCGCGATCAGCCCCAAAGACTCGAGCAGAGTGGTAAGCTGATCGATTGCGGCTGAAGAAAAGGCTGAAAAATGGATGTTAAGCATTAGGAAATGTTTTCTTCACGCACCAACATCCCCTTCAAATAGTGCTCCCCAAGAACTTGGCCTCTCTAATAACGCCTTCTGCAGCTGTCGATGTTGTCGCCTGGTGATGCTGTGGGGCGGAACCGAAGTTTGGGTCTGGGGCACTACTGGGGCGATGTGTGTCACGATGACGTTACAATCTCCAGGCGCAGGAGATCATGGCACTAGGGGTTACCGCCGCCACAAACCTCGACGGGAATTTTGCAGGCTTCGGTACTCACGCCGCGCCCAGTCGCAAAGCCGGTAGTGCCTCATTATCAACCCTGGAGGCGCTAACTGGAGGTGCAAATGAGATGAATTTCTAGCCTTTAGGCTCTGCATCATACCTCCCCTGTGGGATGATAAACAGGCCCTTGAAAAAATCTCACCTTGGTCCTCAGAATCCCACCACGATCAGTCCCAACTCCGATATCACCAGGCACACCAGCATCACCAGACACACCAGCAGCACAAGGCAACCAGTATCACCAATAGCAACACCAACCCTCTCATAAGAGCATAAGAAATAGGAGCAGGAGTAGGCCGTTTGGCCCCTCGAGCCTGCTCCGTCATTCAGTAAGATCATGGCTGATCTGATCCAGGCCTCCACTTCCCCGCCCACTCTCCATAACCCTTGACTCCCTTGTCATTCAAAAATCTGTCTATCTCCACCTTAAATATAATCAATGATCCAGCCTCCACAGCTCTCTGGGGTAGTGAATTCCAAAGATTCATGATCCCCCGAGAGAAGAAATTCCTCCTCATCTCCATGTTAAATGGGCGACCCCTTATTCTGAAACTATGCTCCTAGTTCTAGATTCCCCCATGAGGGGAAACGTCACCGCTGCATCTACCCTCTCCAGCTCCCTCAGACTCTTATATGTTTTAATAAGATCACCTCTCATTCTTCTAAACTCCAAGGAGTAGAGGCCCAACCTGCTCAACCTTTCTTCACATAAATGAACTTCAGCAAATGTACATCCCTGTCTGGAGTAAAAATAAAACTGGGTAGGTGGCTCAACCATGGCTAACAAAGGAAATTAAGGATAGTGCTAAAGCCAAGGAAGAGGCATATAAATTGGCTAGAAAAAGCAACAAACCTGAGGATTCGGAGAAATTTAGAATTCAACAGAGGAGAACTAAGGGTTTAATTAAGAGGGGGAAAATAGAGTACGAGCAGAAGCTTGCAGGGAATATAAAAACTGACTGCAAAAGCTTCTATAAATATGTGAAGAGAAAAAGATTAGTAAAGACAAACGTAGGTCCCTTGCAGTCGGATTCAGGTGAAATTATAATGGGGAACAAAGAAATGGCAGACCAATTGAACCAATACTTCGGTTCTGTCTTCACGAAGGAAGATACAAATAACATTCCGAAGGTACTAAGGGACAGTGGGTCTAGTGAGAAGGAGGAACTGAAGGATATCCTTATTAGGCGGGAAATTGTGTTCGGGAAATTGATGGGATGGAAGGCCGATAAATCCCCGGGGCTTGATAGTCTGCATCCCAGAGTGCTCAAGGAAGTGGCCCTAGAAATAGTGGATGCATTGGTGATCATTTTCCAACAGTCTATCGACTTTGGATCAGTTCCCATGGACTGGAGGGTAGCTAATGTAACACCACTTTTTAAGAAAGGAGGGAGAGATAGACTGGTTAGTTTGACATCAGTAGTGAGGAAAATGTTGGAATCGATCATGAAGGACGAAATAGCAGCGCATTTGGAAAGCGGTGACAGGATCGGATCAAGTCAGGGAAATCATGCTTGACGAATCTTCTGGAATTTTTTGAGGATGTAACTGGCAGAGTGGACAAGGGAGAACCAGTGGATGTGGTGTATTTGGACTTTCAGAAGGCTTTTGACAAGGTCCCGCACAAGAGATTGTTGTGCAAAGTCAAAGCACATGGTATTGGGGGTAATATACTGACGTGGATAGGGAACTGGTTGGCAGACAGGAAGCAGAGAGTCAGGATAAACAGGTCCTTTTCAGAATGTCAGGCAGTGACTAGTGGAGTACCGCAGGGCTCAGTGCTGGGACCCCAGCTCTTTACAATATATATTAATGATTTGGATGAAGGAATTGAGTGTAATATCTCCAAGTTTGCAGATGACACTAAACTGGGTGGCGGTGTGAGCTGTGAGGAGGACTCTAAGAGGCTGCAGGGTGACTTGGACAGGTTAGGTGAGTGGGCAAAAGCATGGCAGATACAGTATAGTGTGGATAAATATGAGGTTATCCATTTTGGGGGCAAAAACACGAAGGCAGAATATTATCTGAATGGCGGCAGACGAGGAAAAGGGGAGGTGCAACGAGACCTGGGTGTCATGGTTCATCAGTCACTGAAAGTGGTGCATACAGGTACAGCAGGCATTGAAGAAGGCAAATGGTATGTTGGCCTTCATAGCCAGGGGATTTGAATATGGAAGCAGGGAGGTCTTACTGCAGTTGTACAGGGCCTTAGTGAGGCCTCACCTGGAATATTGTGTTCAGTTTTGGTCTCCTAATCTGAGGAAGGACATTCTTGCTATTGAGGGAGTGCAGCAAAGGTTCACCAGACTGATTCCCAGGATGGCTGGACTGACATATGAGGAGAGACTGCATCAACTGGGCCTTTATTCACTGGAGTTTAGAAGGATGAGAGGGGATCTCATAGAAACATATAAGATTCTGACGGGACTGGACAGGTTAGATGCAGGAAGAATGTTCCCAATGTTGGGGAAGTCCAGAACCAGGGGACATAGTCTTAGGATAAGGGATAGGCCATTTAGGTCTGAGATGAGGAGAAAGGTCTTCACTCAGAGAGTTGTTAACCTGTGGAATTCCCTGCCGCAGAGAGTTGTTGATGCTGGATATATTCAAGAATGAGTTAGATATGGCTCTTACGGTTAAGGGGATCAAGGGGTATGGAGAGAAAGCAGGAAAGGGGTACTGAAGGAATGATCAGCCATGATCTTATTGAATGGCAGTGTAGGCTTGAAGGGCCGAATGGCCTACTCCTGCACCTATTTTTCTATGTTTCTATGTTTCATATGACAACCCATTCATCTCAGGAATCAACCTCGTGAACCTTCTCTGAACTGCCTCCAATGCAAGTACATCCTTCCTTAAATTAGGAGACCAAAACTGTACGCAGTACTCCAGATGTGGTCTTACCAACGCCCTGTACAGTTGGAGCAGGACTTCCATACTTTTACACTCCATCCCCTTTTCAATAAAGGCCAGCATTCCATTTGTCTTCCTGATTACTTACTGTACCTGCATGCTAACTTGTTGTGCTTTATGTACAAGAACCCCAAGATCCCTCTGTACTACAGCATTTTGTAATCACTCCCCATTTAAATAATAATTTGTTTTTTTATTTTTCTTGCTAAAGTGGATAACCTCACATTTTCCCACATTATTGTCCATCTGCCAAATTTTTGCTCACTCACTGAGCCTATCTATATCCCTTTGTAGGTTCTTTGCGTCATCCTCAAAACTTGCTTTCCCATCTATCTTTGTATCATCAGCAAATTTGCCTACATTACACTCGGCCCGTTCATCCAAGCCATTAATATAAATTGTAAATAGTTGAGGCCCCAGCACCGATCCTTGTGGCACCCCACTAGTTACATTTTGCCAACCTGAAAATGACCCATTTATCCTGACTCTCTCTTTTCTGTTTGTTAGCCAATCCTCTATCCATGCTAATATATTACCTCCAACCCTGTGAGCTTTTATCTTGTGCAGTAACCTTTTGTGTGGCACCTTATCGAATGCTTTCTCGAACTCCAAATATACAACATCAACTGGTTGTCCTTTAACCACTCTGCTCATTACATCCTCAAAGAACTCAAGCAGATTTGTCAAACATGATTTCCCTTTCATAAAACTATGCTGTCTCTGTATTATGATTTTCTAAATGTCCTGCTACTATTTCCTTAATGATGGACTCCAGCGTTTTCCCAATGACAGATGTTAGAATAACTGGTCTATAGTTCCCTGCTTTCTGTCTCCCTCATCTCTTGAATAGAGGTGTTACATTTGCGGTGTTCCAGTCCGTTGGGACCTCCCAAGAATTCAGGGAATTTTGGTAGATTACAATCAATGCATCCACAATCCACTATCTCTGTAGTCATTTCTTTTAAGAACCTAGGATGCAGCCATCAGGCCCAGGTGACTTTTCCACCTTTAGTCCCATTAGTTTGCCTAGTACTTTATCTCTAGTGATAGTGATTGTTTTAAGTGTTCCCCCGCCCCCTGCGGAACTAGCTCCTTGATTATAAATCATTGGGATGTTTTTAGTGCACTCTATCGTGAAGACTGATACAAAATATTTGTTCAAAGTCTCCGCCATTTTTCTGTTTCCCATTATTAATTCTTCAGTCCCATCCTCTCAGGGACCAATGTTTACTTTAGCTACTCGTTTCCTTTTTATATACCTGTCTGTTTTCACATTTCTTGCTAATTTACTCTCATATGCTATCTTCTCTGTCTTTATCATTTTTTAAATCATTTTTTGCTGGTTTCTAAAAATTTCCCAATCCTCTCGCCTTCTACTGTCCTTCGCAACATTGTATGCCTTTGTTTTCAATGTGATACCATCCTTCACTTCCTTGGTTAGCCAGGGATGGTTCATCCTTCTCTTAGCATCTTTATTTCTCACTGGAATAAATCTTTGCTGAGAGTTATGAAATATCTCCTTAAATGTTTGCCACTGCGTTTCTACACCCTTACCCTTTAATATATTTTCCCAGTCCACTTTAACCAACTCTGCCTTCATACCTTTGTAATTACCTTTATTTAAGTTCAGGACACTAGTTTGAGATCTAGTTTTCTCACCCTCAAACTGAATTTGAATTTCTATCATGTTATGATCACTCTTCCCAAGAAGATCCTTCACAAGATCATTAATTAGCTTGTTACACATTACCAGATCTAATAGTTTGCTCCCTGGTTGGTTCCACAACATATTGTTCCAAGAAACCATCCTGCATACACTCTATGAACTCTTCCTGAAGGTTACTATTGCCAATTTGATTTGTCCAATCAATATGAAGATTAAAATTGCCCATGATTATTGCCGTATCTTTCTTACAAGCCTCCATTATTTCTTAATTTATACTCTGTGCCACAGAGTGGCTAATGTTTGGGGGCCTGTAGACCACTCCCACCAGTGACTACTTTCCTTTATTATTTCTTATCTCCATCCAAAGTGATTTTACATCTTGATTTTCTGAGCCAATATCATCTCTTACTACTGCACAGATCTCTTCCTTTAATAACAGAGCTACCCCACTTCCTTTTCCTTTCTGCCTATCCTTACGAAATGGCAAATACCCCATAATATTTAGTTCAGCCTTGGTCAACTTGTAACCACTTTTCTGTAATGGCAATCAGATCATACCCATTTACTTCTATTTGTGCCTTCAATTCATCTATCTTGTTACCAATGCTTTATGCGTTCAGATATAGAGCTTTTAATTTTTTCCTATGTGTACATGCTCTGTCCCTACTTGTCCCACTTTGGTTATCATTACCCCTAACGCTCCCTTGCACTTTTGCCTTCCCTTTTCTCTTTGTCTTTTTAAATTTCCGCTCACCGGATCCCTCCCGCACACTATTTAGTTTAAAGCCCTATCTATAGCCCTAGTTATTTGATTTGCCAGGACACTGGTCCCAGCCTGGTTCAAGTGATGTCTGTATCAACAGAACAGCTCCCTCTTATTCCAGTACTGGTGTCAGTGCCTCATGAATTGAAACCCATTCCTCCCACGCCAATCTTTGAGTCACGCGTTCATCTCTCTGATCCTATTTACCTTATGCAAATTTGCTCGTGGCTCAGGTAGTAATCCAGAGATTATTAACCTTGTGGCTCTGCTTTTTAATTTAATCCCTAGCTGCTCATACTCCCTCAGCAGAACCTCTGTCTTTATTCTACCTTTGTCGTTAGGACCACGACGACTGGATCTTCCCCCTCCCACTTCAAGTTTCGCTCCAGCCTAGAGGAGGTGTCCTTAACCCTGGCACCGGGCAGGCAACATAGCCTTCAGGACTCACGCTCTCAGCTGCAGAGAACCATATCTATCCCCCTAATGATACTGTCCCCTAACACTACAACATTTCTTTTTACTTACCCCACTTGAATGACCCCGTGTGCCATGGTGCTGTAGTCAGTTTGCTCATCCTCCCTGCAGTCCTTGCTCTCGTCCATCTCCGCAATCAACTGATGCTGCACAGGACACAGGGCATCAGCACCCGACCACAGTTTTGCCCGGGAGGCCAGTGATGGCCTCACCATAGCCAGATTTACTTCACTTGATGCTCAACATCCTGGCTGCCACATGATGTGCCAGGTTGGCACCACCTCACATCAGTACTATAAAGCACCCCTACAATACCCAAGCCATTTTTTTCAGACTCATCAGCCTTGTGGGGGGAACCGATATGTCTCACCATTCACTGCAACTCACGAAACCGCTTCCAAAGGTGCACACAAATCTGTCTGGAATGCAAAGCATTGAAAATAATATTTTCAATGTTTGACAACATATTAACAGAAACTTTACATGAACATTGGCGAAAACACCCAAGTGCCTACCCTTGTGTGTTGTTAGTTGGTATGATTTTACTCGGATGAGGGTGAGAGTGAGGGGTGGCTAGTGAGATGGGGATGTGATAATGTAGATAGAGAGGGCCCAATTTGGGCCATGACTTGCATCAATTTTTTTGGAGTAAGCTGTTTTTTCTGGCATAAGTTTAAAAAATGCCATTTTCACCAAAACATTTCCTCCAGAGTAAGTCAGTTAGGTACGATTTTTTTTTTTAGTTCAGTTTTTTTTTCCAAAAGTGGGCGTTCCCAGCCACTTATGTCAGTTTTGGCCATTTATGCCACTGAGGCTAGCTAAAACTTACTCCAAATCGACTTAGGTCAGCGTATGTGGCCAGCTCTGAAAAACATTGCAGGCAGTTAAGAATTTGGCGCAGGATAGTACATTTAAAGCACCAAGACTTACAAAGCACTAAACAAACCACAAAAAGTAATAAGAAATCAATTGATAACAAATAAAAAATAGAAGTCCTACCTTTATGCCAGAATCAAGTTTTCTTTTAAGTCCCCCCCTCCCCATCATCATCATAAGCAGTCCCTCGAAGCGAGGATGATTTGCTTCCACGCCAAAAAGGGATGAGATCACAGGTGTTTCAATGAAGGACCCAATATTCCAGATCTCGAACTACATCTTGGTTCTGTGTGTGGATTTTTTTTAACGTGTGATGGCCATTGCAACCCAGCCACCACACGGGCTTGACAGAGCTAGGTCTTGGTCCAGGGGCAAGGATTTCCCAAGACAACTGGAGACCAGCTCTGCTGCACATACCGAGCGCGCACACATATCGCAGTGTGGGCTGGTCCATGCTGCCCCTGGGCCCTTGAACCCCAGACTCACGCCTCTTCTGGGCCCCGGTCACTTCCATCTACAAACTCTTGCCGCTTCTTCGCCCCTCCTGCTGTGCCTACCCGCACTGCAATCAGCGACCTGGCTTCGCAGCCATCGCTCTCCTGCAGTGGTATGCCACCGCCGTACGCTGCTCCCCCCATCAAAACATTCTTTCTCCCCCCCACAAAACTCTGCTCCTACCCCTCCCCCCCAAAACTTTCCTCCTCCCCCCTGCCCAATCAAAACTCTCAAGTACAACCATCAATAAATAATAAATAAAACTGAAGTCCTACTTCAGCCCGGGAAGTCAGCGGGAGGCCACTCAGCCGGGGATAGGGTGCGGCGAGCATCGGGTCCTGCTCACAGCCTGCAGGACATGCTGGGAGGGCAGGGGCATGCGCGCAGACTTCACTGAGCATGCGCACAGCTGCCGGCAGTGCTTTCTGTGCTAGCCTGTTGCTCCGCCCCCCATTTCACAAGCTACGCCACACTGGAACACCGTAGAGTCGGTAGAGCGGGCAGGATGAGGGCCCTTTTTTTCGGCGCCATTTCCAGTGCGCAAAGTCGGCACATTTAAGATAAGTGCACCGAAAAAAGGGGTTGGAAAAAATTGGGGCCAGAGAGAGGGAAGGGTGGGGGTGCAAGGTAAGTTGGTGTGAGTAAGCATGTGCAGGAGCGTGGTAGGGAAGGCAGAATGATGGAGATGTGATGAGAGGCACAGCAGGATGAGGTTTAATGTGACTTTGTACTAATGTTTTGTGATGTACTGAGATCATTGAAAGGTTTGTGCCACTGCAGCCAGGTCCTTCTGATGACATCCCTGCTTATGTCCACCTGTGCAATGTGTAACCAGGCTGCCTTGATCTCCCGGGGAGATCTCTTGCACCCATGGGAAGGGAAGAGAACCTCCCTGCGTGTTGCGACTCCCTCCATAAGCATCTGGAGGGAGTCATGGGTGCAGCTGCTCACCTTAGTGCAGTGCTTGTCAGTGTTTGCAGCACCTCAGTGCTGTAGAACACTGACAGCACATCTGTCAAAATCAGTGTGGACATGGTACCTTTAAGAAAACTTGCTGATGATGCGTCATTATATGATGTCATCAGACCCGCTTCCTTTTGATTGGTCGGGAACCTCGCTGGGCGGGCTTAGCAAGCTCTATCAAGGGAAAATCACTTGCAGAGAGCAGGATGGAGCAGGTAGCGGGTCAGGATCTCACGACAGACCCTGGCCGCCCCGGACCCATAAGAGGCGAAATCGTGGCCAAAATCATCACTTCACACACTACAGGTTAATATTTGCCTTGCAGTCCTCTGTATGATCTTTAAACAGAGAATAGTGATTAGGTACAGCAGTTTGTTTCTGGCACCTTCAATGAGATATAAATATTCCAGATGGTCTGTAAGATGAAACAGGATCTTTAATCCTCATATAAGTGAAACAATATCTGGGAATGTGTACATAGGAGTTTACGATTGGGCTCTAATCCCATTACTTTCTACAGAATAGATTTAATGATATGGTTAGTGTTATGTATTGTCCATGTACATTAAATGTATAGTTACAATGATGCGCCACAAGGGGCACTGTGGTGGGAGACCCGAAAAGTACCTGTGAGACAAGAGTATAAAAGGCTGCCCACCACACCTGGGGGACACTCTGGAGTTACACAATAAAGGACCAAGGTCACAACAGTTACTACAACACCAGACCGTGTGGAGTCAGTGATTTGAGTGCTACATACATCACAAATTGGCGACGAGGACACGGACGAGCTCTTCACGCAACCATGGCTACTTTGGGCACGCTAAAGGATTTCACAGAGGGTAATGACTGGGATGCCTTTACGGAAAGGCTCGAGTACTATTTTATAGCAAATGACCTGACAGGGAACACGAACGCACTGATAGAGAAGCGTAAGGCGATATTGCTGTCCAGTTGTGGCGATGAGGTTGACCGTCTCGTCAGGGATTTGCTGGCACCCGCGAGCGCCAAGGACAAGTCATATGAGCAGCTGATTGAACTCATTCGTAACCAACTGAAACCGAAGGAGAGCATCCTCACGGCCAGGCACAAATTCTACCACCACTGCAGACCTGAGGGCCAGGATGTCACAAAATATGCTGCGGACATCAGGAGACTTGCGGCGGCGTGCGATTTTGGCACACACCTTAACGAGGCATTGCGAAACGTCTTTGTTATGGGGATTGGCCATGAGGGTCTCCTTCACAAGCTGCTATATACTGAACCTATAGTCAGCCTGCAGCAAGCCATCAACATCAGCCGGGCATTTATGACCTCGACTTGCAGCACCAAGCAGATGATCCACACAGTCTCGAACCCGCAGCTACTATTCACAGGATAGCGCCCGTCACGGACAAAACTGCAGAACGTGGCTCTGCCCAGGGCAGAGAGCACGGACCTCAGGGTCCTGGAACTCAGAGTCCGCCGAGGGGGGCTAATCGAGTAGCACCATGCTGGCGCTGCGGAGGAAGCCATGGGGCTCACCGGTGTAGGTTTGCGGAATATACGTGCAATACCTGCCACACGAAAGGCCACCTTCAGCGTCTGTGCAAAAGAAACACGACTCACCGTGTGGCTGAGGAGATGGTAGATGATCTGCTATCCAGCGAGGAGTATTACGGTTTGGCTCGACAGGAATTCCAGCCCCAGGTAGAAGAAGATGATGCGTTTGAACTGTATACATGTACCGACAATTCGGCCCCAGTGATTATGGAAGTCAAGATTAACGGAGTATGGAAGTGGACACTGGGTCGAGTCAGTCGCTGATGAGTCAGGTAACTTTTGATAAACTGTGGATCAACCCAGCTGCACGACCCAAGCTGGTCCCGGTCACGGTGAAGCTGTGCACCTACACCAAGGAACAGATACCTGTTCTTGGCAAAGCAGATGTGCAGGTATCTCATGGTGGCGAGACGCACGGTTTACCTTTGTGGATCATTGCAGGTGATGGGCCAACGCTACTTGGCAGGAGATGGATGGGGAAGGTCCGTGGGAGCTGGGAAGTCTTCATTCCTCCACAGACCGCTGTCGCCCGTGTTCACAGGCAGAGCAGGCCTCCACCTTCGGATCGATGGCAGCGAAGGAAGCGCGTGTGGGGTTGGGCAGAGCAGCGGTGGCCGTCGACTCTCCCCTGCAAAGTCTGAGAGTGAGAAAGAGGCGCTGGAACCAGCAGCAGCGCCGACCGAGCTGGAGAAGAGAGAAGGGCTTCGATGGGCTGCTCCAGCAGGCACCGTTGGCCCGCAGGCAGAGGTTGGCTCCGGAGGACGTGTGTGTGTGTGTGTGGCTGTTCCCAGGCAAAAAGGTCAGCTGCATGGGGTGCTCCAGAGGATGTGGCGGTGCGGGGGCCGGTGCGTTGCGGCTCCCGAGTGCGTTCAGAGTGTGGCGGCTCTTGAGAGAGAGAGAGAGAGGGAGAGCAGGCAGCAGCACAGTGAGTTCAAGATGGCGGCGAGCCTCGTGGCAGCAGAGTTCTGTAGAGAGAGGCAGGCAGGCACCAGCAGAGCACCTAAAATGGCGGCGCCCAGTAGAAACCTCGTGGGAAAAACAAAATGGCGTCTTAAAAGGGAAATGTACCCGTGAGTCTTAAAGGGGCCTTACACCGTTGGCAGTCCCCACAAAGAGACTTTTGTAAGGGCAAGAGTGAGTCAAAATGATTACTGTGATTTGTATGATGACGTGATTCATGACAAGAGTTAATATTTTGATGCTAAAATGATTACTGTGATTAAAATGATTGATATGATTGGTGAAAAGAGTTAATATCACAATGCACAGTTAAAAGGGTTAATGGATCTGTGATTAACATGACTAATGGATTAATGCGATTTCTGATTTTATGTGATTTATGCAATTGTTCAGCGGCTGCAGACAAGCCGCAAAGGCAAATATTTTCTGAGAACAGAGGCAAGCACTAGTTGCGATACCCTGTCTCAGCGCATGGACTCACTCACAAATCAACCAGGATGAACAAGGCCGAGGTTACCGGCAATTTGCTTTTGGACCTGGGAGGGGTGAGTGAGATGTTATGTATTGTCTATGTACATTAAATGTATAGTTACAATGGTGCGCCACAAGGGGCACTGTAGTGGGAGACCCGAAAGTACCTGCGAGACAGAGTATAAAAGGCTGCCCACCACACCTGGGTGACACTCTGGAGTTACATAATAAAGGACCAAGGTCACAGCAGTTACTACAACACCAGACTGTGTGGAGTCAGTGAATTGAGTGCTACATACATCACAGTTAGAAAAATAAACTTTAGTCCGTGCATGTTTTCTGTATCCCATTATTCACCATGGAACTACAGCACAGTCTTAAAAGGGCATTGTTTTCATTGAAAGGTCTTTGGCAAATCTTTCTTTTGCAAATGTTTCAAGGGATGATGCAATTCATAGTGAAACGCATTGAAAGTATAATTGCATCATATCTGCCACCCCCTTATAATGAAGACAGTAGCCCTGAAATTTCTCTCTCATGGGCCCATAAAACTCACACTATCTAGTTGGATGTGGGACCCATTTTTGCCAGGTCTCCACCCTTTTTTTGTGTGCATCTAAATGAAAACGTCAATAGAATTTTTCATCCATGGCACTGCTTTGCAGATGTCACCAGATGAAGTGGGACTAGCGGGATGGTATTGTTCACTAGAATTCTCAGCGGTCCCGCCTTAGTTTCTCCCAATGCTCAGTACACTTGCATATAACTAGAGTACTGCACTGTGGGTAGAATATAGTCTGGGCTCAATTTCGTGTCCAGACTTATCGTTGTTGACTCAGTGCACACCCAAAGCAAGTGGCCTGAGGATCGATAGAAACTGGTCCTCAGATCTCATCTGCTTACTCAGGGAGAGATGCAACTGCTAGTTGAAGAACCCATAGGTTCTCATCTCTTGTCACAGAGGCACTCATGTAAGTCCCGGGGCGGAGGTTGGAAGAGACTGTGGGGGAATGATTGCAACTCCTGTGTAGCTGGAGAAGCACTCCACTTTTGAAAACATATTCGAAGACTTACCTTTGTTCTGACACCTGCCCCACTCATAAGGTGACCAATTTGTGAAAGGAGTTAGGCACTTAATTTACATATTCAACAGGCCTAATGCCTGTTTTAAGCATCTGCCTGGGACATCTAAAACATAGGGCCGACAAGTTTAACAGTGAAACCAATGCCCGGGGAGATTGAGTGAAGGCCATCCCACTGCTAAATTGGTATGTTTTACGCCTGATGGAAGTAAGGCTCAACTTTATATAAAATGTCTCTTTCTCTGTGGCTATTGCATACTGCTGAGGCTATTGCCTCGCTCATACAGAAAATGGTAGAGACACATGGCAAGATAGCGATATCCCTGACCCTGGTATTTGGGACAGGGTCAGGACATATCCATGGGGTGGTGGAAGTTCTGCCACATCCCACATCCACCCGCAGGAAGTCATAAGAAGATTTTCAGGGCTAGTTGCTTTTAATCATCACAAGTAAAGTGTTACAACCACATTTACAAGTACAGCAGAAACTGCTTTCTGGGAACATCTGTTGAGTGAAATTTCTTTTATAATGAAACATTCCAATGCTCCACTTTCCACACCAGCTAACTAATGTACTGCTTGTATCATAAAAGTACCACCCACACACTGTAAAACCCAGAGTATCAATCTTCCATTGTTCAGTCTACAAAGAACAGTGGGTCAAAAATCAAAGGAAAATAATGGCTTTTAGTTACAAATTTCCAACCTCTGTCTGTGACATTGGCTAGACGTTCCACTTATACCATTACCGCCCATATCTCGGCGGTATTCGGACGGTATACACTTTTTGACTTTTCAATATCGCCCGAATACCGCTAAGATCCAAAGCTGCTAGTTTCGGCTTTTTTTCCCCGGTAGTAGTGGTAGCGGTAGTGGTCGGGCGGGAGCGGTATTTTTCCCTTGTGTAAGGCTAGCGTCCTTGACAACGGCCTTAACTGCGCATGTGCTTTTTTTCCCCTTCTTTTTCCCGCAATTCGGGGGTCAGCCCACGCATACGCAGATGAGGAAGGGAGGAGGAGACGGAGCGAGGGAGAAAAGATTGACTGGCAGTCTGTTTGGAAATCATCTCTATTTCCAGTTTTTGTGGGGCTTTTCCTTTCATTCATCGAAGGAGTTTATTAGACATAATATTATACATAATATACATTATTATACAATGGATAGTAGTGAAGATCAGTTAACGGTGGAGGCCAAGGTAGGAGGGAGGAAGAGGGCAAAGCAATTCACTATGGACGCCCAAGCTGTCTTGGTCCATGAAGTGGAGGCATGATGGGACCAATTGACCCGGGGTGGCCGTGGGAAACTCAGGCCGCCTATGTATCAGCGAATATGGGCAGAGATTGTCGAGGCAATGTCCTTGATTTCCCAGGTCCGTCGGGGGCCAGTCCAGTGTCACAAGTGCTGGAACAACCTTGTTTATGCCGCAAGGGTAAGTAATAACTTTAATAACTTTAATCATGCACTGACTGACTCCTTACTTAAAATGTAAATCTGCCATATTGTGATGTTAATCTTGGTAAGCTTGGTGTTCTGCATTATTTACAATCAACACTGTTATTATATTATTTTCCTGTAATAAGATGTGTTCATCATCCATCACTTGCATTTTAATGGTGCATTAATGGGACAGTGTTGAAAGGCATTGGGGGTGGGTACTAGTATCTGGCCAATTATCTTATACCATGCTATTATCACCTTTTCAGAAAAAAATCGCTTTCAATCGTGGTGAGCGTTGGCGCACTGGAGGAGGGCCGGCAGAGCTGGAAGAACTCATGGACCTTGAAGAGCGGGCAGCAGCCCTCACAGGAGCACATGATCGCTCGGCCACCCATGGGGGTGCAGATCCGGTGTTGGCGCCATGTAAGTCACGCGTAATCCTCGGGCTATGCAGCGTTCATGTAATATAGTCATGTGAACATAACGTATAAATGATGCTAAATGATGTAATGTAATGCTGGGACCGTGAAATCTTATTATAATTCTATGCAGTCTCTGTAAATTCTGTTCATGTTCATTGCATGTAGCGTCTCTCGGTGATATATAATGCAGTAATGTTGCTCCTCTACATATGTCTGCGCAATGTAAGCATTAAAATGTCACCCTGACCCTCTCTCCCTTCCCCTTCTGCTTACCTCTTCTGTTATGTTTTCTAGCTGCACAGGCTCATCAGCACGCAGAGCCAATTCTAGTACAACTGGTTTTGACTGGCGAGGACACCGAGGAGGATGTTGATGACGACAGCATCCAGCTTTCCGACCCCCCCCAAGATGTGCCGTTGGATGTTGGAGAAGGGGGGTGGCAACTGAAGGGTCCGTACTACCTGCGACCACCTCTTCCTCAGCCAAATCCATATTTCATGGATTCGGCTCCAAGGAAGTAGCGGGACCAAGCGATGTGCAGCAGGGCACACTGAGTGGTACAGCCCCTGTGCCGAATCTGTGGAGGCTGTTTTAGCAGGGGAGGCGTGCTCGAAGACAAGCAGACGTTGACCTGACATGGTTGCGTTGTCGAGGGCAAGCGTCGACATTGGTCGAGACCTCCTCCAGGCAATTGGTGGCCTAGCCGTAAACATTGCCACACAGTCAGCATGCCAATCGGAGGACATGGCGGCACTGATTGCGGTCATGTGGCGAACCGCCGATTGCGTTGATGCCTTGCGGCAGGCGCTGGAATCGGTGTATGACACTGAACCCCGAGGTGTCGTACCACCACTGCCGACAGCACGTGGGAGTCAGGAGCATGGCAATACTTCTGACTCCGAAGACGGGTTGTCAGACCCTCTCTCTTCTACAAATTCCCCACACATGGCGCTGTCACCATCACTCCCCCTTCAGCAGCAGCGCTCGAGGCGCCCTGCTGCACAACGCATTGGTCCCAACTCAGGCAGGGGTAGGGGTAGGGGTGATGCCAAAAACAATTGGGGGTGAGGTGGAGGGGATGGGGAGTGAAGGGCGATGGGAATGGTGGCCGCAGGTAGATTTGTAGGCGGGGTTGGGGGGTGGGTTGTTTATTCAAAAATTATTAATTTTTAATGAAAAATTGTTTACTGTTTAGGGGGACGTTGTGGGTGCTATGGGTTTAATGTTTAATGTTTTCAATCTTGTTGCTTTGTTTACATTTTGTTGCACATTTACTTTAAAAAGATTTATTTATTATTTATTAATTTATTTCAAAAGAATCATTTTTCATAATTTATAACATTTTATTCAGCTTAACAATTATTGTGCAGTGTCTCACTCACATTTATAAAATGAGGGGTTAATAATCTACAAGGGTTGCAAACAATGGCCAGGCAATGGCCAGACAACGTTTAAACTTAACTCTCACCGTTCAAGCAAAGCGTTCATTTATGAGCTGCGGACATAACAGTTTTGCAGTTGCATAACTACCATGGGGCTTCTTCTGTGGTGTAGGGGTGGGTGGTGTCATGGGTTCATCGCCAGCCTTCTCCTCGTCCTCCTCTACCTCCTCTTCCTCCCCTTCCTCTTCTGCTTCTTCCTTTGCCTCGTCCCCTCTATCCTGAGGTGGTCTTGCAGTCCCCTGTGGCAATTCCTGTCCTCTTCTGATTGCTAAATTGTGCAATATGCAACACACCACAATGAACTCCATGACCTGTGGTATTGTAGGCTGTCTCCAGTGTGGTCCAAGCATCTGAAGCACTGCTTCAGTACTCCAATTGTCTTTTCAACTACATTGCATGTGTTATTATATCGATGCTCGGCATCTGTCTGGGGCTTACGGGGTGCGGGTGAGGGGGGGGGGGGGGGGGCTGGGGGAGTCAAGAGCCAGGTGGCGAGGCCGTATCCTTTGTCACCAAGCATCCAGCATTGACCTTGTGGCTGACTCTTAAAGAGCTCTCATGCAAGATATGCGCATCATGAATGCTCCCTGACAAATTGACATTTACTGGCATGATTATTTGCTTGTGGTCGACAACGAGCTGCATATTCAGGGGTGGAATCCCTTTCAGTTCCGAAACACCTCTGCATCCTCTAAAGGTGCTCGCAGGGTGATGTGCACATAGTCTATTGCAACCTGGACCTTAGAGAAGTTTGCTATTCTCGAAAAACCCAAAGCCATCTCACTCTGTGTCTCACTGGTCATTGGCAAGTTTATAAAGTCAAACCTTCGTATGTAAAGGGCTTCAATCACCTGTCAAATGCAGCAATGTGTGGCATGCTGAGAGATGCAGTAAATGTCACCAGCTGAGTCCTGAAAGGAGCTCGATGCATAGAATGAAAGTGCCGCAGTCATCTTAACCTCAACGGGCAGTGCTGTCCTGATGGTGCTGGTAGGCTGCAGATCTCTCTTAATGAGTTGGCATATCTCACTGATGACCTCCTTTTGGAAGCGCAGCCTTCTAACGCCGCTTTATTGGACAGGTCCAGGTAAGGCCACTTATCCCTGTAAATGCGTTGAGTGTAAGGTCTCCTCCTCCTCAGCAGTCTGCCACCTCTTTGACTGGGCACATAATGCTCTTCAATGAACCTTTTTCCAGCTCTATTCCGCAGCATGTAATTAGTCAGCAGTATTGGAAGAGAAATTGTAGGCGCAATTTCTTTAAAAGTCCTCTAAACTGTCATATAAATTATTCAATTTCCAGATAGACTACAATATCCTCAGATTATGAGCATTGATTTCAAACACCCTTAAAATCCACTCACGAATGACTTTAATGCTCCCACCAACTTGAAGCAGCCTTTTTTTTAAGTTCATCCATTTTAAAACATGGCATCCATACCACTGGGTTAAGGTCAGGTGAGTGCAGATTTTTCAGGGCGGTACATTATTGCGGCGGTAATTTGGGTGGTATCTGGGCGAATTCCCGAATTTAGTGCCTGGCGGTAATTTGGGCGGTGTATGTTGAAGTGCTGGAAAAATCAGCTAAAACAAATGGGCGGATGGTACCGTTTACCGCCGGCGGTAATATACTGCCGAATTTACCGCCAGCAATATATGGTGTTAGTTTCCAGTTTATGTAAGAAATAGGCAGTAATGGCTTCCTTAACGGAAAATGGGTGGTAATATGGATGGTAATTGGGCGGAATGTTGCCGAAAGTCTAGCCCAAATTGACATTTTAAAAAATTAATTCTGAAATGCCTTTTTTACATACAACAGGAAAAATAGAGAGAGCAATGAGAATTAACTCAGAAGTAACAGACAGTTTAATGCATCCTGTAAAAGAATATAAGAAGTTAGCTATAATTGGCAACTGTTTAAATTTCACCTTGATTTAAGATTGTAAACGTATAGCTCCAACATTAAATAGGTAATTGATTTGTCTCTCTGGGCAGCATAGTGCAAGAATGCATAGTTTCAAGGAAGCATATTAAAAAAACCAGTGTGATAGCTCAGAAATTTGTCAACATGCATGGAAGATAAAATAAGTGAAACATCCTGTAATCACTGCTAGCCATCAAATTAAGCTTTCGCCATAAGATGGAAAAAAATTTAAACAAAGAAAATTAGGAATTTTCTGAAACAAGGGTAACCTGATTTCAAATTGGTCCTACATCCTTTCCTTTTAAAAAGAGTAAAGACAGTGATTCATGAGCTTATGAAAACTGTCAAACCTCTAAAAAGGGAGAATTCATGACCATGTAACAAAATTGGTAGACGAGTAATTGATTTTATATATCTTTATTTTCAAAATTATTTGATAAGGTATTCACCTTCTGACTTATGGACACTTTTGAGTTAAAGGAAGAAGTAGTGTGCCAATATTTGATGGGGCTCCACACACAGATGAATTTCAAAACCATTGCATTCATGAGATCACATGTGAAGTGTTGTATACTTACAAAATGGTAAGACAGGCAGTGGAGAGAAATCCAGGAAGAGCAAGAGCAATATTTCTAACAGTAAGTACTGACTCAGTTGATGTTGTTCCTGGCTCAGTCTGGAGTAATGGTTTCGGGTTTGGATAGATTGTTCATTGTTGTACCAACTGCTCCAAATGAAAACTGTTAGTATTCGTTCTGGCGATTGATACAGCTTGACACAAAACCCTTTGTCTTCATTAACAATGTTCCTTGTTTACATTCTTTTCCATCTTATGGCATTGTGGAAGTGTTTGTACATCCCTCTAAATGAGCAGTGCAAACTAAACCTGTACAAAATGTTGCAGAAAAAGTAACAGATTTATTTGATAATTTTTCAGAATATTTGAAGGTTCCTCTGATGAAAATATCATTGTGCTGGTGTAAAACCCTGTTATTGTCAAATCATGTTTCTTGACACTTTTTGGGTTGTCAAGCTAATAGTGACAATACTAGTTTGGCATCTCACAATTAGTGAAATAATGCAGATGTCAAAATGTGTTTTTGTCTAAGAGATTGATTTGTGCACTTGTATAAGTCATTGTTGCTTGACTTGATTTTTAATTATCTTCCTTGTACAGTCTATACTGTCAAAGGTACTTTTATAATAAACAGATTGTTCGTTGTAGTACCAACTGCTCCAAATGAAAACGGTTCGTATTTGTTCTGACGACTGATACAGCTTGACACAAAACCCTTTGTCTTCATTAAAAATGTTTAATTTCAATTGTCAACTTTCCTACAAAGCAGAAAAGTTTACAATACTTTGGAAAGGAAACTCTTCTAAGCTGTTGGCTGATATTGCTGACTGACGCAGTGGAAAAACCAGGTGGAAATGAAGGAAGAGCTGTGATCTTGCAGAATTTTATAAGGAGCTGCCACAAGGACTGAGTTATTGGCCCTGAATTCGTGGCCCCTCTGGGCGTGTACAAGGTGTGCACGCACCTGTAGGGGCCCTGCAAGTTCCAGGTTAGGCATGCGAAGTGTCAGATCACACGCATCTGAAAGAAAAGGGGGTAAGCGGAGAGTTGGGCTACTCTGCCCAGCGAATGCCCTGAAATTCTTATGACGGATATCAGCAGGCGTAAGGCCTTCTTTTATCAGTGTAAGACTTTTAAAGGACAGAAAAATATTTTTTTTCAATAATTTAAACATTTAAATTCCTGTTAAATAAGGTAAGTTTATTTTTAGAGCATTTAAACTATGTAAATTTATTTTTCAAAAAATTATATTTTTGTTTTCAATAATTAATTACATTCCTTTTTGATTAATTTTAAATATGTGAATTAAAAAAAAATATTTTAAGAATTTGTGTGTTTTGGGGGGTATTCCCATTCGTATTCCGTACATACGGAACACATAAGATCATAAAAACATAAAAAATAGGAACAGGAGTGCACCATTTGGCCCCTCGAGCCTGCTCCACCATTCAATAAGATCATGGCTGATTTGATCTTGGCCTCAACTCCACTTTCCTGTCCACTCCCCACCCCCCTTGACCTGCCTATAGTTCAAAAATCTGTCTATTTCTGCCTTAAAAATATTCAATAACCCAGCCTCCACAGCTCTATGGCGTAGAGAATTGCAAAGATTCACAATATTCCTCCATCTCTGTTTTAAATGGGCGACCCCTTATTCTGAAACTATGCCCCCTAGTTCTAGATTCTCTCACAAGGGGAAACAGCCTCTCTGCATCTACCCTGTAACCCCCTCAGAATCTTATATGTTTCAATAAAATCACCTCTCATTCTTCTAAACTCCAATGAGTATAGGCCCAACCTGCTCAACCTTTCTTCATAAGATAACTCCTTCAACTCAGGAATTAACCTAATGAATCTCTCTGAACTGCCTCCATTGCAAGTATATCCCTCCTTAAATAAGGAGACCAAAGCTGTACGCAGTACTCCAGGTGTGGTCTCACCAGCGCCCTGTACAGTTGTAGCAAGACTTCCCTACTTTGATATTCTAACCCCTTGCAATAAAGGCCAACATTCTATTTGGCAGGTACTTGCTGTACCTGCATACTAACTTTTTGTGTTTCATGTACAAGGACCCCCAAATCCCTCTGCACCTCAGCATTTTGTAGTTGCTCTCCATTTAAATAATAATTTGCTTTTTTATTCTTCCTACCAAAGTGGATAACCTCACATTTGCCCAATTTATACTCGATCTGCCAAATTTTTGCCCACTCACATCGCTGATCTATGGCCTCAATATTGGTGGCCTTACCGTCCACTGCCGCCTGCTGCCATTGACTGCCGCCGAGTTTTGCTGCCATTTTCCTCTCGCTCTCAGTTTCTACTTGGGCTGGAGCGGGCGGGAAGGGAGCACCGCTAGGAACCGCCCGCTGACGTTCTCTGGCGGCCACGTCGCGTAAGAGGCCTCCCGCCGGCCGAGACAAGAGATTGGTGCGGGCGGGAGTCAGCGGGAGTCTGCGCCAGCAGGGGGAAGGACTGCTGCGTGGAGGCTATTCTTACCCCAACGGTAGGTATGAAGACATTAAAGAAAAATTAACTGAACATTTAAAAAAAAAAAAAAATTTTTTTTACAGTGACTTAGCTGGACAGGGTCCCCTGAAGGTGTTCCAATATTTTTTTTTGGTAATGTTTTTTTTAATTTTCAGAGCTTCCCCCCCTCCCTGGGCCCAATTCCATTCTCGGCGGCATTTGGGCACCAAGCTCATTTGCCGCCGAGATTGAGAGCTCCAGCCCGCTGCCGCCCAGATTAATGCGTAAGCCATTATTTTGCCGCCAGGCGGTACCGCCACTTCTTTTAGAGGAATCTTTCAGACAAAGTACCGCCCGGTCTCTCGGCGGTCATCGGCACTCCTTTGGGCGGCAAATGGGTGGGCCCTGCAGCTCATGAAAACCGTGGCCTATGTCTCTTTGCAGATTCATTGTGTCCTCCACACAACTTGCTTTCCCACCTATCTTTGTATCATCAGCAAATTTGGCTACAGTACACTCAATCCCTTCATCCAAATCATTAATATAGATTGTAAATAGTTGAGGCCCCAGCACTGATCCCTGTGGCACCCCACTTGTTACAGTTTGCCAACCTGAAAATGATCCACTTATCCCGACTCTTTGGGCCCAAAATTGGTGAAAGCTAAGTTCTGCCCACGTACCATCCAAAGGACCGCTGAGATCCTGACGATACTTTGGGTGGAAGTTTCATGGAAAAATCTGGGAAAGACCACCTGGCAGTAAAAATGGAACTTGCGCGCCGATTCTGGGCGACAGCGGGCGGTAGCTCCTATTCCTGGTGGCAAATGCAATCCTCAGCAAAGTACCGCCGAGGATTGATTCGGGCCCAGGGAGGGGGGAACTGATGAGATAAAAACATTTCTAAACATTAAAAAAAAGCACTTGAAATCCTTCACGGGATCCCATCCACATGAATCCCTGGAAAAAAAATAAAGAAAAGAAGTGGACCAACCTTTTTTGTAGGTCTTCATACTTACCGTTGAGGTTAGACCTGCCTCCACGTGGCGGTTGTTTCTCCTGCTGCAGCGGAGGGCCGCCTGGACCAAACTGGCAGTTCAGCGGGCGGGAGGACTCTACTGCGCGTTGCACACCGGCAGACACCAGCGGATGGTACCCAGCGGTCTTCTCTCCTCACCGGCGGGAAGCCTGCACCAAACTCGCTCGGAGGGGAGACCACCCAGAAACTAGAGAGACCGCCCAGAAAACTCGGCGGTAACAGACGATAAGTCCATCAATTTCGGGCCCATTGTTTTCTGTTAGTTAGCCAATCCTCTATCCATGCAAATATATTACCCCAATCCCATGAGCTCTTACCTTGTGCAGTAATCTTTCATGTGGCATCCCCTTCCCCCATCTCCGCCTGCTTCCTCTCTCCCCGATCGCAGCCTTCCGACACCAATTCCACCCTTCTGACCCCCCACCCTTCTGACCCCCCTTAGATCTCTGACCTTGTCCCCCTGATCCTGAGCTCTGCTTCCCAGCTGCGGCCTAGTGCCGCAGATCTACCCACCCGACTGCCAGCCAGCCTCTCAATCTGGCTGGCTGCAGGTGGGGAAACAGACAAAAAAATCAAGCCCTGCCATTAAATTGGACAGGGCCTACGGGAAACCCGTTCTCCCAGGGTTTCCCGACCGAAATCCAGTCCCCACCCGCTCCCTATCTGCCTCCAAGTAAGGCTCCTGCCCATTATGTTAGACTTCACTGCATCATTGCTCTGCAGATATCTGCTCCTATGCAGATCATTGGACATATTGAATAGACACAGAAACATGGGCGTAACTGCAATAGGCAGCTGCTGCTTCTCAGGGCAACACCACATCCAGCTCCTCCTGCCCATCCTCAAGCAACAGAAGATTTGGCAGAAAGTATGCTGGACCACAAAGTCATGGCAGCAGTGGACATGGCGGAGAAGGTTACAGGACCATCTCATGAATCGGAACAAGAAAGCAAAAGGCTATATTTTCCCCAAGAAAGCCCCACTAACACCCAGCAGCCAACTACCTCATTTACTCCCATCACTGTTGGGCACCTAGAAGAAGCAGTAGGTTCAGTTCCAGAGCAAGAGGAACATACACTGCCAGCAAGACAAGGCACTGGGGCAACAAGCACAAGGCACATACACAAAATATTTACGTTACATTTAGCTCATTTTATTCCAATTGTGTCAAGGTGCAGAATAAGATAATAGCAGCTGAAAGGAATGGAATCCATGGTAGGTAAATTAGTGCAGATACCAATGTTGATGATGATAATGCATTTGGCCGGTGTGCCTACACAACAGTTTGAGAACCACTGATGAGGGAATCTGAATTATTGTTTCTTATTTATGTACATAATAGTAAGGCAGATAAGCAATAACTCTTTTTCTACAAATATCCTTGGGCAAATCATGTTAAATATTTACATCTTTGACCCATAAACCTCTGCCAAGTCCAAAGAAATAATTATCTCCCTGGGCTGGATGACTTTGCAAGCTTTCAGCTTGCTGAAATAAACACTAATGCTACAATAATAAAAGCTCTCTAGTGACAAGCATAGCTTTATTATTGCACTATTAACTCTACAGAACCAAAACATATAATTAAAACACAATTTTAAATAAAAATGAAACATAAACTTCAATTTATCGGAAGATAGTATTCTTGCAGCAGTCGGCAAAAAAGTTATCAACAAAACAGCTTTTTTTCCTCACCGTACAGGATGAGCTATTCCATAAAAAGCCAGGCCAGATCTTGCACTATTATTTACTCCATTGCAGAATTACACAGGACACAGAGACTTTAAAAGTGTATTATTTGAGAATAGAATTGCAATCGGCATTAAAAGTTAGACTAATTTGATGAGACGTTAAACCGAGGCCCCATCTGCTCTCTCAGGTGAACGTAAAAGATCCCATGGCACTATTTTGAAGACAAACAGAGGAGTTATCCCTGGTGTCCCGGCCAATATTTATCTCTCAATCAACACAACAAAAACAGATTTTCTGGTCGTTATCACATTGCTGTTTGTGGGAGTTTGCTGTGCGCAAGTTATCTGCTGTGTTTCCCACATTACAGCAGTGACTACACTGGCTGTAAAGCACTTTAAGATGTCTAGTGGTTGTGAAATGTGTTACATAAATGTAAGTCTTTCATTTTCCTTTAATTTAGATACAAAAAATACATTAGCCCACAGAAAACACAATAATGCTCATATCTAACAATCACACATAACAGAACAATTACTGAGACACGTTAATATAGAATTTAGCTCTACATATTCCAGTCAGAGGTGCTTACATTGATTTTATTATGTCTGCTTAATAAGGGATTCTGATCAGAAATGTAAAATTTTAACAATATCTATTTACTAATACTTTTAAAATGACATTAAAAATTACTTTGTATTATTTCAAAGAGAAAAATATAATAAAACAATTTATGTGCTAAAGTAACCAACTGAAATCCTTGCAAAAACGTTGATGTGTTACATGAACCTACAGTACTCGTGCGTATACTGAAAAATAGAATATCACCTTCTGAATATAATGCAAGCCCATGAATGGAACAGTAATTCCTGAATGGTATTGCTGACAGTGATTTATAATAAGTACCCTAAGCCTTCAGGGTCACATAGACCTTTCATCAGATGAGGAATTACTAACATGCATGTAAATTTTGGTAATTTGTCATTTCTTGATAAAGGAACCTATGTAATTTGGAAAAATTGTAGATTTCAAGTTCTTCTGTAAATCCAACTACATATAGCACACCATTTACTGTGTTGATTCTGATTTTTGTTGATTGATATGACTAAATACTTTATAGGATGTCAAATAGATATTTTTGCTATTATTTAT
This sequence comes from Pristiophorus japonicus, assembly GCF_044704955.1. Classification (NCBI taxonomy): domain Eukaryota; kingdom Metazoa; phylum Chordata; class Chondrichthyes; family Pristiophoridae; genus Pristiophorus; species Pristiophorus japonicus. The sequence continues at coordinate 54,242,685 of NC_091987.1, forward strand.
ATGATCTAATAAGCTTAATATTCCACAGGGGTTATACGCAACTTGTTAAGCAGATTGTTTGTAAAGTGCATTCATTTATCAAGGGTATTCATTTTAAGGCTCCATGTTGTCCTTGGGGCTATTTGAGACAATTATCTCACTGCTAAAACAGCCCAGACTGTTTCCAGCGGCGATAAGTCTATTTTTGACATCACCTACAAGGTGAACAATTGTGTGGTAAGTTGCATGATGAGTTCATTCCTCAGTGACAATCCTATAACATCTCTCCACTCACCTACGTGATTTATTTGCTCTCTAAAAGTGGACTTCGCTTATTATTATACATTGCAAGTAGGCTGAAAGTACTCTACTGTAATAATTACTTTTGTTTGCCTCTGGTTGTACAGTGCTGTACATGCCATGCATACCATTTTGTTGCAGATAGGCTGCTGCATGCAGTCCTGCCGGCATTCTCTTCAGATGTGGAATTAACTGTGAAAACATTTTTGTTGTAAGGGCTTCCTTCTGGCAGGGGCTGATCACTGCAAACATTTTTCCTGCATTCTGACTGGCTCTACTGAAATTATAGTGGGATAACATTGAAAATGCATCTGTGAAGACTTCCTCCTTTCGGTATTTTAAAAGATGCTCATTGGGAATATCAAACAGGAAATCTTCACAAACGCACTTGTACTGTTATCACATGTAATGACCAGAGGAATGCTTACTCTGCCCCTTTCTCGTGTACTGCTGATTTAAATAGCAGATAGGGCAAAAAAAAACTCCACATCTTCCCAGCTCTGCGAGTGCGGGTTTGGAGCCGGGCCCACTGTCAAAATGGTCCTGATTGACAGTGGTTTGGAGGTTCGCTCTGAACCCGCCTCCTTGTCAGTTTCTTAAGTGTTGGGTCTACGTGCGGATTGCACACCTGACAGCAAGCGGCTGGCCAGTAAATTAAGATGCCTAACAGGTATTTAAAGGTATTGAAAAGGATTTTAACCAGGTGTAATGTGTGCACCTGTGAGTATGCTCACTGGTTTGTAGAGCTGTTGAAAAAAACACAAAAAAAACCAAACAAAAACAAAAAGGGGCCTTGAACAGTGTTGTGAGTGTCCCCCAGATTAGGGGGCACTTGATTTAACTGTTTAATTTTGTTTCACAACTAAAAGAGTTGTAGAGCTGTTGCGGTGCTCACGGCCTTCCGCGAGAGGTGGGCGCCGGAGGAACTGGAGTGCATCATCACCCCCGGCAACCAAATTTTATTTTGATTTTATGTTTTAAAGTTTCATTTGTTTTATTGCCGGGTTTTAGTGCCCCCCCTCCCCTTTTAGCCAGGAGACACTTGCATAATTAGTGCCTAACAAAACCCCAAACCCCCCCCCCTGCCAAAAAAACAAAAAAAAGGGCATTTGAAAACTGTTTGGAGTGTGTGTGTCCCCCCTCCCCCCGCTTTAATAAGGGGGCACTTGATTGAATTGTTTTTTTGTTTTGCAATAAAATAGTTGTAGAGCTGTTGCGGTGACATCCGAGCCAGGGTATCCCTGGAGATGGAGCACGCGGTGTCCACCGGTACCCTCGCGGCCTTCCGCGAGAGGTGGGCGCTGGAGGGACTGGAGTGCATCATCACCCCCGGCAACCAAATTTTAATTTGATTACTATTGTTTAAAGTTTAATTTGTCTATGTTTGCCGGTTTTAGTGCCCCCCCCCCACCTTTTAGCCAGGGGGCACTTGTATAATTTGTGTTTTAGTGCCCTTAAAAACCCCCCAAAAAACAAAAAAAAAGGGGGCACTTGAAAAATTTTTGGAGTGTGCCCCCCCTTTAATCAGGGGGCACTTGATTATTTGTTTTACAACAAAATAATTTTGGAACTGTTGCGGTTACATCTGAGCCAGGGTGTCCCTGGAGATGGAGCACATGGTGTCCACCGGTACACTCGCGGCCTTCTGCGAGAGGTGGGCGCTGGAGGGACTGGAGTGCATCATCGCCCCCGGCAACCAAATTTTAATTTGAACCACATGTCTAAAGTTTAATTTATTTAAGTTTGTCGGTTTTAGTGCACCCCATCCCCCGCCTTTTAGCCAGGAGGCACTTGTATAATTTGTGTTTTTGGTGCCCTCAAAAAAAACAAGGGGGAACTTGATTGAAAATTTTTGGAGTGTGACCCCCCCTTTAACCAGGGGGCACTTGATTATTGTTTCTACAAAAATAGTTGTAGAGCTTTGCATTATGAGTGGCTTAGTGTTCACAAGACTCAATAAGACCCCAGTCATTTGGGTCTAGGTCATCGACACTGAGGTATGCAGTTGTGAGCCTAGTGGATGAACTGGTAATGTGTAGTCAGATTTTTAAACCTTTGCTAATAAACCAACTAGTCCTTAATACCAATGTGTTGCTATGAATTCTTAAGCAAAGAACCATGGGCTAGATTTTACACTTTTGAGCTTATCGCCCAAAAAAAGGACATAACTCTTGAAATACGCCAAAAAACGGCATTGGAGACAATTGAGCCCATGGATTCTATCTTAATGCAATTGTGTCAATTGTAGGGCAGGACGAAAACCCCCTCATTTTACCCAGAAGGAAAAGAGCTGTGGGATCAGTCTGTGCTGTGAATTGAAACCGATGGAAGGAAAACTTTGGGACACAAATGGAGACCCCCCCCCACCCCAGTGTTTGGACTCATAGGAAAGGGAATTTAATTTGGAACTATCTACCAGAAAGTTTGAAATCCTAAAGTGCACATGGAAGAAACTATGAACTTTAATCGAATTTGGGATTTTTTTTAAGGTCTGCAAGAAAAGGGGTGGAGTCAATATCAAAAGGGCCAGTTTGGACATTGGAACTAATCAAATTGTCTGGGAACTGTATACCCTCGAAACTTGCCCCTTGAAAACATTAAGCATTTAAACAATGCCACATACATATTCCAACACCTTTTTCATCAGGCATAGAAATATCTTTCTCAGGCCAGACTAGCACAATGGCTACAGGAGGCCAATGCAATCAACACCCACTCAAACCTTGAGTAGGTTAAGATCAGTGGGGGAAAAAACCTAAAAACCTCAAACTGTTGCATTTTTCAAAATCAAAAGTCCACCAATGAGAAGAATCGACTTCAGCAGGAGAGGCGGACTGGATAATCTGGCTATAAAAAAGGGGTTTCTGACGTAGTGAAGAAGAGAGGAGTGATGATTTTCCCTGCCCTGGTGATTCAACAACCACAACCACAGGCCTCTCGACACTGAAGGAAAACCAGCGTCCGAAGACACCGAAGATAGAAGAAACAAACCACCAGACTGCAGAAGGCACAGTAGTGAGTATAACCTCTGGTCCCCAGAACTCCCAACTCAGTTAGGCCAGGAAAGGTGGGAGGTTGGGCATTGTACTGCTAAACTGGTGTAAAGATTTTCGTTGTGTCCGTTTAGTGGGATTTAGGGGGATTTGTTGAGTTACACCTTGCCAAATAAATTGGAAGCCTAAAGTTCCTCTTGGAATCACCTTGTCTCAGTTCTATTGTATTACATCTCCTGATCGTGAGTCTTATGTCAGAACCGTGTAAGGGAAGCTAGGAGCGCCTCGAAAACGCTCAACTGTGTGTCACAGGCTAGGGAAGAAGGGGTTAGGAGTGTTTGACACTCACAGGTGCCTCACAGGCTAGGCATAAGCTGTGGGGACGCACGAGTCTCAAAATCCCCTTCATAAGCTGTGGACACAGTCTCTCCAGGGGTGCTCTTGCAGCAGTCAGGGTACCTCACAGGCCAGGCATAAGCTGTGAGGGCAGAAGCCCAGAGAGAGACACCCAAGGCACAACAACAACCCTGTGAAAACCCCTTACAGAACATGGCGACCCAGATGGGACATAAGCAAACAGGAGATGTTAATGTAACAGATGAGGTGATAAGAGAGGAAACTAAAATGGAGGAGAGAATTTCCTCATACATTTTTGGCAAGGTGAACCTCACCAAACCTTGGGTACAAGCCCTCACTCGGGCAGAGCGCCCAGTGGATGCTGCTGCTCAGTGGACAGCAGGGAAGGACCACAACCACAAGGTGGAAAAGGCCATCTGGCTTATCTGCCTCACCCGCCAAGTCCGAAAGCTCGACCAGCGGTTGAAGGACTTGGAACAGAGTCTTCAGAAATCAGAGGAGCTCTCTGCTATCCGGGCTGTGGTTGGGGACAACCTGCTGGCCGAATTAGCTGGGGAGCAGCAAAGGAACCGGCAGTTGGAGGAGACCTTCCGAAATAGCCGGGACTATCTTCAGTGTCAGGTCACTGAGGCCAAGGGTAGTGAGGGGTCCCTCCGGGAACAGAACTCTCGGTACACCCAGAAAATTTGGGAACTGGAGAATAAATTAAAAGACGTACAGGCAGCCTATAAAGTGGCCAGTAGCAGTGAGTTTGCAGATCACGGTCCCTGCCAGGAGAGGATTAAAACTCTCACCCACGCTCTGTCCCAGGCAAAGGGGATGGTCGCCCTGATAGGACCTGGAGGGTCCACAGGGGACAAAGGAGAGTATTGGGGGGTAGAGGAGAATCCAAAGGCAAGAGACGCCCGACCACCTCCTGAGGCACCGGTGGTTTGTCCGGTGGGGTACCAGGAGGGGCAGGGCACGCAGGTAGTAGCATTCCCAGGGCTGGGGGCAGGACCAATGTGTCCCGCTCAGCAGCAGGGATGTGAGGCTCCAGCCGAGGGTCAGTTAAAGGCTGGATCAGGCGACCAGGCACTGTCTGCTGCACCGGGTATGGTGGGACAGCCGGAGGGAGAGGGACCAGCGCAGAAAGATCCTGAACCAGGGCGGATGTGCCCGGTCAGGCAGCGCAAGTACGGTCCTCCACAGGCAGGTGGCCAAGGTCGGGGAGCGCTGGAGAGCGACTTTATTATTCCCCATGGAGTTCAATCACTCAGGGCCATGGTGGCCCATTTGGCCAAACTCACTCGCAGCGGGGACCCGTCTATCCACTTCATGGAGGTGATGCAGGCAGGGGAAATTAATGGGTGCGACGAGGAAGAGACAGCCAAGCTGCTGCTCTTCTCTCTGGACAGCAAATTGTACCAGGCCCTACCGGCAGAATGCCGGAGGGGACAGCGTACATTTACTGAGGTCCAGAGGGCCGTCCTTGAGGCTATGGGCTTTGATGACGGCAGTCCTTTCGAACGGGTCGAAAGGACAAGGCAGCTCGCAGGGGAAACCCCGCAGGCGTTTGCGGACAGGCTGTGGGTGGTATACCACGCAGCCTGTGGGGAGCTCCTCGACCGGGCGAATCTTTCCGCGGTACAGACTGGCCGCTGGCTGAGGATGCTGGTGGCAAACTGCTTGCCCCGGCTCAAGGCCAGAGCAGAACTGTGGTTCGATTCCCGGGACCCCAACCTCACCGAGGAAGCAGTGGTCAGGCAACTGGCACTGGTCCAACGGAATGGAGGAGGGGAGGAGGAGAAAACCTCCAAAGGTCGGGTAAATGAAGTAAAACCCAACTCGATTCCCAAAAGGGAATGGCACCAGGAGGGTGGCCGCTCGATTGATAAGGAGGGTGTGTGCTACGGGTGCGGGAAAGCTGGGCATTTTAAAAGGGATCTTGGGGGCTGATTTTATCATCGCTCGCCAGATCCTAGTAGACTTGAGGAATCACTGTCTATGGGGCACAGTGGGCACGGGAGCAGAGGGAGAAGTCATGGTTATTGATAAGAAACAGGGAAAAGGGACTCTGTGTACAATGAAGCCAAAAGGGGGTTACGACCTGGAGGTTCTGGTCAGTAACACCCCGGCCGAGTACCGGGACTATGTGCAAGCAAATCTTGCAGCATTTGCCACCCATAAACACGACTGTGGGAGAGTCACAGGAGTGGAGGTTCGAATAGATGGGGATCCCATGTCGCGCCCGCAAAAGCAGTATGGCTTTCCCCGAGAGGCAGAAGCAGACTTGGAGACAGCTTTAAGCTCACTTGGCGAGCAGGGTGTTTTGAGACCCATAGCCACCCATGTCAACTCCCCGCTTTGGCCGGTTAGGAAACCGGATAATTCTTGGAGGGCTACGGTGGATTATAGGGTGCTCAATAAAAACATCCCAGCTTGTGCCCCCACAGTAGCGGCGGTTGCGGATCTGATAGTGGAAATCCCTGCATCCACAACCACGTTCACAATGTTGGACATATCCAACGGGTTCTGGTCTATCCCTGTACGGAGGGAAGACCAGTACAAGTTTGCCTTCACCTTCCGGGAACAGCAGTATACATGGAGCTGCCTCCCACAGGGCTTTCATAATAGTCCCAGCATCTTTCACCAATGCATGGCGAACTGCTTAAAAGGCTTCAGCCAGCCACACCAGCTGGTCCAGTATGTGGACGACCTGTTGTTGTTCACAGACAGCAGTGAGGAACACGGTCCACTGCTGGCCGAACTGCTGGTATTACTGAAGGAAGGGGGTTTTAAAGTTAACCCCAAGAAAGCCCAGATAGGTCTAGGAGAGGTAAAATTCCTGGGCCTGACGATAAGGGCAGGAGAAAGGGCCATTGATGAGGCTAGAAGAAAGGCAGTGCAGGAACTCCCTGTCCCTAGGGATGTGTCGGGGGTAAGGTCTTTCCTGGGAATCACTGGCTACTGTAGGGAATTCATCGAGGACTATGCAGCCACTGCCGCCCCTCTGCTCAGACTCCTACATAAGGGGGTCGAGTGGGAATGGGACGAGGGCTGTGAGGCAGCATTTGTCCGTCTTAAGAGAGACCTGCAGGTAGCACCAGCCCTAGGGGCAATTGATGGGGGGGAGGAATTCTTCCTGGAGGTGGCAGCCAGTGGTGACAGCTTAAGTGCAGTGTTGCTCCAGGAGCGAAACGGTCAGCTGAGACCAGTGGTGTACTCCTCCAGGGTCCTCACGGAGGTAGAAAAGGGATACTCCAATTGTGAGAGGCACTTGCTTGCCACCCACTGGGCAGTAAAGAGAGCTCAGATCTTTACCGGAATATCCCCCATTACACTCCTCACCCATCATACCCCGACGCAGATGCTGTTGGACGGGAGGATTAAGGACGGGACAGTGAGCAGTGCTAGAATCACTCGCTGGACCCTCCTCCTCTCCCAAATGACTTTAAAGGTCAAGGGCCTCTGCGAGCCCAGGCTCGCAGCAAATTTAATCTATCCAGAGCAGCCGCATCGATGCTCTGTGGAGGGAGTATGGGACATTAACTTTGGATTTCGGGCAGGGATACACCCCACAGGCCGCGAGATCTATGTTGATGGCTCCAGTTCAGTGTCCGCGGGTACAAGACTCACGGGCTGCGGAGTTTGGGATCCCAAGGCAGGGATTGCCTTGGCTCTTAAACTCCCATGCACCCTGAGCGCCCAGCAGGCGGAACTCTCGGCGGTGATGTATGTGGTCACACACCCCGAGGAATTCCCTACCCCATACACGATTTGCTCGGACAGCATGTTCACTTGCAATTCATGTACAGAGTATCTGGCGATTTGGTCACGCCGGGGGTACACCTCTGCGGATGGGAAGCCCCTTGTGACCAAACCCCTGCTAGAAAAGATCGTGGCTGCAGTGGGAGAAACCGGGGATGTATATATCCATAAGGTAAAGTCCCACTCCAAAACTGAGCCACGGGGGGAAGGTAACCAGCAGGCAGACCTGCTGTCAAGGGAAGGTGCTCGCACAGGTCGCCCATGGGACCCATACGAGGCAGGCAGGATAGCAGCAGCAAGAAGCAAGCCAGGGACACAAGGGAGCGTAGGGGCGGCTGTGGCCCTGGACCTTAAAGTAGTCCAGATGCAGGATCCGATCCTGAAGGCTGCCTTGGCTGCTATCAAAAGGGGAGAAAAGGCAGAGGGCCCATACAGTGCTGTAGATATTGCTGTGCGGGAAGGCATGTTGTTTAAAGGGGACAAATGGGTAGTGCCGCCACAACACCGGAGGGAATTCCTTCAGCTGGCCCATGAGGGTCCAGGTGCGGGACACCCTGGGCCAGAATCTACCTGGCAACGGGTAGAAAAGGCAGGGTGGTGGCCAGGCCTCCGGGAAGACGTTCGCAACTTCTGTGCGGGCTGTCTGGTTTGCGCTGCAAACAATCCAGACCCTCAGAAAAGGAAGGCGACTATAGGACACGTCAGGCGGGTAGAGGGATCGACTACATCGGACCCCTACCGGCCGCCCAGGGAGGTTATAAATACTGCCTTGTCCTAGTGGATGTGTTTTCCAAGTGGGTGGAAGCCTTCCCTTGCCGAACAGCTACCGCGGTGGGGACTGCAAAAATCCTGGTGAGGGAGGTGTTCTCTCGGTGGGGTCTACCTCAAATCGTGGAGTCCGACCGAGGAAGCCACTTCACTGGCCAGGTGATGCAGGCCACCCTAAAGGTGCTGGGGATAAGAGCCAAATGGCATGTCGCCTACAACCCTCAGTCCTCAGGCCCCGTAGAACGCCTGAACCGGACCCTAAAGGAAAGGCTGCGCAAGGAGACGGGAGACTCACCGAACAAGTGGGTGGAGGTCTTACCGTTGGTCCTCATGGGAATCCGGGCCAGTCAGTCAAAGAGCACAGGGTACTCACCCCATGAGCTGATGACGGGCCGGATCATGAGAACCCCAGTGCATGTGTTGGCGCCGGTTCTCACCGAAGGGCAGCTCCGAGAGGTGAACCGGGACCGGTTTGTCAGGAACCTGTTTGAACACCTGAAACAGATTCACTGGCAGGCTGCTAGTAACATGGGCAGACAGCATCAGAGTAACCGATTGCTGCTAGAACCCAGCAAACACCACGAATGGGAGATAGGGGACCAGGTAATGGTGAGGAACTATGCTCGGGTCGGGGTTTTTGAAGCATTATATATGGAACCATACAGCATAGTCGACAAGGCTAGCCCTATGGTCTATGCGGTTCGACTGCCTCGCCGGGTGAAGTGGTATCACATTAATCAGTGTAAATTGTTTGACCCCAAAAGAGGTAAAAAACAGAGGGGACGAGCAAGGGAAGGGAATCAGGCACTGGGGGAGGAACAGGCCCCGGTGGATTTGGAGGCTCCGGAGGAGGCAGCGGGCCCCGAAGCTCTACAGCCGGGGCTGGTTCACTGCTCCTGTAAGGCTATCCCACCACTGGGTAGAGGTTCCCAGCCCACTAACAGAAGTAGGGAGAAAGGCTCTACCATTAGCAAGGTTCAAGGGGAAGCTGAACCTCCCATGGTGGATCAGCTGGGGCTAGCCCAAGAGGTGGAGGAGATGGCACTGCAGCCCATAACGTGGGACTCTGCACCGACAGTAAGGAGGAGTAACAGAGTGCCACAGCCCAGGGCGCCGTGGTCCCCTGTTTACTTAGCCCCCCGCCCCAGACTAATACGGCGAAAGACAACAGGGAGGGTGCTCTGTTGCGCTAGCAAGGGTCTCCCACCGATCATCCGGGGCTCGGGACGGCCTTGGAGGGCAGCACAAGACTCATTTAGGGGGACCATACGAGCCCCTCAGCGGAGGACATCCTGGTCCCCAGGGTACGGTCAGCCAAGTGGTCGACGACGCCTGTACAGTGACAGGATATAGCCTGGCCACCCGGGGACGGGTGGCGGTGTATATATTTTCAGTGGCTTAGTGTTCACAAGACTCAATAAGACCCCAGTCATTTGGGTCTAGGTCATCGACACTGAGGTATGCAGTTGTGAGCCTAGTGGATGAACTGGTAATGTGTAGTCAGATTTTTAAACCTTTGTTAATAAACCAACTAGTCCTTAATACCAATGTGTTGCTATGAATTCTTAAGCAAAGAACCATGGGCTAGATTTTACACTTTTGAGCTTATCGCCCAAAAAAAGGACATAACTCTTGAAATACGCCAAAAAACGGCATTGGAGACAATTGAGCCCATGGATTCTATCTTAATGCAATTGTGTCAATTGTAGGGCAGGACGAAAACCCCCTCATTTTACCCAGAAGGAAAAGAGCTGTGGGATCAGTCTGTGCTGTGAATTGAAACCGATGGAAGGAAAACTTTGGGACACAAATGGAGACCCCCCCCCACCCCAGTGTTTGGACTCATAGGAAAGGGAATTTAATTTGGAACTATCTACCAGAAAGTTTGAAATCCTAAAGTGCACATGGAAGAAACTATGAACTTTAATCGAATTTGGGATTTTTTTTAAGGTCTGCAAGAAAAGGGGTGGAGTCAATATCAAAAGGGCCAGTTTGGACATTGGAACTAATCAAATTGTCTGGGAACTGTATACCCTCGAAACTTGCCCCTTGAAAACATTAAGCATTTAAACAATGCCACATACATATTCCAACACCTTTTTCATCAGGCATAGAAATATCTTTCTCAGGCCAGACTAGCACAATGGCTACAGGAGGCCAATGCAATCAACACCCACTCAAACCTTGAGTAGGTTAAGATCAGTGGGGAAAAAAACCTAAAAACCTCAAACTGTTGCATTTTTCAAAATCAAAAGTCCACCAATGAGAAGAATCGACTTCAGCAGGAGAGGCGGACTGGATAATCTGGCTATAAAAAAGGGGTTTCTGACGTAGTGAAGAAGAGAGGAGTGATGATTTTCCCTGCCCTGGTGATTCAACAACCACAACCACAGGCCTCTCGACACTGAAGGAAAACCAGCGTCCGAAGACACCGAAGATAGAAGAAACAAACCACCAGACTGCAGAAGGCACAGTAGTGAGTATAACCTCTGGTCCCCAGAACTCCCAACTCAGTTAGGCCAGGAAAGGTGGGAGGTTGGGCATTGTACTGCTAAACTGGTGTAAAGATTTTCGTTGTGTCCGTTTAGTGGGATTTAGGGGGATTTGTTGAGTTACACCTTGCCAAATAAATTGGAAGCCTAAAGTTCCTCTTGGAATCACCTTGTCTCAGTTCTATTGTATTACATCTCCTGATCGTGAGTCTTATGTCAGAACCGTGTAAGGGAAGCTAGGAGCGCCTCGAAAACGCTCAACTGTGTGTCACAGGCTAGGGAAGAAGGGGTTAGGAGTGTTTGACTCTCACAGGTGCCTCACAGGCTAGGCATAAGCTGTGGGGACGCACGAGTCTCAAAACCCCCTTCATAAGCTGTGGACACAGTCTCTCCAGGGGTGCTCTTGCAGCAGTCAGGGTACCTCACAGGCCAGGCATAAGATGTGAGGGCAGAAGCCCAGAGAGAGACACCCAAGGCACAACAACAACCCTGTGAAAACCCCTTACACAATATTGCTCTGGACCTCCCTTCTCTTAAGTTGTTATCACTGTTGACAATTCTTGTCTGATGGTACATATCTGTTGGACAGTTCCATTGACTCATGGTGTAATGTATGCACCTGTGAGTATGCTCACAGGTGTGTAGAGCTGTTTAATTGTGAATGGCTTAACCAGTCACATGATGTTTCCAAGACTCAATAAAACCCTAGTCAGTTGGGTTTAGGGGATCCACAAGGAGGTATGCAGTTGTGAGCCTAGTGAATGAACTGGTAATGTGTAGTCAGATTGTTAAACCTTTGTTAATAAACCAACTAGTCCTTAATACCAATGTGTTGCTATGAATTCTTAAGCAAAGAACCATGGGCTAGATTTTACACTTTTGAGCTTATCGCCCAAAAATGGGTGTTATTTCCGGCATGGGTGATAAAAATGGATTTTCAGATCGCCAACTTCTCGCCCATTCTCAAAGCATTTAGTCTCCATTTTAAAAATTGGGCATAACCGCGAGCGATATGAAATGGACGGTAATGTTAAATCTCGCTGACCTTCTCCCGTAAAGTATCGCCGTCCTTAGCAACGGCATGGCAACACTCAATTCCCGCGATTCAGGAGGTCAGGGGTCACCATGACATGCGCAGAAGATGAGACAGAGCGAGAGGGAGCTCAGAGGGACTGAAGGCATGGCTGAGTTTGATGTGGCTGCTTTGGGAGGAAGGAGGGAGACTTTAGAGCTTCACAGCAAGTAGGCAAACAAAAAGTAGCTGTTACCAGCCACATATTTGCCCGAATTTGGCCTATAATGGAGGGAGAGGAGGAGGCATCACAGCATGCTGTGGAGACTGACGCTGGAGAGAGCAGTGAGGTGGGAGAGGAGCACACTGGAGGACGCAACGGAGCAAGGAGGTTCTTGGATGAAGCAAATGCCTCCCTCTTGCAGGAGGTTGGGTTACGCTGGGGTGATATGACACAGGGAGGGCGTGGGAAGCCCACCCCAAAGGCCTACCAGAAGATATGGACCGAGATAGCAGAGGTGGTCTCGTCGCCAGCCAACGAGGCGCATGAGGGCAACCAATTCCGCAAACGATGGAATGGCCTTGTGGGATCCGCGAGAGTAAGTGTTACATTGATTTACGTGTACTTATGTATTTATATAATTTGATTTGTAACAGTCATGAGTGACCATCTGCAGATATGAGCTCTTCCACTTTTACCGGGAATGTTTTACTCAAAGCCTGCGGTCACGGTGCATGTCTTCAGCAAAAGAAAGATCATTATCATAATAATCATGATTGCATCTGTCAGTTATGAGTTGTATCAGTCTCTGTGACAGTACCTAGCAATGATATCATGCAATGATCTCATGCCATGTTGTCCTGAAGAAGCTATCAACGATAAGGTCCATGCAGAGGCGAACAGGTGGGGTGCCACCAGTCCCCAGCGACATCACTGACATGGAGGGGCGGGTGCTCACACTCGTGGGGAAGCACAACCGGACAGCCACGGAAGCATCTGCAGATCCTGAAGTGATGCCACATGAGTAAAGTTTACACCATTGCATGATGTAAAGTCACTAGATGACACACCCACTCATATCCGAACAATCATATTTGATAAGATGATTTCTAAAATTGTCCCAGAAATATTGCTGGCCTAATGAAAATCATTGCAATGCAAATGTGTTGATGGTCATGAAGTGTGATGTCTGTGATGATTTTGATAGTGGTGGTGCTTTTGTCATGCACATGCTGTGTGTAGCGCTGCACTCACCTTGTGACCCTAACACCTCCTTCACCTCTAATAACCTCATTTGTATTTTGCAGCTCAGCCAACTGCACGGCCCCAGGCAAGGCCACAGAGGCCAGAAGGTGGGGCGCGGGGCCCGACTCTCCGGACGATCCTACATCTGGTGCTGAGGAGCTCCGATTCTCACCCGTTAATCCGCTGGGTCTGTTCTCCACGGATGAGAGCGCCGACTTCGAGGAACCTGCATCGCCACGCTCCAGAAGCCATTCCACCCCAAGGCCATCTAGTGGTCCTCTGGTCATTCCCACCTCCACTCTGGAGGTACCGGCCCCAAGCACCTGACCACAGGGCACCCCATTTGTCTCCAGGACGGCGCCGACCCCGCAGAGGCCTTGTGGACGTGGCAGGTCTGGTCCACGAGTGCCACATGAGAGTGGAGAGATGGTACAGTTGTCCAGGAGGACTGTAGATATTGGTGACCAGCTCATCGAAGCATTGGGGGGCATATCCCGACAGCTGGCCACCATGACGGAGTACATTCCGCGGATGGCGGAGTCCTGGATGCAATAGCCAGGAACACTACTGGCACAGGGCTCCCAGTGGTCGCAGAGCGCGGCACTCCACCCCTAGGTTCCGCACCACCACTGCGAACGACAGATGAGAGCAAGGAGCAAGATCCTGCTTCTGCATCAGAGAATGCTGCCCGTCGGCACCCCCCCACTCCCGTACACGTGCAACCACCGTATCTGCCACCATCCTCCCCAATGAGGCACTGGCTGAGGAGCTCCTCGGTCAGGTGCCATGGAGCAAGGAGGGGAAGGGGTAGAGGTGGGGAGAAGTAGGGGAAGGGAGAAGGAAAGTGAGGTGCATGTCCACAAATGATGGCTGTGTTATATCTCCATCTGGGTCTATGCAATTTGTTGTAATGTATGGGGGGAGAGGGCCACCCTCCTGCTTTGCCTTTGCATTCTGTGTTGCTGGACATGTTGAACATTTGATTGATGTCAATGGTGGAAAAAGTGGGGTGTGGCCGGGGATTGGGTGCTTTTGACTGTGATACTTATATTTTCAGACTAATGTTGGTATAACATTTTTTTTATTGAACATAACCTTGTTGCGCATTGCCTCAGATAGCTGGACCGTTACACACTGGTGATTTCTTAACATGAAAGGGTTAAATAAAACGTAACTTCAATCAACGTAAACTTTAACTGACACCAAGGTGATGGCCACTATTGACGTCTGAGCTGCACACACACAGCAGTGTGTCAGCGTTGTCACTCATAGCAACGTTTTTTCAAGCAAATCATTCAGATATCAGCTCCTCACGTAAGAGTCTTGTAGCCACCACAGGCCCTTTCCTGCAGTCTGGATGGGGTCGTGGGTATGGTTGCACAGCCAGCCTGATTGCCTGGCCCTAGGTCAGCATCCAGCCCCTCGTCACCCTCTTCCTCTCTCTCCTGAGATAGACCATCAGTCCCTTCTGGCAATTCTTGGCCCCTCCTGATAACCAGATTGTGCAGCATGGAGCACACGACCACGAATTTACTTACTTGCTCAGGGTTGTATTTTAGCTCCCCTCCTGAGTGGTCCAGATATCTGAAGCCCTGTTTAAGCACAGTTATTGTTTTCTGGACCACATTGCGTGTGTCTTTGTGACTCTGGTTGTATCGCTTCTCGGCCTCGGTGTGGGTGTCACGCAGGGGGCGAGGCTATATCGGTTATCACCAAGCATCCAGCATTGTCCTTGTGGTTGACTCTTAACGATGTCAGAGACAGAGCTCTCACGCAGGATGTGAGCCTCATCGAACATGCCCGGACATTTGGCATTCACTGCTAGTATGATCTGGTTGTGGTTGACAACTAGTTGGACCTTCAGGGAGTGAAATCCTTTTCTGGTACGAAAAAGCTCCAGGTTCTGAGAAGGTGGCCGCATGGCGATGTGAGTGCACTGTATAACTCCTTGCACCCTGGGAAACTTAGCAATATGGTAGAATGCTCCAGCCCTGTCAGTCTGAGCCTCCGTGGTCATGGGGAAGCTGATAAATTCCATCCTTCTCGCGTACTGGGCCTCCGTGACCTGTCTAATGCAACGATGGGTTGCATGGTGAGACAGATGGGAAATCTCGACCGTAGAGGCCCGAAAGGAACCGGACGTGTAGAAAGATAGTGCCACGGTGACATTGACCTCGACCGACACTGATGTCCTGATAACAGGCTGCATATGTGGCCTGATGAGCTCACATTTTTCATTGATCACCACCTTGTGGAAGCGCAGTCTCCGAAGGCAGGTGTGGTCGGATACGTCGAGGTAAGACCTCTTTTCCCTGTACGTGCGGGGTGTGTATGGTCTGGCCCTCCTCCTCATTCTTGCAGATCTTAAATTGGGGACATAATGATGTGCATCACACATTGAGCCATCTGCACTCTGCAGCATCTGTATATTAATCGATGCAGGCTGAGAAATGACTGGTCCCATTGCAATGAAAGTATAATAGCGATTGATCAGAAGCAATAATTTTCTCACTAAAATACACCTAGAGTAAAGCCCCAATAGTCCAGAGTCTGAAAATATATCTGTTGAGATGTTCACTTCACCTGAGAAGAACTCCAGAGTCAATGTAAACTCCCCCGAAGTTGAAGCAGCCTTTTGAAAGAAGCGAACTGCGATTTTAAAAATGGCAGCGACAACGCTGGCTTTAGTTCAGAACAGTTCCACTTTTTCTGGGCATTTTTTTGGGTGAGCGATATTGTGGGCGATATGTGTGCGAGGTGGTGAAAGTGACGGTGGGCGAACTCCTGGGCATTAGTTCTCTTTACGACAAAAAAAGTGGCCGGGCGGTATTATTAAATCTCAGCGTTAATTCCGTGAGGAAAATAACTCTGGTGATATAAGCATTGATTTCGCCCATTCTGATGATTCCACCCCAAAAAAGTGGGCGGGCGGTGTTATATTTTCCCGGCACATGGGGAAAGTAACGCTCGGCGATAAGTTTCCGAAAAATGCCAGTTTCCATTTTGTGGCTAAATGGGTGATATATGGGCGTTATACGTCATTTCAGCGGTAAAATGGATGTTAAGTAGGTGTTAAGCATGCAAAAAACGTGGAAAATGTAGCCCCATGAAGAAAATACATTACACCAGGCTCTTACTATTTTACCAAGTTTTTGATGAGTTTGCCGTCCCTCGCCAGGTAATTGAGTCGGGTTTTCAGTGACTCTCCATTGCTTTGACTAATGTAAGATTCGGCAAAAACATCGGTGTGAACTTTTGGACTTAGAAGTTTGAACTTTGCTGGGACATATTCACTGTGCAGCAGAAGAGCTGACCTGGAGCAGTTCCAAACATGTTTTAGTTGAATACACATCCACTGGGTGGGAATGAGAATGGCTGAATGCAGTAACATCATGGTTGATGAGTGCCTTTTGTCATGGAATTGGAACCCATCAGTGAGGCATTAAGTAAAGTGGCCGAGGTTTCAGGCCAACGAAAGACAAAGGAAAGCTATTTTGACCACAGACTCATCGGAGCCACCCATCGAGGGACAGCCCAGTGGACAAAGGGGCAGGCAAAGACTTGATTTTTGCTTTTCAGTTGGACAGCCTCAGGCAGGAAGGACAGTTGGATTTTAAGCAGTCTTGCAGGTATAAGAGAAGGCACTTGGAAGCCATCCCTCTCTCTCCCCTCTTCTACGCCCACTTGCAAAGCACAAGGATCGAGCACTCCATCTGGAACGGAGAGAAGAAACCACCCTCAACGAGCCAAGAGAGCCTTGCTACTTCGACTGGGCGGCTGATCTTGAGACTGGACTTGAATACCACAGTTTGGTATGGACCCAGAAGATACGCCTCATCGGGAGAAGCAGCGAATAAGCCAGAGGGGTAATTGGTGAGCATTTATCCCAGCCCACGGATCTTTAAGACCACCGCATAGTGTGAAAAGATGTCGTGTGTCACAACCAGGCTTTAGCGGTTTTCAGGGGAGCTGTTTTAGACGTGGGTACTTCGCATTAGGGACCTGTTTAGACAGGCCACATGGTGTATTGTACTGCATTTGTTTGTTTTACACACCAGGATGTGTGTGGTTTTACTGGGTGCAGGTGTATGTTTTAACTTTAATAAAGCATTGCTGGTTGAGACCGAGGTATTTGTCTGAGACTCATTCATCTATTCCATACATTAATAATTCCTAGCATGTAAAGTGGGGGTGCTTCTGAGAAACCACTTACACTACTTGACAGCTGCAGAAGTGGTATAAAAGCTACCATTTCACAGCTGTTCACTTTCCAATGTCATAAGCTTAAGCCTTCAGGAATAGGAAGACACTTTTGAGCTGTATGCAGTTTGGAAGTGTTTGCAGTGAACTCTCTATCCACTGTCACCTCCTTGGAGCAATCTCTATTACCATTGACCGATCACTTCTGTCATCTCAACCTCACCTGTCGCCTATTCCAGCAGCATCAGTGTCCTTGAAAAACTCTTACCTTGGTCCTAAGAACCCCATCACGATCAGCCCCAACACCAACATCACTAAACACACCAGCATCACCAGGCACACCAGCAGCACCAACAACAACACCAACTTTCTCCGCAATCACCTGACGCTAAATAGGACCCAGGGCATCAGCACCTGACCACATTGCTGCCTGGGAGGCCAGGATGGCCTCACCATGGACACATTTACTTCACTTGATGCTATACACCCTGGCTGCCACATGATGTGCCAGGTTGGCACCACCCCACACCAGCTCTGCAAAGCATCCCTGCAATGCCCAAGCCATTACTTTCACACTCATCGCCATTGTGGGGGTACCCTTATGTATCACCTTTCACTACAACTCACTAAAACCACTTTCAAAAGTGCCTACAAATCTGTCCAAGAATGCAAAAAAAATGTCAATGTTTGATAATACATCAACATAAACTTTACATGAACATTGGCTGAAGGACGCAAGTGCCTTCCCTTGTGTGTTGTTAGTTGGTTTGACTGGACAAGGATGAGGGTGAATGTGGTGTGGCTAGTAAGATGGGCATGTGATAATGTAGATAGAGAGAGAGGGATGGGTGGAGGTACAAGGTAGGTTGGTGTGAGTAAGGATGTGCAGGGGTAGGGTAGGGAAGGCAGAGTGATGGGGATGTGATGAGTATCACAGCAGGTGAGGTTGAGTGTGGCTTTGCAGTATCATTTTATGATCTACTGAGATCATTGAAGCGTTTGCGCCACTGCAGCCAGCTCCTCCTGACGACATCTGTGCTTGTGCCCTCCCATGCAATGTGCAACCAGGCTGCGTTGGTGTCCTGGAGAGATCTCTTCCTCCCATTGGAAGGGAAGATGACCTGCCTGTGCACTATGACTCCCTCCATAAGCACCTGGAGGGAGTGATGGAAGAGCCTGGGTGCAGCCGTGCACCTTTGTACTGTGTTTGTCAGTGTTTGCAGCACCTCAATGCTGCAGAACACTGACAGCACAACTGTCAAAATGAATGTGGGCATGGTCCCTTTAAGGAAACTGGCTGATGATGCGTCATCAAATGTTAATTGGCTGGGAACCTCGCAGGGCGGGCTTAACAAACCCAGTCTTGGGAAGATTGTTTTGAGAGGGCGAGCTGCAGTGAGGAGCAGCTTCCCCACATGCCACTGATGCCGGCCGCACTGAACTCACCACGGGTGGTGAAATGGCGCCCACATGTCTCATTTTGAACTGCATTTTTCTCTTTTTCTGCTGGGTTTTGAGTGGAACTGATGGTTGTGTTTAGTTTCTCAGCTAAAGGAAATATGCATTTTGACACATAAAGGAAAACCTATTCTTAACAATGAATTGGTGTGTCTTTTTTTATACCATTTTGTGCATTCGACTTTGGATACCTTGCAAATCTGTTTAATTAACTTGTGCGTTTTCTGCAGTTGAATTCAGGCATATTTCCATAATTAAAGGCCAAACAATGCCATTGTATATTTGGATTTTGTTATGAATTTACAACTGACTTGCATTAAATTTAAAGTCAAAGGCTGTGAAGCTTGCAATGCATTGTGGGCAGTGAGGAGCTCTGAAATTTAAAGGAGCTATGCACATTGAAGCAAGGGAAAATAAATGCACTGATTCAATACATTTTTCAGCCCTTTCTGTCTTTTTTACAACTATTCAATATTTTAAAAAAGCCCCAAATGTGTTTATTCAGCTCTTAAAGCTGAATTACCTTCCTAAACTGAATAAATCGGAAAAGTGCTTCAGCACTAACACAAATGGATCAGCAAGCCAGGGAAGGGACACACAGGATCTTGCATGCAGCACTCCAGCTTTGTGAAGGGGGTAAACACTGCAAGACTGACCCTCTAACTACAGGGACCAGGAGGCCCTTCAAAAAGAACAATGTGGGACCACATCCCGCAGTGTCGCCCCCACCTCTTGGCTCCAGTGCCCAAAGAAGCTTCATGACCTCAGACCATTGGTCAAGCCGTCACCTACCAACTGCACCACAAGCTTCACACACTGCTCAATGCACAACCTCATTCACTCACCAACCCACAATGTGCACCAATGACATAATGGAGGCAAAAATGGTAAAACGTTACAGCATGCTGCAAAAAAATAAAATACCTTGGTACCTGTTTTTTGACATTATTTTACCTTATTTACCTCATTACATCATCCAACTTTCAGATGAGACGTTAAACCGTCTGCTCTCTCCGGTGGACATAAAAGATCCCATGGCACTACAGGGTATTTCGAAGAAGAGCAGGGGAGTTATCCTCAGTGTCCTGGCCAATATTTATCCCTCAATCAACATAACAAGAACAGATTATCTGGTCATTATCACTTTGCGGTTTGTGGGAGCTTGCTGGGCTCAACTTGGATGCCTTGTTCCTACATTACGACAGTGAGTGCACTTGAAAAGTACTTTATTGGCTGTAAAGCGCTTTGGGACGTCCTGTGATTGTGAAATGTGCTATATAAATGCAAAGTTTTCTTTCTTTCTTTAATTACAACCATTTATTCATTATATCTGTTTCTGTTGCTTTACCAGTGATAAAAACATTATACGCCTGGAAAATACCATCAGGGATTTTATTGTACCAAATTCCTCTTTCCACTATTTTAATGATGATGTGGAACCCTTTATGTTAAATGAGTGAATAGTGGAAAGAGGAATTTGTTATAAGCAAGTTAAGCGTTTGTAATATAATATCACTCTCAGTAATTTTCAGGTTATACTTTCTGGCAAGTAAGACTCTTTCTAATTCTGCTGAAACTAAGTTACTTGTTAAAAAATGGCCCCACTTGAATTTGCACTAAAAAAGTAATAGAATGCATCCTGGTGACAGGCAAGTAGTTAACTGATGTGGGGTAGAAGTGATTCAAGTCACGTCACAAAAGATCAAAAACTAAGACAGAAACGGTGATGGATTAGAGCTGGAAAGAGAAACTAATGTTAATTGCGAGCAGGTAGTTGGATGAGTTGAAGCAAAGCCATTCCCTTGTGTTCATGCTACCTCTTCTGCCTCTGGTTCCAGTGACATCAAGCTCACTGATAGCCTGCCCAGGCTAAGCCAGGTAGTATCCAGTCTTGGTGTTCCACTCAATCCTGAACTGTACTTCTTACCCCAGATCTGATCATTTATAAAGTTTTCATTTTCCACCTCTCACAAATCATTTCCTGCTTGCACCCCTATCCCTCTCGCTCCACTGCTGAAACAGATTGATTTCTTGAACATACTCTCAAGTACCTTTCACAATCTTTAGTTAATGCAGACCTCTGTGGTTTAAATCCCCTCTCATATAATGTCTCATGCAAGAAACACCCTGGCTTTACCCAACTCCCCTGGCTTCCTGTCATTCAGCATGTTGGGCCCAAGTTTCGGGCCGCGCCTAGAACGGCGCAGCCCCGACCTGGACGCCCATTTTTGGCGCCAGAAAGTGCGCCTAAAAAATACTTACAGATTCGCCGGCTCCCTGCAGGTCTTCTGGAGCTGGGCGCAGCGCAGCACGAGCTGTGGGGGGCGGAGCCAGGTCCCTGCGCTGAAAACAGTGCCGGGACCTCTGCACAGGCGCGCTACAGTGCAGTAGCTCCAGGCATCCAAAACTGTGTGGGAGGGGCCCGAAGCACGCAGCCCCTAGCCCTGGCCGAATGGCCTCACTGGGGTTGCGTGGATCAGGCTGCACCTCCCACGCCCAGCTCCTGCTTCCTCCCTTCAGCTGGCTCTCTCAAACACCCGCCCCCACCCCCAACTCCCGCTCCAACGCCCCCCCCCGACCCGACCCGACTTCTGCCCCCGGACCCGACCCCCGTTCCCCCCCCGACCCGACCTCTGCTCACCCCCTGGAACCGACCCCCACTCCCTTCCCCCGCGCCCCCCCCCAGCTCCAGCTCCAACTCCCCCAGACCCGACCCGACTCCCCCCCCCCCCCCCGGACCCGACCCCCGCTCCCCCCTCCGACCCGACCCCCGCTCCCCACCCCCCCGACCCGACCCGACTCGACTCCCGCTTCCCCCCCCCCACCCCCGGACTGGACCGGACCCGACTCGACTCCCACTCCCCCCCCCGCCCCCGGATCCGACCCGACCCGACTCGACTCCCACCCCCCCCGGTGCCCCCGGACTCAACCCGACCCCGGATCCGACTCGACCCAACTCAGCTTCCCCCCCGGACCCGACCCACTCCCCAGGACCTGACCCGATCTCCCCCCCCAGGACCTGACCCGACCCCCCCCCACCAGGGCCCAACCCGACCCCCGGCCACCTACCCTTAAATCTGGTGCAGGGGGCGGGCCCCGCCCGGTCTTGGACCCAGCCGGGGCCGGCCCGTTCAGCCTCCCCCTCCCTCCTTTCTCTCCCTCCCCTCTCTCCCTCCCTTATCCCCCTCCCTCCCTTCCTTCTCCCCCTCCCTTCTCCCCCTCCCTTCCTCACTCCCTTCTCCCACCCTCCCTCCCTTCCTTCTCTCCCTCCCTTCTTCCCCTCCCCCTCCCTCCGTCTTCCTCCCTTCTCCCCCTCCCTCCCTCTTTCCTCCCTCCTTGCCCTCCCTCCCTCTTTCCTCCTCCCCCTCCCTCCCTCTTTCCTCCCTCCCTCTCTCTTCCTTCTCCCCTTCCCTCCCTTCTCCCCCTTCCTCCCTCACTCCCTCCCCCCCTCTCCCTCCCCCCTTCTCCCCTCTCTCCCTCCCTTCTCCCCTCCCCCCTTCTCCCCTCTCTCCCTCTCTTCTCCCCTCCCTCCCTCTCCCCATCCCCTCCCTCTCTCCCTCCCTCCCTCTCCCCCTCGCCCTCTCCCTCCCCCCCTCCCCCTCCCCTCGCTGTCAGAAACACAGACACTGACAGACAGAGAGTGAGAGACACACACAGACAGACAGAGAGATAGAGACACACTTGGGGGGTGAGGGGGCCCGTCCCAGCACACTGTTGGAGCGCTCCTGGTGCTGCAGTCGGTAAGTAGAAAATGTTTTTTATTTTGTTTATATTTTTTTTTGATTGATTTATTGGTTGATTTATTGATGTATTTATCATTTATTATTGATGATGGCTCTTTATTTGTAAAACTGACGTGTTTAATGTTTGTAAACTTCCCTTTAAACCCGCCCCCCACTGATTCCTTATGCCTGATTTGTAACCTACGCCTGATTTTCTAAGTGTAGACAAGGTTTTTCTGAGCGTACAAAAATCTACACTTACTCCATTCTGTTAGTTTGGAGTATGTTTTCACTGCCTAAACTTTCAAAATGGGCGTAAGTGGCCAGACACGCCCCCTTTTGAAAAAAAAAATCTGTTCCAAACTGAAACTGTTCTAACTGACTAGAACTGGAGCAAACTGACTGCCGAGAATTGCAATTTCTAAGATATTCCATTCTAAACCAGTTGCTCCAAAAAAACAGGAGCAACTCAGGCCGAAACTTGGCCCCATTGTTTCCAAATCCCTCCATGGTCTCATTGCTCAATGTTTTTTTTTACAGCTGCATGACCCAGCCCACAACCTGCCATGCTCCAACTCTGGATTATTGCTTATACACGTGCCTGCTCTTCACCATCAGGGAGAAATTGGGCTCTGTAGCGCTCGTTTTTTTAGGTGCTGATCAGCCCCCTAAAGGTTGAAAATCGGGTCCTAGATGTGCGCACATGCTTCCGACGAGACGGGTGCCAGACGCCATCTTGGTACAGTAGTTTGTCTTCGCGCACCTAATAATCGGTAGATTACCTCGATTAGTATGCAATTCTGATTTGATGCTAGCACTGCCATTTTTGAATGGCACGCTCCAGCCAATGCTGTCTCTTAACCTCGTATAGCTGTACACGCGTTCAACCGCATAGATTCCCCCACCAGCACTTAGTGGAATCATGAACTACTTATAGGTTAGTTGTTAGATTATTATTTCTGGCTGCTGGTGCAATTCTACGACTTTTTGGAGCTTTTCTCTACTTGTCTAAAGTTTCAGTCGTCTGCAGGGAAGCCTCTGGCTGGTGCTGAAGTACTTTTTTGGTGGTTTAAAGGCTTATGCTGAAATAAGTTGTTTCCAGATATGGGTGGCCTGTTGGGCCTTCATCTTGGGTGGGAGAATGAAGCGAGGACATGCAGAGCAAGACAAGCTGCTAGAAGAGGGAGGAGGAGGAGGGGGAGAAGGGCTTTCAGCAGGAGGCCTTATCTGTCCAAGGTCTTTATGAGCTATTCTGTTATATGAATTTCAGCGAGAATCAATGCATGAGGCATGAGACATCATCGTTTCACTAAAGAGGTTGTGACTGAAATCTGCCAACGACTGCAACTACAACTGCAGCATCAAAGCAGGTCAAGGAACACTTTGCCTGGGGCTGTCAAGGTGACCGTGGTTCCTAAGTTTTATGCACCTGGCTCCTTCCAGGCTGCTGATAAAAGCAACATCTCGCAGTTTGCAGTACTCTGGTGTATAAGGGGCATCACTGAGGCTCTCTGTACACAGAGAGATAGCTTCATCTCATTCCCTCTTGCCAGAGACATGCAGGCGGAGCGGGCACAGGGGTTTGCTCAGATTGAAGGCTCCCTCATGGTGCAGAATGCCATTGGCTGCACGCACATTGCCTTGCGTGTGCCTCATGTGACCATGGCCATTTCCCTCAACCAAAACGGATTTCACTCCCTCAATGTGCAGCTGGTGTGTAACCAGAGGTGCATCACGCAGGTGAATGGCCATTATCCTGGCAGTAGTCATGATCCCTTAATTCTGCGGCAGTCCTCTGTGTCACCTGCATTTGCCTCACCATGGCAAGACAAAGGCTGGCTACTGGGCAACAAGGGTTATCCACTCCTGACATGGCTTATCACGTTGGTCCGGAACCCATGCACAAATGCACAGCAGGCATGCCATGAGGGCCATGCCATTCATGAGCAATACAAACAATCTCAACTGCACCCCTCCCCCACTCAGCAACAATCCTGCACTCCTTACCTTTCTTCTTTCACTGACCATCACGTCGTCTTCTTTCTGACAACAAAAAAACCCCCCAGAAAATGCACATTCCAACCTAAATTTATAAAATAAATCATGACAATGCATAAAAAGATAAACTAATCGCCCTTGTGCATTCCCTTAGTGCCTCTTCCATGTGCCATTGCCTCTCCTAGTTCTCCTATGAGGTGCTTCCCCAGTAACAGCAGCATTGCTGTTGGAAAGCTGCTGACCTTCAATTGAGGAGACTGCAGATGGCCTTGGAGGGTGACTTTGAGCAGCTCTGGGCCTAGAAGGTCTGGCTTCAGACTACACCATCTCAGCCTGGCTGGCTGACTGGCAACAGCAAGAGTACTGGCAAAGTGGCAGTTGTGGGAACAGGAATGCTGTCATCCTGAGAGAGGACAGTAGGTTTGTGCTCCATGGAGCCACTGCCACTCTCTCGGGGAGAGGCCTCAGCTATCCTACTGATCTGTTGGAGAATAAATTGACGGACTGCTGTGACTCACTGGAAGCCCCTTTGAACAGTAGTATCCAAAGCCAAGATGGCAGCAGTCTGAGATCATGACAACAGACTGAGCTTCCACTGCAGCACTCAAACCTTCGGTGGAGGCTACTTGTGTTGCAATGGAAGCTGAGACTTTGGCCATTAGACGCTGCATCATGCTGGGTTCCTCAGGTGTGCTGATGAAGCTTCTCAGTCAGAAGAGATTGAGCAATGATGGAGAAGTGGGATGAGAGAAGGAGGATTAGCAATGCAGATAACCTGATCATCAATCACTTTAGCGTGTCAGGGGCCACGACTTCATGGCGTCTTCCTTTGATGGCCAGCACTGTCTCCTCCATGGGTGTTAAATATGCACGTGCACTTGTCCTCCTCCAGTTATTTCTTGCTGCCTGCTGTTATGCGCCACCTTCTCCTGCAAATAAGAGGGAACTGTGTCAGTTGGTGTCCTGCAGTATGTTGGGGTGATGTGGCTGTCGTGGTTGAATAGCTTCCAGTATGTGTGAGTTGTAAATTGTGGGTGTGAGGCTTGCAATAGTGCTAAGTCTGTGAAGGTGAGGTAAAGCTTATGAATTTTAGGGTTGAGTCCTGATTGATAGAGATTGTTGGTAGGTGAGTCATTGTTTTTATTCATTCACGGTATGTGGGTGTCACCGGCAAGGGCTACATTTAATGTCCATCCCTAATTGCATTTCAGAAGGTGGTGTTAAGCCATGCGTCTGCTGCCCTTGTCTTTTTAGGTGGTAGAGGTCATGGGTTTGGGAGGTGCTGTCGAAGAAGCCTTGGCGAGTTGCTACAGTGCATCTTGTAGATGGTACACACTGCAGCCACGGTGCGCCGTAGGTGAGGGAGTGAATGTTTAAGGTGGTGGGTGGGATGTCAATCATGTTGGGCTGCTTTGTCCTGGATGATGTTGAGCTCCTGGAGTATTGTTGGAGCTGCACTCATCCAGGCAAGTTTACATTATTCCATCACATTCCTGACTTGTGCCTTATAGGTGGTGGAAAGGCTTTGGGGAGTCAGGAGGGGAGTCACTTGCCGTAGAATACCCAGCCTCTGACTTGCTCTTGTAGCCACATTTTTATGTGGTTGGTCCAGTTAAGTTTCTGGTCAATAGTAAATCCCAGGATGTTGATGGTGCGGGATTTGATGATGGTAATGCCTTTGAATATCAAGGGGAAGTGGATAGACTTTCTGTTTTTGAAGGTGGTCATTGCCTGGCAAATGTGGGGTGCAATTGTTATTTGCCACTTATCAGCCCAATCCTGAATATTGTTCAGGTCTTGCTGCAAGTGGGCACAGACTGCTTCATTATCTGAGGAGTTGTGAATGGAACTGAACACTGTGCAATCATCAGTGAACATCCCCACTTCTGATCTTTTGATGGAAGAAAGATAATTGATGAAGCAGTTGAAGATGGTTGGGTCTACGACATTGCCCTGAGGAACTCCCGCGCTAATGTCCTGGAGCTGAGGTGGTTGACCTCCAACCACCACAAACATTTTCTTTTGTGGTAGCTTTGACTCCAGCCAGTGGAGAGTTTCCCCCTGATTCCTATTATTTAAATTTTACCAGGGCTTCTTGATGCCACACTCAGTCAATTGATGCCTTGATGTCAAGGGCAGCCACTCTTGCCTCCCCTCTGGAATTCAGCTCTTTTGTCCATTTTTGTACTAAGGCTGTAATGAGGTCTGCAGCTGAGTGGTCCTGATGGAATCCAAAGTTAGCATTGGTTATGCAAAGAATTGAACAGTGGATGAGGCTACTGGTGCAGTTGGTAGGATCTGCTATGTGCATAAGATGTCACTCACATTGACAACTCATGTGAGATCATAAACTTCTTCCTGCACTGCATCCATGTTTGATGAGCAACACTCCCGGCATTGATTGCTGCCGTTACTTCTTCCCACTGCCTCCTGTCCCACTGTAGATACAGAACTTCTCTCTTCCATTCCACCGCATCTCCAAGGCCTTCAGTACATTGTCTGAACCTTGGCTCACGCACTCTCACATGTCTAGCCATTGCTCAAAGTATCACAGCACTGATTCAGTTTTGAAAAAACTCTCACCATTGTTGCAGCCACAATGTGCCTCCCCTTTAAGAGGTGCAGGCTGCCTTTAAGTAGTACCAGACACTCATGATATCAATCTCCGTGCTGGTGCATGCAGCCAATGAACTGCGCGGGTAATGCTGGCCAAATGCAGGTATGATTTAAAAGAGCGGGAAGCACAAATTTACCATGCTACCTGTAATGCAATGAATAGACATGGGTTAACTGTACATCACGATCCCTGCGCCCAGTTTTCAGGTCTTATCCAAGACCACCCCCTTGATCTTTCAGTCACAACTCCCTGCTTTTAGAACTCTCTCAATAACTCTGTCTCACTTCATTTTTGTTTGTTCTCAGACTGTTGACAATGCTGGCAACGACATATTTATTGCTCATCCTTAGTTTCCTTGTCTTCTGCTGTGCAGCAATTGTGTGTATTATTTTTAGCCACTTCAGAGTCAGATGTAGGCACCAAGGTCCCTGTCTACATCATCTGCTCCTGCTCACATGTGATGTGCAGCAGTCTGGAGGTCCCATGCAGGCGGTTTGCTGACTTTCCAATGAAAAAACCGTGCATGCATAGAGATTTGAATGGGCCGTGCCCCCCCAAAAAGTACAGGGAACATTAGTAGGCACATTTCCTTCCCTGAAGAACAATAGTACCAGTTGGATTTTTACAACAATCTAGCAGCCTTCGTGGCCATTTCCTCTCAAGTTACCAGATTTATTGGCCTAGAAATCTCGGTCGAGGTCTTCCCGTGGGCAAATGACTGAAAAAGTGTAAAAAAATGCGCACTTACCTGTTCTTGCTGCGCCCACTTGAGATCCCAGTCGTGAAGCCTTCACTCCCTGCGCATCGCAGCATGTGCACGGCATGACATCCGTAAGCTGGAGCTGGAGTCACATGGCTCTGGGCAGCCAATCAAGATACAGTATTTTCTCATTCATAATAATGGGAAGTCTGTAAGTAGGAGTTCCCATTGTTATGATTGAGAAACATCAAAATACTAATAAAAAATAGAAAATATACACTACATATTTAAGATTAATTTAAATTAAAATTATTAATGTCTTATAAAAAAATATATTTATCCAATTAAAAAAAAATTAATTATGGTTTTAAATAAACTTACCATAGTGGGGAGGGTTCTTAACAATAAAATGTGTTTGTTAAATTTTATTTTGTTATGTTTTTGTATGTTTTAAAACTCATGCGCAAGAGTTTTCAGGACATCCGCTGGGCAAGATATGGGTAAATACCGCAATCTTGCCCTTGCAAATGTCCTCGCTCCCGATCTGCGGATGATCTGTCAAGCTGATTTTTCCGATGCTTTCCCGGGTCTGTAGAAACTTCGTATGGGCTCGGGTGGCCGGGATTTCTGCCCCATAGAATTCCACACCTTATTATGGTGGGGCTTGAACTCAAGGGCCTAGAAATTAATCTCGGGCGGTGGCGCAAAATGGGCAGTATCTGATTGCCCGCCCGTTATACGCAGCCAATGGACTGAACATCAGGTGCTGCGTATTATGGGCGGGCCCTCCGATTCCACCCATTTTGCATACCCGCCTGAGACGAATTTCTAGGCCATGATATCTAGGTTTGCTAGTCAAGTATCATAACCATTACCTTACAGTGTCCATATATCTTTCTAGTTTCCTTCAAATTGGCCCATGAACATCTCTCTTTGGTAGTGCAGATTAAAAGGAAAAATAAATAATTTAACGTTTGGGCTGTAGTCCCTTTACCAAAGCATTTCAACTATATATTAGGTTCCCTCCTTGATCCTTCTCAAATACATTTCCTGGAGTTCATAGAGGACTTTCCGTGGGTGTGATCTATTTCAGATTTAGCAAGACTTTTGATATCGTGGGGGAGATTTTAACCCCAAAAAGCAGGTGGGTTGGGAGGTTAAAGAGTTAAAAATCTGAATCTCGACCCCAAACCGCCTCCAACCCAGCCACCTCCGGTTTTAATGGAGTTGGGATGAGGGTGGTCAGCCAATCCATTCCCAGGAGGAGGGTTGGTACTTTAAATATTATAATGCGTCTCTGTGCCTCACGGTGAGCCAGCATTTTAAATGTAACTCTGATTGTTTGGGTTTCCGGGCCTCGGGGAACCCGCTAGCTAAAGGAAGGCGAGGAATGCTGGATCCAGGAGGTAAGGTGCCTTTCCCATTTACCTGCTGGATACAGCATCCTTACTTTGCCAAACCCTCGCAATTGGACACCCCTCCACCCTTCCGATCTTCCCCCCATGGCCTCCGATCTGCAGTCCAAGGCCTCTGATCTGCCCCTGAGGCCTCCCACCCTCTCCTCCCATGAGGCCTCCAATCTCCAATCCCCCCCCCCCCACTCTGGCCTCCGCCGAATTACCCTTTAGACTGTATTGGTTGCTAGCAAGATATTTATCTTCTACTACAATAGAAAGAAAATGTGTTACATGATGAATCTGCTGTATTGTTAGTAGAAAATGCACAATTGATACGGACTCGATTTTAATTCAGGATTGTAATCTACCAGACCACTTCCCATTCATCCTAATGAATAGGAATCTTAATTCCAGTAAGTTTCATCAGCACCATCACTGATGAAGGAGAAGAACTGGAGCTGCATGTCATTTTTGTCATGAAGATATCACACCCAAGCATTAACGTTTTTGTGATGCAGTGATATATTTCAAATTACATCCTTGCATTATGTGTGTGGCAAATAAAAAAGGCTCACTAAACACTTTGCCATGGCAGCGATGCCCCTTTAAAACCAAATTACTGATGCAAGCATAAAAAATTCTGCATTTCTATGCATTAAAGCTAACACACTAAATTAGTCAATTCATAGGCAATTTAAGTCAGCAATCTATTTTCAGGAATGTAATGACTCTTATATAATATATATTAAGTATTTTCTGTTGCTTTCATTTTGATTGTTTGAAGTGATGATTGAATAATTAAATTGGCTGTGGTGGAAAAGTTAAAAAAATTGAATTTTTAATCTGAGGTTCATAGACTGGGTTTGGAAGTGCGTGAGTAGTTAAAAGCGTTGATTATTTTTGGGCCCCGTCACAAACTCTGTTCCCTAGACATTGACTCCATCCCTCTCCCCAACTTCTGTCTGAGGCTGAACCAGACTTTTGCAACGTTATTATATTTGACCCTGAAATGAGCTCTCGATCACATATCCGCAGCATAACTAAGACCGCCTATTTCCACCTCCGTAACATCGCCTGTCTCCGCTTTTGCCTCAGCTCATCCGCTGCTGAAGCCCTCATCCATGCCTTTGTTACCTCTCGACTTGACTATTTCAACGCACTCCTGGCTGGCCTCTCACAATCTACCCTATGGAAAGTAGGTGATCCAAAACTCAGCTGCCTGTGTCCTAACTCACAAGTCCTGCTAACCCATCACCTCTGTGCTTGCTGACCTACATTGGCTTTCGGTTAAGCAATGCCTCAATTTCAAAATTCTCATCCTTATTTTCAAATCGCTCCATGGCCTCGCCCCTCCTTGATTCTATAATCTCCTCCAGCCCCACAAACCCCCCCGAGATATCTGTGCTCCCCTAATTCTGCCCTCCTGAGCATCCCTGATTGTAATTGCTCAACCATTGGTGGCTGTGCCGTCTGTTGCCTCAGCCCAAGCTCTGGAATTCCCTGCCTAAACCTCTCTGCCTCTCTACCACTCTCTCCTCCTTCATGACGCTTCTTAAAACATACCTCTTTGAACAAGCTTTTGGTCACCTGCGCTAATTTCAACTCATGCGGCTCGGTCAAATTTGTATCAATTAATACTCCTGTGAAGCACCTTGGGATGTTTCACTAGTTTAAAGGCGCTATATAAATACACGTTATTGTTGTAGTTGTTGTTGAAATTGACAGCGCATCGGGAAGCAGGCTTCAACCCACCGACTTCCGCCTTTAACTAGAGCGTGTTAGGCTGCAAGTGAGGGGCCCCATCGGGAGAGCTGCGTTTCCTGGTTAGAGGCTATTGAGCTTTTTTTTTAACCTGTGGTTTGAGCTTTTATTAGGGCCGCGATTTTGCCTAATGGGTTGGGAGCCAGGCGGACCGGGTCTTTAGTGAGTTCCCGGCCCGCTGCCAGTTCCATCCCACTTTCTCCAAGTGATTTTTACTTGATTGGGCTTGTTAAGCCCGCCCAATGAAAAGGAAGCAGGCCTGATGACATAATTTGATGATGCATCATCAGCTGGTTTCCTTAAAGGGACCATGCCCACATTGATTTTGACAGTTGTGCTGACAGTTTTCTATAGCTCCTGACCCGCTGTCAATCATTTCTATTTTCACACCTGACCCGCCTCCGATCACACCCTCTCAGCGCCATTAAAATTCCGGCCTAGGTGTCCACGAGATTCCCGGCTTGCTGAATCTTATCAGCGAAAGTAAGGCACGAACAGAGCAGCAATTGAGGAGCTGGACAAATGATTGTCAAAAAATCCTATAAATACTCAGACCTCACAACTGCTTCCTTGCCTGAGGGAAATGGTTTTGCTAACACCTCTTTTTCTGAGAGTTTGCTTTCAGGAGTTTGCAGGTGACTTCTACAACTTTGGAGGACACTCTCATTACTTTGGAGGTCACTCTCACTACACTGGAGGTCACACTCACTATATTGAAGGATTGTGCATCTGATCTCCCCTTTACATCTGTCACATATCAGATCAGCATAGGTGTTGCTTTTGCTGTTTTACCTTGGACCTCAGAAGAGGACTGAAGAGGGAAAATTACAAATTGGCAAGTAGCAAGAAATATTGTGGGAACATTCCACAGGCCCCAGCAAACCTTCATTCTTCGACCAAAGTCCTTGGGATGTAACAACAGACAGATAAAAAGTTGTACTCGCAGACATGAAACGGAATAACAAGATAAGAGTAGAATAGAATGAACCATGGTAACCTATATCCGAAATGACCATTTAAGGCATGTAGATGCCAGATTGGTCAGCGCTGTATTAATCAATCACGTATTAATCAATCATCATGTATTAATTGTAGCTTGCGTAATTAGGTAATGACTTAATCTGAAACTGTATAAAGGACTAAGACTCCAGACCTTCAGAGAGCACTCCACCGAAGAAGAGTGTCTCCCCTGTCGACTTGTATTAATAAAACTGCATTTACTTTAAGGTTAACAGACTCCGAGTAGTGGTTTGAAATTAACCCTTACAAATTGGCGCTGTGAGCAGGGTCTGCTGGACAGGCAAAATTCGACAAAAAAGATGAACCAAACTAAAACCGAGTGAGTAGAGAATTACCTTGGAAAATTCTCCTCCCGAAAAGGCCCGGCCAGAGATCCAACGAATCTGAAGCTGTGTCCGTGCAGCCGGTAAATCCAGTCATGGGGCGCGTCATGGCACTGTAAGTAAATACGTGTGTCGAGAGAATAAGTACTTATACGAGATATCGGGGACTCCCTGGTGAGGGCGGACTAGCTATCCAGCCCGTAACGAGGCTCCGCATAAGTAAAGGCGGAAAAGCTCCACAAAAGTAAAGGCGGAAAAACGGGAACTGGGGAAAATTCCCCTGTGTGAAAAATGGCAAAGGAAACTGCCAAGGCTCTTGGAGGGATGAGGTACAAACTACCAGAAGAGTTTCTGAGAGATAAATATGAAAAGGTTAAGAGAAAACGGTTAAGGAAGGGTATGATGAAGAAAAAAAGATACCCTGGAAACTCAACTGGTGGTTGCAAAGAAAGGGAAACAAAGGGAAGGAGGCAGTTATAGTGTGTATAGAGATTTCACAAATGCAAGCAGAAAAGAAGAAGTGGAAAGATAGGTGTAGAGAGGAATAGAATCGCGTTAAACAACATGCAGAGGATTTGGTGTGAATGTCTGTCTTTAAGTGAAAATGTTCATGTGGAAGCTTTCTTGACTGTGGAATAAGTTGCTGAAAAAAACATGTTGATAATGATTTTAAATTACGAGAAAGTTTCACTGCAGTAAAGGAGATTTAAATTTCAGGTTTTGAACACCTTTTTAAAATGGATGGTGCTTATCGAGAGAAAGTCCAGAACAGTCTAAACAAGCAGGAGAGGATTTTGAAGATAACGAGGGGAAAAGATCTAAGCTATGTGTTAGCCCATCTGCGAACTCAGTGCTGGGGTAAAAGGAAGGTTTCTCTCCCTCGGGGCGGACTACCTGATATAGGTAATCGACATCTCGCCCTTCTGTTCGGGTAAAAGGAAGGCTTCTCTTCCTCGGGGTGGGTTACCTGATATAGATAATCGGCACCTCATCCTTCGCCCTCTGTATAACGACCACGGAAGTAAACAAACGAAGCAGGTTTAACCAGCTTTATTTCAAGCAATGCAAGGGAAGGTTCGGTCGTGGAACCTTCAAAATACAAGAGGTTTTGAGTGTAATTTATACAGGTTTTGGAGAGGAGCTACCCTCCTACAAAATCATCGATAGGTCTATTGCTATCAGCGGAGTTACATTGATTTGTCGTCTCTTATCAGACTGGCTCTGAGTGGTATATGCAATTGTCCATCTCCCATCCTTGTGTTGTTCCATTATTTGCCCTCTGCCACAGTCTGCATGTCGCCTAAAGTAACTGTTCTCAAAATACTGGCTTTCTTATCTTTTCCTCAGAGACTTCTAATCAAAATTGTAACTGCTGACTTGTTATGTGTTACTAAGGTTAAGGACACAGTTTTAATGCATTATAAGTGTGCTATACCTACATAAACAAATGTTACATACATAGGCAATTCCTCAGACCTAATATTGATTAATTCACCATCTTCAGCATTGTGTTCTGACCACCTATCTGTCTGCTACAATTTATATCCCTTACATCAGCAAAGGAAGGAAAAAAACTGCAAATTAGAAAATATGCTGCTGAGAAGACAATTTTTAAAAAAAGATGGAACCCGCACGGAAGTTTTCGCTTTTGTGCCGAGAGAAATTAAACACAAGATTTGTTCAGTGAACGGGACCTTTAAAAACAAAATGCTGGAATGTATCTCGCTTGTGTGAAAATGTAAAAAGTGTGGCAGTTTCCCTGATTGACTATGATTTACAGAGCTAAGAAAAAAATAAGCTTTGGCCTTGAAGTCACAGTTGCCAGTACTTTATTTTAAATTGAATTTCAGTAAACAAAATAGCTATTAAAAATGTGTGGTCTCGTTTTAAATCAATTTGAACGTTTAAATAGCACCATCTTCTATAGTGTCACTTTTTAAAAAAGCCTGTATGAATACAAGATTCTCACATTTAAAAAAAAAACCTTTGGCAGTATTTGAATTAGAAGTTTAGAAACAATTGGAGTTTAATCTAAAATGCTGCCTTTCCCGATGAAAATGTTTTATTTAAAGCTAATAATGACAGCTTTACTAATGATTTCTGCTGTTTTAACGGATTTCTAATTTCTAAGCAAGTTTTGAAGGCACAAAGACTTGTGAAAAATTCTGACATCGGGAAAGGTTTAAAAAAAGAATTACGCGAAGTCACGTAATGATGTCAGGCCTTCTTACAAACCTGCAAAGGAGTTAACCCTTTTCATTGACAGCTGTTAGCATCGCTGCATGGAATTTAAAAAATACTGGACATTATTAATTTGAGTTCCTTAATAAAAGAAATAGATACTCAAACAAAACAAATTCAAGAGTTATAAGCTAAGATAAATAAGCTGGAAGAGATAAAAGACGGGACCGGACAGATAGTGCAGTGCGCAGCCGTAGCACCATCACCTACGGCACCAGCAATAGAGCTGTTGTACCCCTCATTGGGTAAGTGTAGTCCACAATCCCAACCTAACAGTAAACCAGAGCGGGATAAGTGGACCGATGATGAGTGCAGAGTAGATTGGCCCCCGGCACATGCCGAGATGGCCCAACCTATACAGAACCTGGCCAAAGGGGGGAAACCCTCCCAAGATCAGGAAACTGCATTTGTAAAGTTAAAACAAGCTCTCACAAGTGCTCCAGCCCTGGGATTACCCGACCAGAATTTATACCTACTACAGTAAAGATCATGGGGACAGGCATAGGCCAGTGGCGTAGTAATGTCGGGACACGTTATCCTACATACTCAGCATACCTTAGTAGAAGTGCTTAACACAGGAAGGCGAAAACCGATATCTGATGCGCGAAGGGCTAGATGGGAAGGAATGCTCTTACCCCCCTGGTAACAATAAAAGACAACTGTATCAACCCTGCAGGGTGGATCATTACG
Organism: Pristiophorus japonicus; assembly: GCF_044704955.1. Taxonomy (NCBI): domain Eukaryota; kingdom Metazoa; phylum Chordata; class Chondrichthyes; family Pristiophoridae; genus Pristiophorus; species Pristiophorus japonicus. Next base: position 54,277,709 of record NC_091987.1, read on the forward strand.
CAGGGAGTCGAGCATCAGTGCAACCCGACAAGAGAAGACAAGTGAAGTAGTCAGACTTGAGGAGGCAGACATGGATCTATATGTAGATGGATCTCGGCGTTATATCAACGGGACACCACGGATGGGATGGGCAGTGGTAGAAAGCAGCGGATAATTTAGAAGGTAAGGATGGTTAGAAGGGGGCTTATCAGCTTAAGTGGCTGAATTGGTGGCTCTCACCGAGGCTCTGAGGCTGGCTAAGGGAAAAGAGTAAACATCTATACAGACAAGCGGTATGCTTTTGGAGTAGTGCATGATTATATGATAGCCTGGAGTAGACGGGGATACATGACTTCAGGAGGAGAGACAATAAATCATGAGGATATTGTTGAGAAATTAGTGGAAGCCTTCCTCCTACCTCAAGAATGTGCAATGGGCAAACGAGGCAGCCAAGCGAGTGGCAGAAACAGGTACACTGGCCGGGAAGACCCAGATCGGAGCATGTACAATCGGGCCTGAGGAAATAAACATGTTTAAGGTACAGGGAGAAGCCACTCCACAGGAAAAGGAGAGGTAGAAGCAGAGAGGAGCCCAACAAGGGACCAATGGGGTATGGAGGAAAGATGGGAATTTATACCATGGATATGTCCATACAGGTAAAACCAACATGATAAGCTCAATGTCCAGATGCGGGTGGTGGAAGAGAATGGGTAGAAATGTAGGAGGTGCCTGAGATGCACAAAATACAACCCTGGGGGGGAAGTAAAGGTCAGAATGGGACATCAGCCCCGACAGAAAGGATCCTGGGAAAACTTACAGATAGATTTTACTGTACCATTACCCAGCAACAAGGGGAAGACATACTGCCTAGCTATAATAGACCAGTTCACCTGATGGGTGGAAACCTTCATTACCAGGGACTGCTCTGCTTGGACGGTAGCGCAGATCCTGGCTAGCGAGGTGATACCTCGGTGGGGAGTGCCCCTACAGATAGATTCAGACAACGGGACACATTTCACAGGCAAAATAATGAAAGAAACATGTGCCCTGTTGGGAATCAAACAGAGGTATCACATACCATATCATCCCCAAAGTTCAGAAATGGTGGAAAGAATTAATAAGACCTTAAAAACGGCCCTGTCCAAAGCAATCCAGGAGACAGGCAAGGGATGGACTGGGGTGTTATCAGCAATTCTAATGCAGCTCAGAACCACCCCAGGGCGTACCACGGGACTAACACGTTATGAGCTGATGGCTGGACGGGCTATGAGACTACCAGAGGACTTAGCCGGAGGACAGGTGAGGCAGGACCAATTCAGGATAGGCTGAGGCGGTACTTGGTCCAGCTAAACCAAGAGGTGCAGGCAATGAATAAAGAAGTTAAAAGCAGACATGGATGGGGCCATACTCGATACTAATGATGAGTGATACTTATGTTTGCCTACAGGAGCCCACTGGGATTAGATGGAAGCACAGGACACAGGTAAAACCATATAACACTAAACAACCCCCGTCTGTTTTAACCCATAGTGGTGGTGCACCAGGCGACCACGGAAGCATCTGATAAGGAAGCAGGCCAGAAAATAACGGGATGAACCTGTGGATAATGCTGGTGGCGACTAGGTTAGTGGCTGCTCTGGCCCTCCCAGTGCCTCCACAGTTGGAAGGAAAAGGGCTTAGATATTATATGATGTGGAAGTCCCAACAAAATGTAGCCCAGGGAAACTATACATGCCCCGCAGGAAGTAAATGTCATATTTTTAATATAACGTTTGACTATAGACAGTGGACCTATTCGGCACCAGTCTTTGGGAATTTTATACTGATCCTCCTAAAAACGAGAATGTGATGTTCAACTTTACATGGGAGGTCGACGGTCCCGGGATGATGTGTAAGCAAAGTTGCGACAATCCACCCCAGAATACAACCAAAATATGGAAAGAAGCCTGGAATACTAATAACACGTATACCGATAGTACAAAAATCTTTGGAGATGGAGACTGGGTGATGTGTGTGAATAATTCACAGTTTGGTGGGAGGGGTCCATGGCTGATCATGATATCCCCGTCCAAACCAGGAACGGATGCCACACTTACAAAGGCTGCACGGTAAGTGTCTGAACACACTGATAGCCCTTTCAATAATAAATTTAACAACAAATATACAGTATGACCAAAAGATGGTACCCAGGTATTGGAGCAACCCAGATCTTGTCCTAAAGATAACAAAAAGTCGTAATTAGCAAAACATACTAGATACAGTACTAGGAGGGTTAGGAACGGGACTAGGAGCATTAAACTCAATAGATATCGAAACGCTGCAGAATAAAATACAGAAAGTGGGACAGTTGACTAAAGTTGCCATAAGGATGTCAGATATGTGGCAGGAACCATTACAGGCCAATGCAGGGATGGCTGTCAGACAAAATGATATGGCAATGGGCAAACAAAACTAACTGGGAACAACAAGTATCGGCCAATCTAACGCGGGAAGCCAATAAGACTTACTGCCTTATAATGCACCAGTTTAAGGAAGGACAACGGGCTGAATTAGAAAGGATAGCATTCTCTGGGAATGCCCCACGATGGGCTAAACTGTTTCAGCTTGACCAACGAAATCTAACACTTAGGCCAGATATGAAGCATACACGCTATGATGAAGAGGGATGTAATATGATTATATTGTTGGCTAATGTTACTAACAGTCAGATATGGTGTGAGTTTATAACCCTACCACAGCTATTTGGCAAAAACTTATGGAAGTCATGGTTTTACGGGAAATGGATAGACCCGAAGAATAAAATGCATGAAGGGGTGGACTGTGTAAAGTGGCCATTCGGGCAAGTATGCCCGCTACATACATCAGTGGTGGAACCATGCAGCATGGAAGGCACAGCAGGGCCTTGTGAATGGCAGCTGTAATCCTTAAATGATACCATAACACATGAAATTGGACAAAATTATATATGTATAAACAGTACACACACGGTATACTTGAACGCGGACCGATAGAAGCACCAGAGGACTATTGGTACTAACCCCGATCGTGGACTTAAGAAAGTTAAGGACCTTTTTGGAAAAACATATTCAGGTGACCAAGTACCTGGGAGAAGAAAGGGAATGGTTACTCAGGCAAAAGGTCGTAATAAGTTACACAAGACAAGAACTTATTCGAGTGATGGAGGAACTAAGTGACCTCACAGTTCATCTCTGGTGGGACATTTATAAGGGCTGGTCACCTAAGGCCCACGCGGTCCTTAAGTTAGTATGGCACCCGATTGTGATAATGATGGTAGTGGTGGGGATATGTATTGTAATCCAACTATATCTGATGTGTAAGATCCAAAGGATATACAACCGCGTGGTTCTAGCCAAACAGCAAACAGCCTTGTTAACTATGTAACGTAAGTGTAATAGGGAGGCGAATAACTTTGTAATGCGTTAGGGAAACAACTAAGACCCCCGAGCCCATGCTCTGAATGTACAAAAATAAATATATGTAGTTTGCGAATAATCCCAGGGAAGTGGTCAGGGGTAGCATGTCTTGATAGTCTGTCATATCCAATAATGACGTTGATGTGCTAATCATCAATGGCATGTGTCTTCAAGTGGCTGTATAGGCCAATTATGGATGCACATAGTCTCTTGCACGTCGGACAAGGGAAGTTCGATGTGCCTGATGCTGACAGTGCTGCCACCTGATGTCGTCTATCTCTAGCGTCCCGCAGGCGTTGACATCGGCTTTCTTCGAAGTTCTGGCAGGCAGTCCTCGTGAGGGTTCGCCACTGGATTTTATTAGCTGCTGTATTCTCGAGGTCCTTTGATAGGATGCCACAGTACTGGAGGTTAGCCTTGATGCAATCTTTGTAGCGCTTGCGGGGGTGCCCCTGGTGTCTTCAACCTTCACAGAGCTCGCCGTGAAGAAGCTGACGAGGGATCCTTGACTCATCCATGCGGATGACATGTCCAGCCCACCGGAACTGGGCTCGCATGATCATCACCTCGATGCTAGTTGATTGTGCTCTCTCCAGAACCTCAAAGTTTGACACCCGGTCTTGCCAGCGTATGTGGAGTATAGATCTGAGGCTGCGCATATGGAAAGCTTCCAACTTTTTGATGTGACGCCTGTAGGGTGTCCAGGTCTCACATCCATAAAGGAGAGATGAGAGAACGACTGCTCTATACACCAACAGTTTAGTTGACAGTCGGATGTGGTGGTAACTCATCACCTTAGTGCGCAAGCGACCAAGTGCCTGGCTGGCTTTACAGATTCTTGCATCAATCTCCTTGTCCAAGGACCCATCACTTGATATGGTGCTGCCAAGGTACTTAAAGCTGTCCTCTGTCTTTAGTTGTATACTGCCGATGAAGACTGTGGGAACAGGTGCTGTGGTGCCAGGGGCAGGCTGATAGAGAACCTCGGTTTTACTAAGGCTGATGGTTAGACCAAACAACTCTGTTGCCTCAGCAAATTTGCTGAGTATGAATTGTAGGTCACTCTCCTTGTGTGCCATAAGGGCGCAGTCGTCAGCAAAGAGTGCCTCTAGGATGAGTCGTTTCCGTACTTTGGTCTTTGCAGCAAGGCGGCGGAGGTCGAACAGTAAACCATCTAATCGATATTTCAGATAGACCCCAAACTCCAAGTCTTTTAGGCATAGTTCAAGATGCAGGTAAAGAATAGGTTGAACAGAACTGGAGCGAGTACACAACCTTGTTTCACTCCATTTGAGATGGCAAATGGGGCTGTGGTTGTGCTGTCTGAGAGCACTTCACCTGTCATGTTGTCATGAAACAGCTCGATGATGTGGACAAACTTCCTTGGGCACCCAAATTTCGTCAAGATTGACCACAGCGCTGCTCTGTTGACAGTATCAAAGGCCTTGGTAAGGTCAATAAATATCGCGTACAGGTCCATGTTCTGCTCAATGCACTTCTCCTGCATTTGTCTGAGTGCAAAGATCATGTCCGCTGTGCCCCGACCAGGTCGAAAGCTGCATTGTGTTTCTGGAAGATTTACTTCTGAGACACTAGCTATGAATCGGTTCAATACTATGCGGGCAATGATCTTCCCAGCAATGGACAGAAGCGATATTCCCCTATAGTTGCCACAGTCTGCTTTGTTGTCCTTGTTCTTGTAGAGGGAAACTATCATAGCGTCACGGAAGTCCTGTGGCATGTCTTCATCTTCCCAGATGCTAGTTATTATGTCATGAAAGGCCTCGAGAGTTGCTAGGCCTACTGCCTTGTAGATTTCGGCAGGGATTCCATCCTTTCTTGGAGCCTTTCCAGTACTCATCTGGTTGATGGCTTTCTTTAGTTCGTCCATGCTGGGAGGAAGATCAAGATCTTCTTTGATAGGTTGCTTGGGTATGGAGTCAAGTGCTCCTTCGTTCACTGTTGAAGGCCGATTAAGAAGATACTGAAGTGTTCTCTCCACCTCTCATTTATGCCAGTCCTGTCTTTGATCAAAGTGCTGCCATCTGCTGAAAGGAGTGGAGTAGTGCTGGGTTTTGATGGTCCATAGACTGACTTGATGGCGCTGAAGAACATCTTTGTATTGTGAGTTTCAGCATAATGTTCCACTTCCTCTGCTTTCGTCTGCCACCATTTATCTTGCATCTGGCGAAGGTCTCTGTGCTTTGCTCTGCATGTGTCTGTAGCGGTCCCTCATGGAAATTGAGGGAGGGTCATTTTGCCATTCTAGGTATGCTTTTTTCTTTTCATCCAGCATCTTGCAGATCTCAATATTGTTTTCATCGAACCAGTCTTGGTGTACCTTCTTTTTAAGTCCAAGAGTTGACTTTGCTGAGTCTGTCACCATCTGTTTGAGCTTTGCCCACTTCTGTGTGGTGTTGCTGATGAGCGTTCCGTGAGACATCAGCCTGTTATCGAGGTCATCCTGGAACTGCTCACGATAGCACTGATGTTTCAGCCTAGCTGTGTTAAAGGCACTTCTGCTCGGTTTTGGACGCTTGCGCTGAAGTGGAGCAAGGTACAGCTGGAGAGTGAATCTGACTAGACGGTGATCTGCTCTCTGCATGGCTCTTGTGATTTTTACATCCTTGATGTCTCGACTTCTTACAATGACATGGTCTATCATGTGCCATTGCTTAGACCTGGGGTGCATCCAAGTTGTTTTGTACTTGTCAGCCTGCCTGAATAGAGTACTTGTGATAGTCAAGTCGTTTTCTGCGCACATACTCAAGAGGAGGAGGCCATTACTGTTTAATTTTCCTGTGCCGTGCTGTCCAATGACTCCCTTCCAGTGCTTGCTGTCTTTTCCAACTCGTGCGTTGAAATCACCCAGGATGATCAACTTGCCCCCAGCAGGTGTGGACCTGACCAGTCTGTCCAGATCTTCATAGAACCTCTCTTTCATCTCATCGGGGCTTGGAAGGATGGGTGCATAAGCACTTATAATGGTGATGTGGCGCTTGGCATTCAGGGGGAAACGCAGTTTCATAAGTCTTTCGTTACTCCCTTCAGGCAGATTTGGAAACTGTTGCACAAGAGAAGTCTTCACTGTTATGCCAACTCCGTGGATCCTATTCTCATTCTCTGCCTTGCCTTTCCAATAGAAGGTGTAGCCGCTACCTAGTTCACTCATGCATCCCTCCTCTGCAAGCCTTGTCTCACCCAGAGCCGCTATATCGATGTTATAACACTGCAGCTCTCTTGCAATAAGGGCAGTCCTTCTTTCCGGTCTTGTAGTGTCAGCTCTGTCTAAGAGTGTGCGAACTTTTAATTGTCCGAGAAGAAGTTTTCTTGTGTTATGAAGTTTTCGACTGTTGCTGTATTTTCGACTGCAGAATGGGTTGAACTGCCAGCCGCGGTATACTGGCCAGTTAATGGAAGGGCAGGCAATGTTTGGGCCACCTTTTTTCGGCCCCTCCCTTATAAAGGGTGAGCAAAGCTGTCCAAAAGAGGGCTGCTCAGTCGCCTGGGGTGCTGCCGGGTTCCTCTGCTGCCCTGGATACAGAGTCAAACGACCACTTGCCCATAGGCCGCCTACATGCAGGTTTGAGGCTACGACTCCCAGTGATCACCTCCACCTGTCGCTTTGTCCCTTCCCCATCGCCGCAGGACTTGGTATGTTGGATGATGGTTAGCACAAACCTGTGCATAGATGCTTTTAAAGTGGGAATGCCGGTGCACAGGGGCGGTCCCACTCTCTCCTCCGCAGAAGCTGGGTTTCAGTGGCTCAAAGTTTGGTACAACTGAGGACTTCGTTGGCTGCAGTGGATGGCCATGACGTCTTTCGTGCTCTGCCATGGCCTATACACTCCACAGTGCATTGCTGTTCCACCTTCATGGCCGTTGGATCAAACTTGATTTCCTCCGCCCAATCCACCGCAACAGACTTCACATGCTGGGGTGAGCAGGTCCCGAAAGTCACCGAGGGATAATACCCATCGGCTACCCTCATCTGGTTTAGCCTGCCTGTCAAAGCAGTTTACCGGGGTGTGGCCGCTGTGCATCCTACAGCTACTTGGAGCCACAGATGAGAGTTGGATGCCAGGTGGGGACCAAGGCAGAGGAACTACTCCGAAGAGCACGACAAGTCCACTGTCAGAGGTGCTACCCCTCCCAGACACCCCAGACACCCAGGGAAGTGGTCAGGGGTAGCATGTGAGGAATCCAGAAAAAGACGGAGCTACAAGCAATCTAAAGGAGGTGGATTTGATCACCATCCCTGGCAGATGGCTCAGAATGTATATGTGGTCAGCTGATTATTTAGACAATCAGGGACCAACAGGAGGGGCTGAAGATGGAAAATTACAAATTGGCAAGTGGCAAGAAATAATGTGGGAACATTCCACAGGACCTAGCAAACCTTCAGTCATCGACCAAAGTCATTGGGATGTAAGAACAGACAGATAACAAGTTGTACTAGCAGACATGAAACTGAAAAGATAAGAGTAGAATAGAATGAACCATGGTAACTTATATCCGAAATGACCATTTAAGGCATGTAGATGCCAGATTGGTCAGCGCTATATTAATCAATCACGTATTAATCAATCATCATGTATTAATTGTAGCTTGCATAATTAGGTAATGACTTAATCTGAAACTGTATAAAGGACTAAGGCTCCGGACCTTCAGGGAGCACTCCGCCAAGGAAGAGTGTCTCCCCTGTCGACTTGTATTAATAAAACTGCATTTATTTTAAGGCTAATGGACTTCGAGTAATGGTTTGAAGTTAACCCTTACAAGGACCAAGATAAGCACCAGCAGCAATAACACTAGCAGCACCAGCAGGAGCAGCAGCAGCATTCTCCCCATTGAGCTGCTGCTCCACAGGAGAGTGGGGATGAGCTCAGGAAGGCGATACCCCCAACACAGGATATATAGGCAGACATCAACTTCCTGGACATGACTGAACACCAGTACCTCAGGAGACTCAGGACATCGTGTCAGGTTGTGGCAGACATTTGTAGACTGCTGGAAGAAAACCTGCTGCCAAGTGGACCTGGTGGACACACCTTACCAGTGGCTGTCAGCATCACCACCCCCTCAGCTTCTTTGCCTCTGGCTCCTTCCAGGGATCTGCAGGAGATATTTACAGAATCTTGCTGTCGGCCGCCCACAAATGCATCACCCAGGTGACCGATTAAATGTTTGCCAGAGCAGGCAGTTATGTAAACTTGGCCACCGATGAAGCCAGTCAGAATGAATGGGCTCTCGGCTTTGCGGCTCTGGCTGGCTTCCCACTGGTGCAGGGCTTCGCGACTGCAGACATGTGACCATCGAGGCATCCCCAGAGCACCCAGCCTGCAACATCATGCCAATCATGCTGGAGATGAATACTTCCATTCTATCTGCAAGCAAGCACATCACAGTGGGAAGTCCTGCCAGAGCCGAACTCATTTTCTGTTGCTCCTCAAGAGTTATCCTCTTTGTCGATGCCCACGAGGTTCAGCATCTTTGTTCAGATGAGCGGAGCTCGGCGCGTCCTGTGCCCTCCAACAAAGACTCTCCACTGCTCTCCTTGTCTTCATCATCTCCTCCTACGCACATGTGATGTGTTGAGATAACAGGTGACAACACTACTTCCTGACGTACTGGTTCCACCGACGTGTGGTGCTTGGTGTGCATGGGTCATGTGACGGTGCACATGCAGAGTTCCCAACCTCCTCCAAGGAGTCATCTTTCTCCTTGGCTGGACTTTCAGCGGGGGGGAGGGAAACTTGATAGGGAGAGTAAAGATTTGAATTAGAACTGTTATGATAAGGTTTCAAGTGACCATTATGCACATGATTATATTTCACTGACTGCAGATATCAAATCAACATGAGTGACTCTTGTATGCCATGCGGCTGTATGATATTTAATTCTGTCACCAGATAGCTGGGAGTTCCCCATCTCTCCATCTTCCACCACCAGCAGCTCCGCCGATCTCCAGTGAAGCTCCTCCTCTTCTGCAGTCAGTGATGTCGTTGCTGGAGGGCCACCTCCGGTTCACTGCCTCTCCTGTATATTCTGTGCTATCCTCCTGCCAGGAGGGAAACAAGAGACCTTTAAGTGAATGTCATGGAATGGGTGGACCAGATGGATGGGCAACATCTGTAGAGGGGGACTATGAGGGAGAGGCATGTCATTGCATTAAGATGAGGGTGAGTGCCAGTGGTGGATGGTCAGATAGGGATGTGAGTACGTGCATAGACAGAGAGGGTGACCCTACAAGGTAGATTGGTGTGAGGAGTGCTGTGCAGGAGGAGGCTTGGGAAGGCATCGTACTCAGCTTTCCTGACCACATGAGGTCATTAAAGCGCTTCCTGCACTGGATCGACAACTCGGCGATCACACTCCTGCTGTTTACTCTGCCGCGATCTCTAGCCATGCCTTCTTGATCTCCGCAGCTGGCGTCTTCCTCCTGTCAGCAGAGAATAGGATCTTCCGGTGGGCCCTTTGGAGCAGGAGTTCCTGGGAGCCGTCACTGAATCTAGGGGCAGCTTTTTGACGCTGAGCCTACATTTTATTCTCCAGCAATATAAATATCTTTAGGAACAAACAATTCACTATCAACACAATCCATTCTCTTCCCCACCAATCTCTCCTGCACCCCCACCAAACTTCAACTGCAGTCTGTGCATTGCTCCTTTAAATACCTGAGTTGAGTTGGCCCCATGCATGACTTCCTCACACCCGTTCCCGTTAACCCCGAAGTCAGATTCCATTACAGCGGCTTCTTTGAAAAGCCACTGCAAATACGCGCTTCCTCAATGTCTGGGTTTCTGACGTGATCCAGGGCTCCCCTGCTGCCAGCGCGGTGCGAAGTAAAAATTCCAGCCAATGGCCCAGAAATCCCGGCCTCCCAGGTCCCTACGGAGTGTGTACGGATCCGGGAAGACATCACAAAAGCCGGTTTTCAGCACACAATGCACATGCGCTGAAAACCGGCTTTTTCGATCTGTCAAGATCCAGCTTGACAGATCCTCCGCGTCTCGGGAGCGAGGACATTCGCATGGGCAAGACTGTGGTATTTACCCATATCTTGCCCAGCAAATGTCCTGAAAACTTTTGTGCCTGATAAAAGCAGGCGCATAGCCTACTGTTACAGGCGTAAGAGTTTTAAAACACACAAAAACATAATAAAATAAAATTTTTAAAACACATTTTATTGTTAAAAACCCTGCCCACTATGGTAAGTTTATTTTAAACCATAATTAGAAAAACTTTTTTACAAATCGGAATTTTTTTTTTTCAAAACATTTATTAACTTTAATTTCAATTAATTTTGATTACGTGAGGTGTGTTTTTATTTTTTATTATGGTGTTTAGGGTGTTTTTTTTTCTTTCATTATTAACAATGAGAACTGGTAGATATGGAGTTCTCATTGCTATTAATGAAGAAGCTGTGGAATACTATACCTGATTGGTTGTGCAGTCACACGTGACTGCATCTTCTGTGTCCGAACCTGGAGGGCGGGAATGTGCTTCGCAGTGCGGGAAGAAAAGGCCTCCCCACCGGAATCCCAGGCTCCTCCGGGACTATCAGGTACTTTCGTAAAAATTCTCCGGTCGGAGGCGTTCGTCCGAAAAAGCCTCTGACTGGAATTTCAGGGCCAATATGTTTTGTCAAAGTACAGTAGAAGTATTAATCCCAGATGCAATGTAATTAAGGTAAAGGTTCCTGTATGACATTGTTGTACCATCACTTAATCAGAGTAACTTGAATCCTGTACATAACTCTTAGGTCAGCCTGAAGAGGTCTCTGAAAACTTGCATTTCCCCACGTGCAGCAAATGTTTTACTAAAACATTTTTCTGTGATTAAAATTTAAAATACAGGAACAACTGCAAGAATTTGACAAATATTTAAAGACAAATCAAAGAACAACTACCTGATATAACTAGATGCTCTATTACCTCAATGAAGCAATATTTTCTTTCAACATTTTGTATTCAGTAATATCATTCTCTTTGAGCATAGTGAGTGAGAATGTATGGGAAAAAAAGGATTTTTTGTATCTTGTTCTATTTTTGGTTTTGGTGTTGAAAGCAGAAGTTGCCTTCCTCAAAGGGTACTGGGCTTTAATAGAAACACCACTGAGCTAATGAAGGGGTTAAAGGCCTTGTTCAATTAAAAGAAAAGAAACATTTTACATAGTGATTGCTCAGTGTAGCATCAGATTGACTGAGTCTATAATATCCATGTTAGTAAGATACAGTTTGCTATTCTGTTTTCTATTCAAGCATGGTAAACTGCATTTTCTCTGGAATCTGTCTTTTGTAATTAGACAGCTTTATAGCTTTCTTGACAGATGGCTGCGGAAGCAGAAACTCAGAGAATGTCAATGAAGCCTGGTTATTAAAAGCTGCAACTGTTTATCTGAGGTTTTGGAATGATTTGCACGAGAAAACTGTTTAAATACTGCAAAAAGAAAAGAACAAGCAAAACTTGAAATTCAGAAACAAGACATTACCAATGCTGCAGCATTCCATAATCTAAACTGTCACAATGTATTACTGTGAAAATGAATGGCAATGGACTATTGAAGGAAGCAATATGCCAAACAATCAAATGCAAATACTTCCACACAGTTAATCTTATTGTAGAAATCGCACCTTTGCTGCCAGTTTTAATTCATACTTTATCTGTTTATAGTTCCACAGACTCGAGATCTGTTTGGGTTTTGGAATTTCAATGTGATGAAAACCATATATTCAGATCTTACAGTCAGGACCAACACTCTGACTGCCCATCACCATCAAGGTCAATGTGGGCATGTGTGAGGTCATCCACTTTGGACCCAAGGGAGATAAATTGGAGTATTTTCTAAATGGTGAGGAACTCGGAACTGTCGAGGAGCAAAGAAATTTAGAAGTCCAAATACACAAATCATTAAAAGTCAGTAGAAAAGCAATCAAAAAGGCTGATGGAATACTGGCCTTTATCTGGGATCTGGGGAGGAAGCAATGTGACTGTTGTACAGAGCCTTGGTCAGACCTCATCTGGAATACCACGTTCAGTTTTGGACACCTCAACTGTGTCAGCCAATGAAATATTTTTGGAGTGTAGTCAGTGTTGTAATATGGGAAACGTGGCAGTCAACTTGCGCACAGCAAATTCCCACAAACAGCAATGTGATAATCACTAAATTTTACAGTCAGTACCAACACCAAATCTGCTCGACTACGTCACCATCCGAGCGAGGGACCGCAAGGACTTGTGCATCACCCGCGCCATGACAGGAGCCGACGACTGCTGGACTGACCACCGCCTAATCCGCTCCATCATTAACATTAGTCTCAAAACAGCGACAGCAACAGAAACAATGCCGCAGAAAAATCAATGCTGGGGCACTCAAAGACTCAGTTAAGAAAACCCTATACAGCCAGCGCCTAACTGCCAACCTGGCAACCCTCGATGACTATAAGACGCAGAGTGCTCACAGCGCCTGGTTTGCAGGTGACCCTTGGGTCTCTCACAGGTGCGTCTCCTGGTGGCAAATCTTACACACTAGTAAAGTTTACATACATAACATCACTCCCCCTCAAAGTCTTAGATACAAGTTATTTACAGGTTGAGGCGATCCAGGGCTCTATGTTCCCGGGTTGATCGCCTGAGTTGAAGTCCTGGCATGGGTGAGGTGGTCGGATCATTGCTGCACTGTGGTGTGACTGGTCTGATCGGACTGTTGGGCATGGAGAGTTCATCCTCGTGGTTGACCGCGAGGTCGATTGCTGGCTGGGTGTGTATTGGTGGATCAATGATGGTAATGTCCTCTTAAAACTGTTCCTGGTTGTCAGTGAATCACAGTTTGGTCTGATCCAAGTGCTTTCTGCATGATTGTCCATTCAAAAGTTTGACAACAAACACTCTATTCCCCTCCTTGGCTAAAACAGTGCCAACAACCCATTTGGGACTATGACCGTAATTAAGAACAAACACTGGGTCATTAACCTTAATATCACTCGATACAGCTGCACGATCGTGATACACGTTATGCCGGTGACGCCGGGTTTCTACATGATCATTGAGATCCGGGTGGACTAGAGAGAGCCTGGTTTTGAGTGCTCTCTTCATTAACAATTCTGCAGGGGGAACACCAGTAAGCGAGTGGGATCGCGTCCGGTAGCTGAGCAGAATCCGAGATAACCGCGTCTGCAGGGAACCGTTCGTCACGCGTTTCAAGCTCTGCTTGATAGTTTGGACTGCCCGATCCGCTTGACCATTGAATGCGGGCTTAAACAGGGCAGACCTGACATGCTTGATGCCATTGCAGGTCATGAACTCTTTGAATTCCGAGCTGGTAAAACATGGTTCATTGTCACGAACAAGGACGTCAGGCAAACCATGCGAACATGGCCCAGAGGCTTTCAATGGTGGCAGTGGACGTACATGATGACATTATTATACATTTAATCCATTTAGAGTAAGCGTCCACTGCTACTAGGAACATCTTTCCTAGAAAGGGGCCAGCGAAACCTACGTAGATCCTGGACCACGGTTTGGAGGGCCATGACCACAGACTCAGTAGGGCCTCCCTTGGTGCATTGCTCAACTGTGAGTAAGTATTACGTTGGTATATGCATGACTCCAATTCCGGTCAATGCCAGGCCACCAAACGTGCGACCTAACGATAGCCTTCATCATGCCTATGCCTGGGTGGGTACTGTGTAGGTCGCATATAAATGTTTCCTTGCCTTTTTTTGGCAAAACTACGTGATTTCCCCCATAGGAGACAATCCGAATGGATGGACATTTCATCCTTGTGTCGGCTTAATTTCGTCTTGCTTTTCCCCGAGAACCGCCGACCGGCTCCCATTAAGGACGCAGCTTTTTACTATTGATAGCACAGGGTCCTGGCTAGTCCTGGTCCTGATCTGGTGAGCTGTAATGGGTGACCCCTCGCTCTCAAAAGCATCCATTACAAGAAGCAAGTTTGCGGGTTGCGCCATTTCCATCCCGGTGGTAGGTAATGGTAGCCGACTGAGGGCATCAACACAGTTCTCAGTGCCTGGTCTGTGGAGGATCACATAGACATACGCAGATAACGTTAGTGCCCATCTTTGGATGCGGGTCGAAGCAGTGGTGTTCATAACTTTGCTTTCTGAGAACAGCAAAATGAGCGGTTTGTGGTCGGTTTCAAGCTCGAACCGGAGTCCAAATAGCTATTGGTGCATTTTCTTAACTCCATATACGCATGCTAATGCTTCTTTCTCAACCGTAATGTAGGCTCTTTCAACCTTGGATAAGCTTCTGGACACATATGCAACCGGTTGCAGTTTGCCTGACACATTGCTGTAACACACAACCGACCCCGTACGAAGATGCATCACAAACTAGTACTAAACATTTATACGGGTCATACAATACAAGTAACTTGTTAGAATATAGCAGGTTTCTGGCCTTATTAAAAGCTGTTTCTTGAGATTTACCCCAGACCCAGTCGTCACCCTTGCGTAGCAATAAATGCAAGGGTTCCAGCAAAGTGCTCAACCCCGGTAGAAAATTACCAAAATAGTTGAGGAGTCCCAGGAACGAACGCAGCTCCATCACATTCTGTGGTATGGGTGCATTCTTGATGGCCTCTGTCTTGGAGTCCGTGGGTCTGATGCCATCCACCGCAATCTTTCTCCCCAGAAATTTGACCTCTGGTGCCAGGAAAACACACTTGGAGCATTTCAGCCTGAGTCCCACTCTGTCCAGTCGCTTTAGAACCTCTTCCAGGTTGTGCAAGTGTTCGGTGGTGTTGCGACCAGTGATCAGGATGTCGTCTTGAAACACCATGGTGCACGGAACCGATTTCAGCAGACTCTCCATGTTCCTCTGGACGATGGCCACAGCCGAGCAAATCCCAAAAGGGCATCTGTGGTATATGAATAGTCCTTTGTGCGTATTGATGCACGTCAATTTTTTCGAAGGTCCAGCCAGCTCCTGTGTCATGTAAGCAGAGGTTAGATTAGATCCAGCTTTGCAAGCGTTGCAAACAGGTCATCTTCTTTGGGTAGTGGGTACTGGTTCTGTAACGAGACTCGGTTGATCGTTACCTTGTAGTCACCGCTTTTCAATACCGGAACAATTGGACTGGCCCACTCGTTGAACTCGATTGGCGAAATAATCCCCTCTCATTGAAGTCTGTCCAACTCGATCTCGACTTTCTCTCATATCATGGTGTAAGTGCACAGCTTGGTGTGAATTGGGCTCAGTTTTGGCCTTTGTGCCTTGTTGCCCCACAGTTTCTCAAAAGCCTTCTGGCTCATAATTGACTGACTCGCCCCCGTGTCCAATTCCATGGAAACTGGAATGCCGTTTAGTTTGACTTTCAATATTGTTGGAGGGCTTTTGGTGTTGAAGGTGTGTACCCCATACACTTCCTCTTCAGCCTCGGGTTGAGTTGCCTCTCTTACTCGTTCAGCGTGATCCGCGCAGAATCAGTCATCTTATGCCGACTCTGCCACGTTACGAGTCACAGCATATTTGCACATTCGCTGGAGGTGCCCCGTTGTTCTGCAGCCTTTGCACACGTGGTGCTTGAATCGACATTGATGGGCCTGATAATTACCCCCGCAGCTCCAACATGACGTTAATGGATTCGCATTCACGCCCCACAGCGGACTCTAGGTCTGGCCTCTACAGGCCATGTACAGTTCTGCCTGCTGAAGGCGTTATTTTATGCACAGTACTTGCCGGTGAGCTTCGATGCTGCAAAGAAATCTGTTTAGTGTTATCGTATCGTTCGTGGACATGAAAGCCTGGGCTATCTTGATGGCCTTGCTCAGATCTAGGGATTCGGCAGACAGCAGTTTGCGAAGAATGACCTCGTAGCCGATTCCAAGCACGAAAATGTCCAGCAACATTTCCCCCCAAAATTCAGCAAATACATATGGTTCCGCAAGGCGTCTTAGATCGGCGACATAGCTCGCCACGTTCTGGCCCTCAGAGCGATGGTGCATGTAAAAGCGATACCTGGCCTTTAAGATGCTCTCCTTCAGCTTGAGGTGTTCTGGAACCAGCGTGCACAACTCTGCATATGTCTTCTTCATTGGTTTCATCGGTGCTCGCAGATTTTTGATGAGGCCCACAAACGGTGAGGATAATCATCCTGCACTTGACGGCAGTCTCTTCCGTATCCAGCTCGTTGGCCATGAAGTACGGTCAAAACACTCATTGAAGGCTTCCGAATCATCAACCTCAACAAATCTCTTAAGAATACCAACGGCAGCCATAACCGCGTGAAAATTCGAATTCTATTACTCGTCACCAATTGTTATGTTCAGAATAACTCCACAAGACTGTATGCTGTTAGCTCAAACTGTTGTGACCTTGGTCTCTTTAATGTAACTCCAGAGTGAGGAAGCAGCATAGTAGACTGCCTTTTATAGCCACCATCTCAGCAAAACCCAAACCCTGCATGAGATAGAAAAGCCTATCCATCAGCTCAAGAACAACAAGACATCAGGAGCAGATGGAATCCCTGTTGAAGCACTAATGTATGGTGCAGAAGCACTATTTGCATGAATGCATGATGTCATCTCTCTTATCTGGAAGGAGAAGAACGTGCCAGGAGATCTCAGAGATGCTGTAATCGTGACCATCTTCAAAAAAGGGGACAAATCCGACTGTGGTAACTACAGAGGAATCTCCCTGCTGTGGGCCACTGGGAAAGTCTTTGCAAGAATCCTCCTCAATCGTCTTCTCCCCGTGGTAGAAGAGCTCCTCCCAGAATCACAATGCAGATTCCATCCACTAAGGGGTACAACAGACATGATCTTCAGCACGTGACAACTACAAGAGAAATGCAGGGAACAGACCAACCCTTGTACATGGCCTTCTTTGACCCCACAAAGGCATTTGACACTGTCAACCTTGAGGGACTATGGAGCATCCTCCTCCATTTCGGTTTCCCCCAAAAGTTTGTCACCATCCTCCGCCTGCTCCACGACGACATGCAAGCCGTGATCCTGACCAACGGATCCACGACAGACCCAATCCACCTCCGGACTGGGGTCAAACAGGGCTGTGTCATCGCGCTAACACTCTTCTCGATCTTCCTTGCTGTAATGCTCCATCTCATGCTCAACAAGCTCCCCGCTGGAGTGGAACTAAACTATAGAACCAGTGGGAACCTGTTCAACCTTCGCCGCCTCTAGGCTAGATCCAAGGTCGTCCCATCGTCGGTCATCGAACTACAGTATGCAGATGAAGCTTGTGTCTGCGCACACTTGGAGGCTGAACTCCAAGCCATCGTCAACATCTTCACCGAGGCGTACGAAAGCATGGGCCTTACGCTAAACATCCATAAGACCAACCTGACCCCACCATACAGCATTGCCCCCCAGTCATCAAAATCCACGCTGCGGCCTTAGACAACGTGGACCATTTTCCTTACCTCGGGAGCCTACTATCGGCAAGGGCAGAAATCGACAACGAGGTCCAACACTGCCTCTAGTGTGCCAGCGCAGCCTTCGGTTGCCTGAGGAACAGAGTGTTTGAAGACCAGGACCTCAAATCTGGCATCAAGCTTATGGTCTACAGGGCAGTAGTGATACCCACCCTCCTATATGGATCAGAGACGTGGATCAAATACAGTAGACACCTCAAAGCGCTGGAGAAGTACCACCAGTGCTGCCTCCGCAAGATCCTGAAAATTCATTGGGAGGACAGACGCACCAACGTCAGCATTCTCTATCAGGCCAACATTCCCAGCATCAAAGCAGTGACCACGCTCGACCAGCTCCGTTGGGCGGGCCACATCGTCCGTATGCCCGACACGAAACTCCCGAAGCAAGTGCTCTACTCAGAGCTCCTACACGGCAAGCGAGCCCCAGGTGGGCAGAGGAAACATTTCAAGGACACCCTTAAAGCCTCCTTGATAAAATGCAACATTGCCACCGGCACCTGGGAATCCCTGGCCCAAGACCGCCCTAAGTGGAGGAAGAGCATCTGGGAGAGCTCTGAGCATCTCGAGTCTCATCGCTGAGAGCATGCAGAAATCAAGCTTAGACAGCGGAAGGAGCGTGCGGCAAACCAGGCTCCCCACCCACCCTTTTCTTCAACCACTGTCTGCCCCACCTGTGACAGTGACTGTAATTCCCGCATTGGACTGTACAGCCACCTGAGAACTCACTTTTAGAGTTGAAGCAAGTCTTCCTCGATTTCGACGACTGCCTATGATGATGAATCAACAAATAATCTGTTTTTGTTATGTTGATTGTTTTGTTATGTTGTGTACGTAAATAACAGACTAACTGAAACAAGAGTATTGCAACTTAACTGTGTCCTTTATAGCAACACCCAAAATGATGACCCAAAATCAGCATGAGCCAGAATGTTTACAGCAGTGTCTAAATAGTTCCCGCAGGGTCCTAATGCCCGTCCAGTGAGAGTTTGTGGAACGAACAAACAGAATATGAACAAAACATATTTCTCCCCCTCTGAAAACACAGTCTATGTACAGACAAAGTCCTTGAGATAGGCAGGCCATGTTCTGATACTCTGAGACCGGCATGGAGCTTGCGGTGTTTGATCGAGGTTGTCGGCTGGGAAACAGAATGGTGCCTCTGTTCCACCCTGCTGGTCTGTTGGCCTGTGAGTTGGCCTACGAGAATTCCATCGAGTTCCATCATTGAGCTCGTAGGTGTGAGGGCTGAACTTTTGCCCGATCTGTTTTGGAGGTGAAAGTGAAGACGTGAGCTTATGACTCCGGTTTGGGCGCTTAACTCTGACCCAATCTCTGTTCTTCAGTTGGGGCTTTTGAGCACGTTGTTTTGTGTCAGTGTTTGACTTCGCTTTTCGTTGACTTTCTAAAATCTGGGTTATCTTCGCGCTAGGTTTGGTTGGAGGTTTGAGAATGTCCAGTAGCCAGCAAAGATTCTGCCCAATCATGAGCTCAGCGGGTGTCTTCCCCATTAGCTAGTGCTTTGTCGAACGGTATGTGCGGAGAATGGTTTGAACTGCTTCATCGAATGTTTGCCTTGCTGTGAGGTTGGCTTTCAAACCCTCTTTGACGGTTAAATCACTCAACACCTCCGTTGCTTTGAGGAGTGTACCGAGCAGTACAGTATCAGAGTGGTTACAGCACAGAAGGAGGCCATTTGGCCCATTAAGTCTGTGCCAGCTCTTTGCAAGAATCCTTCAGCTAGTCCCACTCACCCGCCCTTTTTCCGTAGCCCTGCAAATCTTTTTCTTTCAGATACTTATATAATTGCCTTTTGAAAGCCATGATTGAGTCTGCCTCCACCATTCATTCAGGCAGTGCATTCCACATTCTAACCAACAAGGATTCATAAGAACATAAGAACATAAGAATATAAGAACATAAGAATTAGGAACCAGGAGTAGGCCATCTAACCCCTCGAACCTGCTCCGCCATTCAACAAGATCATGGCTGATCTGGCCGTGGCCTCAGCTCCACTTACCCGCCCGCTCCCCATAATCCTTAATTCCCTTATTGGTTAAAAATCTATCTATCTGTGATTTGAATACATTCAATGAGCTAGCCTCAACTGCTTCCTTGGGTAGAGAATTGCACAGATTCACAACCCTCTGGGAAAAGAAATTCCTTCTCAACTCGGTTTTAAATTGGCTCCCCCGTATTTTGAGGCTGTGCCCCTAGTTCTAGTCTCCCCGACCAGTGGAAACAACCTCTCTGCCTCTATCTTGTCTATGCCTTTCATTATTCTAAATGTTTCTATAAGATCACCCCTCATACTTCTGAACTCCAACGAGTAAAGACCCAGTCTACTCAATCTATCATCATAAGTTAACCCCCTCATCTCCAGAATCAGCCTAGTGAATCGTCTCTGTACCCCCTCCAAAGCTAGTATATCCTTCCTTAAGTAAAGTGACCAAAACTGCATGCAGTACTCCAGGTGTGGCCTCACCAATACCCTGTACAGTTGCAGCAGGACCTCCCTGCTTTTGTACTCCATCCCTCTCGCAATGAAGGCCAACATTCCATTCGCCTTCCTAATTACCTGCTGCACCTGCAAATTAACTTTTTGGGATTCATGCACAAGGACCCCCAGGTCCCTCTGAACCGCAGCATGTTGTAATTTCTCCCCATTCAAATAATATTCCCTTTTACTATTTTTTTTCCCAAGGTGGATGACCTCCAATTTTCCGACATTGTATTCCATCTGCCAAACCTTAGCCCATTCGCTTAACCTATCTAAATCTCTTTTCAGCCTCTCTGTGTCCTCTACACAACCCGCTTTCCCACTAATCTTTGTGTCATCTGCAAATGTTGTTACACTACACTCTGCCCCCTCTTCCAGGTCATCTATGTATATTGTAAACAGTTGTGGTCCCAGCACCGATCCCTCTTGTACCGCGCCATATATTTGTCAGGATAGCGAAATCCATTCCTACAGTCCACTTCTAGAGGTCCCACTCCCTGAGCCTACAACCTTCAGCAGGGTCAGTGGAGTTCCACAGTGGAATGAACATGCTTCAGTCCTGGATGTGATTAACAGCAGCAATAACAGCAGAATCCAAACCCTGCAATCACTTGTGAACTTGCTGCTGTCTCAGCAGGCTGAATGATCAAGTGAATCCCTTCCCACACATGAAGCAGGTGAATGGCCTCTCCCCAGTGTGATCTCGCTGATGTCTCAGATGGTGGTAATTACTGTTGAATCCGTTCCCACACACGGAGCAGGTAAACGGCCACTCCCCAGTGTGAGTGCACTGGTGTGCCAGCAGTTCCTTTTTCATTTTAAAGCTCTTCTCACAGTCAGAACATGTAAAAGGTCTCACATTTGTATGAACAAGTTGATGTTCAGTGAGGCTGGATGAACAAGCAAATTTCTTCTAATACACGGAGCAGGTAAATGGCCACTCCCCAGTGTGAACATGCTGGTGTTTCAGCAGATCCTTTTTATTTTTAAAGCTCTTCTCACAGTCAGAACATTTAAAAGGTCTCACATTGGTGTGAACAAGTTGCTGTCTCAGTCGATGGGTTGAAGACCCACACACAGAGCAAGTGAAGGGACTTTCCCCAGTGTGAGCTCGCTGGTGTGTCAGCAGGTCACATGACCGAGTGAATCCCTTCGCACACACGGAGCAGCTGAACGGCCTCTCCCCGGTGTGACTTTGTCGATGAGTTTCCAGCTCAGACGGGTAATTGAATCCTTTTTCACAGTTCCTACATTTCCACGGTTTCTCCTCAGTGTGACTGCGTTTGTGTTTCGCCAGCCCAGAGGACCGGCTGAATCCTCGTCCATACACAGAACACGACCGTCCAGCATTGGCCTAGGGATGAATGAGGCCTGATTCCCTGAACTGTTTCACGTTGAACCCAGTTCAGATCCAGATGAATTCAGTTTACAGAAGAGAGAGAAATATCACCCCCAACTGAGGGAGACAAAAGCAGCCATTAGAGAAGCTAAGAGATCTTTGGAAAAGAAGATTGAACAGAAGATAGTGCTCAATTATGGTAATCATTGCAAAAGCTTTTCCAGCTACATCCGGAGGCAGAAGACAATTAAAGATGGTTTAGGGCAGGGGTGGGCCATTATTTGGGCTGGAGGGCCACTTAACAAGATTTGCTGAGCTGTTGAGGGCCGCCCACCAATGTTCCCCCTAAGATGGGCGGTCGCATGGTCACGCACCAATCGCGGGGCCCCGCGCAGGGCGCTCATCAGCACCCGCCGCTGGAAGAGACACCATACAGCAGATTTAAAAGGACCATTCACCAGCTCCCGCCGCTGGAAGAGAGACATTGTGCAGCAGATTTAAAGGGACCACTCAGCAGCACCCGCCGCTGGAAGAGATACCGTGCAGCAGATTTAAAGGGACCACTCACCAGCACCCGCCGCTGGAAGAGAGACACTGTGCAGCAGATTTAAAGGGACCACTCACCAGCTCCTGTCGCTGGAAGAGAGACACTGTGCAGCAGATTTAAAGGGACCATTCACCAGCTCCCGCCGCTGGAAGAGAGACACTGTGCAGCAGATTTAAAGGGTCTGCTCACCAGCTCCCACCGCTGGAAGAGACACTGTGCAGCAGATTTAAAGGGACCGTGCACATTGGTGAGAACAAAGTGCTAAATTAATGAGTTTGAAACAGTCCCACTCTCTGGGCCCAAGTTTCCACATGATTTGCGCCTTATTTTTAGTAGCAACTGGTGGAGAACGGACTATCTTAGAAATCGCAATTCTCCACATTTTTTTTCTGCAGTTCTAGTCAGGTAGAACAGTTCTACTTTGGAACAGAATTTTTTCTTCAAAAGGGGGCGTGTCCGGCCACTGACGCCTGATTTGAAAGTTTTCCACAGTGAAAACGTACTCCAAACTAAAGTAGAATGGAGCCAGTGAAGATTTTTGTAGAACTGAAAAAACCTGTTCTACACATTAAAAAATCAGGCGCAGGTTACAAATTAGACGTCCAGAACGAGGTGGGGGGGGGGGGGAGGGGGGGGAAGGGAACTCAATAAATCCTTATTTATGCTTCTACAAATATTATACAAATAAATCCAACCTGAATAAACATTTATAAGCAAAGAAAAGATTAAATAAACCATCTTCCTACCTGTGTGAAAGTGCTTCAGCCAGGGAGCATTCTGCAGCCGTCCGTTGCCGCTGAGCGGGAGGGGGGGGGAGAAAGCCGTTCGTGCCGCTGAGCAGGGGGTGGGGGGAGGAGAAAGCGGTTTGTTGTTGTGGAGGGGAGGGAGGGGAAGGAGACATCGGTTTGTTGTTGTGGAGGGGAGGGAGGGGAAGGAGACAGCGGGTTGTTGAGGGGAGGGAGGGGAAGGAGACAGCGGTTTGTTGCCGCGGAGGGGAGGGAGGGGAAGGAGACAGCGGCTTGTTGCCGCGGAGGGGAGGGAGGGGAAGGAGACAGCGGCTTGTTGCCGCGCAGGGGAGGGAGGGGAAGGAGACAGCGGTTTGTTGCCGCGGAGGGGAGGGAGGGGAAGGAGACAGCGGCTTGTTGCCGCGGAGGGGAGGGAGGGGAAGGAGACAGCCGTTTGTTGCCGCGGAGGGTGGGGAGGGGAAGGAGACAGCGGTTTGTTGCCACAGAGGGGAGGGAGGGGAAGGAGACAGTGAGAAGGGAAGCCTCAGTGCTGATGTGCTGATGGCAATGTGCTTTTATTAAAAAATGTTCAAAAATTAAACAGCTACAAAGAACTACAAAAATGGCCGAGTGCCAATGTTTTTTTTCACACTGAGCATGCGCGAACGCTTCAACGCGCACGCGCAGCGTTGCCGGCAGGAAAAAAACTAATTTAAATAGTACCCGCCCCCTCCCACTTACAAAATCGGCGCGAGTGTAGGCTCCGCCCACCCTGGGCGCCGCGCCAAACAGACAAGGAGCTGCAAAGCGCTCGAGAATAGCGCGTTTTTTTTCTGGCGCCGTTTTAGGCGCGATAAACGGGCGCCCAGCTCAGAGGGGCGCCCGTTTTTTATCCTGTGGAAACTTGGGCCCTTAGTGTTGAGCATCACACCACTTCTACCCTCCCAATAATTTATAATCATAAATTCAGATACTATCTTAAATACACAAAATGTGGCGTGAAATAGTAAAATCTTCTCTCAATAAGTGAATGAAATGATCAATTGATCGATTATCTGTTGTACTGAATATCTACGTGCCTGTTTGGCAGAGCGGCTCGAGACTTTTGAAGCACAAGTAGCTCTTTGTGGACACTGTTTCTGCTTCAAAAAACTGAAGAACGTAATAAATAATTAACGGAGACTGGCACAGCTGCCAATTCAACAAATGGCAGCAAAAAATGGTGGGATGTGAGTTTGTGCCCATTGTCCTTCACACAGCAAATCTGGAATCTCCACTGGACTGTCGGCAAGAAGGAGGGGGTCGACAGATAATGAGCATGTCCCCACAAGGCCATAAATGTGGAGGGCGAGACACCACGGGTCACAGTCAGAGATCTGGGAGCAAGTGGGCCACCTTTTCCCTCAGCTGAGAATGCATTGGTGGTGTGCAGGGACCTAAAGACTAAAAACACACAACAACAAGTAAAAGGCAAAAAAAAACTTCAAAGGGTTTGTTTAAAGTAAGAAAATATTATATTTGTAAAATAAATGCAGGTAGTTCATTAGCTAAACTTTTATTTACTCAAACATTCATATTCCAATAAGTGATATTGCAGCTTGCTGTTGATAATTAGAGATGTACTTTGTAGAGAAATAGTGTGAGAGGTTTAAAAGCACATCGCTTCCCATTTGGGCATTCATGGCCCCAAGTTTCCACATGATTTGCTCCTGATTTTTAGGAGCAACTGGTGTAGAACGGAGTATCTTAGAAATCGGAATTCTCGGCATTTAGTTTGCTCCAGTTCTAATCAGTTAGAACAGTTTCACTTTGGAACAGAATTTTTTTTTTAAAAAGGGGGCGTGTCCGGCCACTTACGCCTGTTTTCAAAGTTTCGTCAGTGAAAACTTACTCCAAACTAACTTAGAATGGAGTAAGTGAAGATTTTTGTACGCTCGAAAAAACCTTGTCTACACTTTAGAAAATCAGGCGTAGGTTACAAATCAGGCGTGGGGAATGGGGAAGGGGGGGTGTTTAAAGGGAAGTTTACAAACATTAAACACTTCAGTTTTACAAATAAAGAGCCATCATCAATAATAAATGATAAATACATCAATAAATCAACCAATACATCAATCAAAAAATTAATAAGAAATAATTTTTTTTTTCAATCAATAAATCAATAAATCAATAAATAAAACATTTTCTACTTACCGACTGCAGCACCGGGAGCCCTCCAACAGCGTTAAAAAAATCCAAGCACAGGCATCTTCCACCCTTCACGATGTAGTTCTGGATCTGGAATATTAGGTCCTTCATTGTGCACTGATCCCTTTTTGGTGTGGAAGAAAGTCATCGTTGTTTCGAGGGACTGCCTATGATGACCGAGCAGCGAGGCGATGCTCGACAGCATGATGAGTGAGGAAATCCGCAAACTGGTCGGACACAAACTGTGTTCCATTGTCAGTGATTATGACCTCTGGGAATCCCCACTTCTTAAATAGTGTAGAATAGTGACGCTCGTTGATGAGGTCACTGAAATTTTGGAACGATTTCTGGCCATTTTGGAATGCAGGTCATGTACTACAACAAGGAAACACTGATGCTGTGGAACTGCTTCAACTGGACCGAAGATATCCAGCTGAAGTTGTTGCCATGGTCTTTGTGGCCATGGAATGGGCTTCATTGGCGCTGGTTGGATGTTTGTGGCCTTTTCGCTCAAACAGCACGCTTCACAGTGAGAGACAAACTCCTCGATGCAAGTGCCAATCCCAGGCCACCATACTGAATCGGGACATCTCTGCTTCATGCGGATAATGCCAGGGTGTCCATCGTGTGCCAAGGAGAGAACGCGCTGTTGAAGCGACTTGGGAATTACTGCTCTATCACCATGAGCTAGGCAGCCGTCGTTCCAAATGGCAAAATCATCGCGAAGTCTGTGGAAGGATTTCAGCTCTTGCAGAATTTGCTTAGGCCACTCCGTCTGGAGGAAGTGGCACACATGCTGGAGTGTAGCATCACGCTGTGATTCGGTTTTGAGACAAGGTTTCTGATGGACTGAGTGATGATCGACGTGACATATGTGTCGTCATCTGTGAACAAGTCAGCACCAGAGTCTGAAGCAGGTGTCGAGCGGCTGAGCATGTCAGCTACATGGTCGCGACTGCCAGCGATGTACTGTAAATCAAAGTTAAGCTGATGAAGGCGATCTGACCATCGGCTGATTCGTAGTGGTCTATGCCCAGATCCAGTTGTAGCGAGTAGCATAGTTAGCACTTGGTGATCCATACGGAGGGTAAATTTCCTGCCATAGAGGTAGATGTGTCAGCATTCGCATGCGTAGATGCAAGCAAGTGCTTTGCGTTCCCCTGTAAAGTATTTACGTTCTGCAGACAAGAGCGTGCGAGAGGCGAAGGCTACTGGGTGTTCCAGGCCATTATTCCATTGCGAAAGCACAGCACCATGGCGGTGCCTGATGTATCCATGCGTGAGGGGATGTGATTTTCTCCTTAAGCGTGGTGAATGCCTGAGCCTGGGAATTTGACCATTCCCAAGAGGCGTCCTTGCGCATCAACTTGCGAGGTGGTTTGGCAATTTGGGCTTAGTGCAGGATGAACTTAAGATAGAAGTTGCAAGTGCCGAGGAATGATGAAAGTTCTTTGACGTTGGTAGCCTCCTGCATTCGCTGGATCGCGTCAATGTTGTCAAGCGTCATCTTGTGCTGTGACTCTGTAGCCCAGAAAGTTTATTTCTCCAGCAGTGAATGTACATTTATCGACATTAAGTGTAATGTTATGTGCAGCAAGTCTAGCCATAACTGCGTGAAGTCACTGGTCATGTTCTTCCATTGTCTGTCCATGGGCGACGATATCGTCAAGCAGATTGAGGGCTCCCTCTCTGCCTGTTAGCATAGTAATGAAAATCTTCTGAAATGCACTTGGTGCAGAAGATAGTCCGTAGGGCTTGCATCGATACTGATACAGATCATCATGCATCGTGAATGTCGTGAGTCGTTTGCTGTCCTCTGCTAGGGGTATTTGCAGGTAACTGCGGTGCATGTCGCGTTTTGTAAAAACTATTGAGCAGTGGAATTCTGAAGACAGTGTGTTGATGGTAGGAAGAGGGTATTTGTCGGGGATTATGGTCTTGTTGACCTCTTTCAGGTTGATGCATAGGCAGATCGCCCCATTTTTACGTCAAGCAATGACTAAGTTCAAGATCCAGGGTGAAGAGTCGATCCTCTCAATGATCCCCTGAGTTTCGAATCGCGTTAATTCTGCGGATACTTGGTCGCAAACCACGAATGGGAGACGGCAAAGTCGCTAGGTAACCGATTTGATGGAAGGGTCAACGTGGGGACAATAACAGAATGTTGTTGTCACTCTGTGAAGATTGAGGGATACTGCTTGTCAAAGTCCACCATGTACACAGGTGTGCAGGTTGGGTCGTAAACTTTGAACCCAAGCTTGTCAAAAAGGTCAACACCCATGAGGCTTTGTCCCTTCACGACTTGAAAGGAAAAGTTCTCCAATGTTATGTCCTTGTAGTATATTGGGACAGATATGACCCCAAGTATTTCAATTTTGGAGTCGGAGTATACATGTAGAGTGGAAGTTGCAGGCTGCAGTTGACAGTGCGTGAAGTGGGTTTCATACACAGCCTCGCTCAATATGGAGATTTTGGTTCCGAGGCCAATGAGGAGGCAGATGTGTGTACCGTCAATGTTTACATGACAGTCCTTGAATTTGCCTGGACTGATGTGCAAAATATCACTAACAATGTCAACCACATTGTGTTCATCACTATCGAGGTTGTCCACATGTCGAATATGCTGCGATGAGTGACAGACACTAGCAAAATAGTTCATTTTACTACATGCAGAGCATTTCTTCCCATGTGCAGGACAGTTAGGACTCTTTGCTGAATGTGATTTGTCCCCACAGTTAAAGCAGTGAAAGTTAGGCCCGCGATCCGTAGTCGGTGGATTATTGCTAACCCTGGGGCTCTACTGTGATTTCTGCTTTGGACGGACGTCTTGCACATGGGCTGTAGCTGAAGCCTGCTGCACGGGGGAGGGGGGGGCGGCAGGATATCTTATCGCTTTAGAATCGGAAAGCGCTGATTCGATTTAGATGGCCAAATTAGTTGCTTTGTCAAATGTCAATTTGTCATCCTCCATTAGCAAGCATTCCCGAATGTGGGGGATCGTTGTTTTCTCAATAATTTGATCCCTGATCATTTTCTCTGTGAGTGCTCCAAAGTTACACGTAGTGGCCAGTTCAGTTAATTAAATTATATACTGTTTGATTGGTTCACCGTTGCCTTGCCCACTTTGGCGGAATTTGTATCTCTGCATTATGATACTTTTTTTTGGCCCAAAATATTTCTCTAGAGCGCTTACCGCTTGTAGGACTCTGTGTCTTCAATTTGGCTAAAATGCGTTGGCCTTTGGTGTCAAGGCAGTCGATAAGTATTGCACGGCGGCGAGCTGGTGTTACGTTGTTGCCATCTAACCCACTCGCCGCGATGTACATAGAAAAGCTTTTTATCCATCTCGGCCATGAGATTGGAGTGCCTGCAGGTATGGAGAGGAAAGGCAGGCTGGGGCAAGGGAAGGGGTGGGTGGGGGTATGGAGGTTCATTTGATTCATCCTCTTCGCCAAATTATGTTGTACATGTAAATAGCAGATTAACTGAAACAGGTGTATTTTAACTTAACTGTGTCCTTTATAGCAACACCAAAAATGGTGACCCAAAACCAACATGAACCAGAATGTTTACAGTAGTGTCTGAATAGCACCCGCAGGGTCCCAATGTCCGTTCAGTGAAATTTTGTACAACAAACAAGAGTATGAACATAACAGATTGAGGGATAAATATTGGCCAGGACACCAGGGATAACTCAACTGTTCTTTTTTGAAATAGTGGCATGGGATATTTTACGTCCACCTGAGAGAGCAGACAGGCCCTCAATTTAACATCTCATATGAAAGACGGCACCTACGACAGCAATCCCTCAGCATTGCACTGGGGTGTCAGCCTAGATTTATGTGTTTAAGTTCCTGGAGTGGGACATGAACCTGTGGTGTATGAAATGATAGAATGAACTCCGTACTGTGAGCCAGTGACTAGGTGTAACCTGGTCAGTCTTTAATGGCTTCCAGAAGTGAAGATACAAAGGTGAAGTTCAGGCTATATACTGGGCCCAGCATGATGTACCTATGACCCTAGGACCTCCGACAGTAGTGCCCCCTGATGGTGGGCAGACATTATGTACATACATTATATCATTCCCTCCCCGCTGAGTTCTTGGCACAAGTCCATATTACAAGTTCAGACGGTCCGGAGCCCTTCGCTCCCTGGCTGACCGTCTCAGTACAATCCCAGTGCTTTCTGACTTGGGGCTGGGTGTTGGCCACAGTGGGTTTTTCTGATGGCTGGACGTGAGTTGGTTGGTCGTCTCGGCTTGCGGTGTCTCCTTCCAACTGTTCCGGTTCGTCAGTGTGTCTCAGCTTGATTTGATCAATGTGTTTCCCTTACATCTGCCCATTCTTGAGCTTAACCATATACATTTGGTTACCCTCCTTATCCATAACATTGCCCCGGAGCCACTTGGGCCCTTGACCATGGTTAAGTACATACACTGGGTCATTTACAGATATGTCGCGTGACACTGCGGCGCGGTTGTGATATCACTGCTGGCGTTGACGTCGGGTTTCGACATGATCGTTAACATAGAAACATAGAAAATAGGTGCAGGAGTAGGCCATTCGGCCCTTCTAGCCTGCACCGCCATTCAATGAGTTCATGGCTGAACATGCAACTTCAGTACCCCATTCCTGCTTTCTCACCATACCCCTTGATTCCCCTAGTAGTAAGGACTTCATCTAACTCCTTTTTGAATATATTTAGTGAATTGGCCTCAACAACTTTCTGTGGTAGAGAATTCCACAGTTTCACCACTCTCTGGGTGAAGAAATTCCTCCTCATCTCGGTCCTAAATGGCTTCCCCCTTATCCTTAGACTGTGTCCCCTGGTTCTGGACTTCCCCAACATTGGGAACATTCTTCCTGCATCTAACCTGTCTAACCCCGTCAGAATTTTAAACGTTTCAATGAGGTCCCCTCTCATTCTTCTGAACTCCAGTGAATACAAGCCCAGTTGATCCAGTCTTTCTTGATAGGTCAGTCCCGCCATCCCGGGAATCAGTCTGGTGAACCTTCGCTGCACTCCCTCAATAGCAAGAATGTCCTTCCTCAGGTTAGGAGACCAAAACTGTACACAATACTCCAGGTGTGGCCTCACCAAGGCCCTGTACAATTGTAGGAACACCTCCCTGCCCTTGTACTCAAATCCCCTCGCTATGAAGGCCAACATGCCATTTGCTTTCTTAACCGCCTGCTGTACCTGCATGCCAACCTTCAATGACTGATGTACCATGACACCCAGGTCTCTTTGCACCTCCCCTTTTCCTAATCTGTCACCATTCAGATAATAGTCTGTCTCTCTGTTTTTACCACCAAAGTGGATAACCTCACATTTATCCACATTATACTTCATCTGCCATGCATTTGCCCACTCACCTAACCTATCCAAGTCGCTCTGCAGCCTCATAGAATCCTCCTTGCAGCTCACACTGCCACCCAACTTAGTGTCATCCGCAAATTTGGAGATACTACATTTAATCCCCTCGTCTAAATCATTAATGTACAGTGTAAACAGCTGGGGCCCCAGCACAAAACCTTGCGGTACCCCACTAGTCACTGCCTGCCATTCTGAAAAGTCCCCATTTACTCCTACTCTTTGCTTCCTGTCTGACAACCAGTTCTCAATCCATGTCAGCACACTACCCCCAATCCCATGTGCTTTAACTTTGCACATTAATCTCTTGTGTGGGACCTTGTCGAAAGCCTTCTGAAAGTCCAAATATACCACATCAACTGGTTCTCCCTTGTCCACTCTACTGGAAACATCCTCAAAAAATTCCAGAAGATTTGTCAAGCATGATTTCCCTTTCACAAATCCATGCTGACTTGGACCTATCATATTACCTCTTTCCAAATGCACTGCTATGACATCCTTAATAATTGATTCCATCATTTTACCCACTACCGATGTCAGGCTGACCGGTCTGTAATTCCCTGTTTTCTCTCTCCCTCCTTTTTTAAAAAGTGGGGTTACATTGGCTACCCTCCACTCCATAGGAACTGATCCAGAGTCAATGGAATGTTGGAAAATGACTGTCAATGCATCCACTATTTCCAAGGCCACCTCCTTAAGTACTCTGGGATGCAGTCCATCAGGCCCTGGGGATTTATCGGCCTTCAATCCCATCAATTTCCCCAACACAATTTCCCGACTAATAAGGATTTCCCTCAGTTCCTCCTCCTTACTAGACCCTCCGACCCCTTTTATATCCGGAAGGTTGTTAGTGTCCTCCTCAGTGAATACCGAACCAAAGTACTTGTTCAATTGGTCCGCCATTTCTTTGTTCCCCGTTATGACTTCCCCTGATTCTGACTGCAGGGGACCTACGTTTGTCTTTACTAACCTTTTTCTCTTTACATATCTATAGAAACTTTTGCAATCCGTCTTAATGTTCCCTGCAAGCTTCTTCTCGTTCTCCATTTTCCCTGCCCTAATCAAACCCTTTGTCCTCCTCTGCTGAGTTCTAAATTTCTCCCAGTCCCCGGGTTCGCTGCTATTTCTGGCCAATTTGTATGCCACTTCCTTGGCTTTAATGCTATCCCTGATTTCCCTTGATAGCCACGGTTGAGCCACCTTCCCTTTTTTATTTTTACGACAGACAGGAATGTACAATTGTTGTAGTTCATCCATGCGGTCTCTAAATGTCTGCCATTGCCCATCCACAGTCAACCCCTTCAGTATCATTCGCCAAGGTCAGGATGGACTAGAGAGAGCCTGGTTTTGAGGCCGCTCTTCATCAATAGTTCCACAGACGGGACCCCGGTGAACGTGTGTGGCCTTGTCCTGTAACTGAGCAGTATGCATGACAGGCGTGTGTGCAAGGAACCGTGAGTTACTCATTTCAGGCTCTGCTTGATGGTTTGAACTGCCCGCTCTGCTTGCCCATTAGACACGGGTTTGAACGGGGCTGACCTCACGTGTTTTATGCCGTTGCGTTTCATGAACTCTTGAAACTCCAGGCTCGTGAAACACGGTCCGTTGTCGGTGACAACAATGTCTGGCAGACCATGTGTGGCAAACGTGGCTCTCAGGTTCTCAATGGTGGCAGTGGAAGTGCTGGATGACATGATCACACATTCTATCCATTTGGAGTATGCATCCACCACCACAAAAAGCATTTTACCGAGGAAGGGGCCCGCAAAGTCGATGTGGATTCTAGACCACGGTTTGGATGGCCATGACCACAGACTGAGCGGAGCTTCCTTTGGGGCATTGCTTAACTGCATGCAAGTGCTGCACTGATGCACGCATGACTCTAAGTCT
The DNA here is from genome assembly GCF_044704955.1 of Pristiophorus japonicus. NCBI lineage: Eukaryota > Metazoa > Chordata > Chondrichthyes > Pristiophoridae > Pristiophorus > Pristiophorus japonicus. The sequence continues at coordinate 54,310,099 of NC_091987.1, forward strand.
GAGTCAATGCCAAACACCAAACATGGGACCTGGCAATGGCATTCATCTTGACAATATCGGGATGCGTACAATGTAACTCCCATACAAATCTTGCCCTGCCTTTCTTGGGCATTACAACACGATTAACCCACAGTAAACAGTCTTTGCGACGGCTGTACGGTTTGCTTTCATCACCCATTTCCTTGGGGATGGTCTACCAGTCCCCGTTAAGAACAGAATATTTTACAACCGATAGGGTCGGATCCTGGCTGGTCCAGGTCTTAACTTGTTGAGCAGTGACAGGCGATCCTTCACTCTCAAAGGTATCCATGACCACGAGCAGTTCTGCGGGCATTGGCATTTCCACCTCCGGTGTGGGCAACATTAACCGGCTCAATGCATCAGCGTAGTTGTCGGTGCCTGGTCTATGACAAATGGCATAATGATAGGCAGATAATGTTAGTGCCCACCTCTGGATGTGGGACGACGCATTGGTATTGATACCTTTATGTTCCGAGAACAACGATATAAGCGGCTTGTGAATGATTTCCAGCTCGAAGCAAAGCCCAAACAGGTACTAGTGCATATTTTTTAACCCATAAACACATGCTAAAGCCTCTTTCTCTACCATACCGTAGGCTCTTTCTGCCTCGGACAGGCTTCGAGATGCGTATGCCACTCATTGTAGTTTGCCTGACTCATTGGCTTGCTGGAGTAGGCAATCGACCCCATAGGACGATGCATCACAGGTCAAAACTAGACAGTTGCATGGGTCATACAGTACCAGTAGCCTTTGGGAACACAACAGATTTCTTGCCTTCTCAAAGGCTCTGTCTTGAAGTTCACCCCACACCCAGTTGTTTCCTTTCCTGAGCAGTTTGTGCAAAGACTCTAAGACTGTGCTCAATTTGGGTAAGAAGTTACCAAAGTAGTTGAGAAGACCCGGGAACGAACGCAGTTTCGTCACATTCTGGGGCCTGGGCGCATTTATGACAGCCTCTGTTTTCGTGTCTGTAGGCCTGATTCCGTCTGCAGCAATCTTTCGTCCAAGGAATTCGACCTCTGGTGCCATGAAAACGCACTTCGAATGTTTAAGCCTGAGTCCCACTTTGTCCAAACGACGTAAACCTCTTCCAGATTGTGCAGGTGCTCGGCGGTGTCACGACCTGTGACTAGGATGTTGTCTTGGAATACCACGGTCCTGGGGACAGATTTCAATAGGCTCACCATGTTTCTCTGAAATATGGCTGCCGTCGAACGAATGTCAAATGGACACCTATTGTAAATAAACAGTCCTTTGTGCGTGTTGATGCACATAAGTTTCTTTGATGATTCAACCAGTTCCTGTGTCATGTAGGTCGACGTTAGATCCAATTTGGTGAACGATTTTCCCCTATCTAGCGTTGCAAACAGGTCATCAGTTTTCGGTAGCAGGTACTGATCTTGTTTCGAAATTCGGTTGATCGTGACCTTGTAGTCTCCACAAATCCTGACCATGCCGTCGCTCTTTAACACCGAAACAATGGGGTTGGCCCATTCATTAAATTCGACCGGTGAGATGACCCCCTCGCGTTGTAGCCTGTCCAATTCGAGCTCGACCTTTTCTCTCATTCATGTGTGGGACCGCCCTGGCTTTGTGGTGGATAGACCTTGCGTCTGGGCCTAGTTGAATCTGCACCTTGGCTCCCTTGAAGCTGCCAATTCCCAGTTCAAACAGTGAGGGGAATTTGCTCAGCACTTGAGCACACAAATCATCATCCACTGATGACAAAGCTTTGATATCATACCATTTCCATTTTATTTTCTCGAGCCATCTCCTGTCAAATAACAATGGGCTGTTGCCCGGGATAATCCATAATGGTAGATCATGAACTGCTCCCTCGTACGACACTCTTACTGCTGCACTACCGATCACTGGTATGAGCTCTTTGGTGTAGATACGCAACTTCGCATTTATCGGACTCAGCTTGGGCCACTCTGCCTTGGTCTCCCACTTTTCGAAAGTCCTCTGGCTCATTATCGATTGACTCGCACCTGTGTCTAATTCCATGGATACCGGCACGCCATTTAATTTTACCTCCATCATTATCAGTTGGCTCTTTGTTAGTAATTTTACCTCCATCATTATCGGTTGGCTCTTTGTTAGGAACGCACGTACGCTATACACTTCCTCCTCGGAGCTCTAAAATGCCTTGGGCTGCATCGCCAGATCCACGCTGGATTGATCATCATCCACGTGGTGTATCACAGCTCAATTGCTCTGCTGTGGACACTTGTGCTGAAGATGCCCCATCTTCGCACATCCTCTGCATACATACTGCCTGAAGCGGCACTGATGAGGTCAGTGATTGCCCCCGCAACGCCAACACGTTGAGCTCGTATTTGCGCCCGATGGCGGGCTTTGAACGGCTCCTGATCTCGCATATGCAATTGAGTAGGCCCTCGACGGCGAACTTTGAGTGGCTCCCGTTCTCACATACGCAGTTGAGTAGGCCCTCGACGGCGAACTTTGAGTGGCTCCCGTTCTCACATACGCAGTTGAGTAGGCCCTCGACGGCGAACTTTGAGTGGCTCCCGTTCTCACATACGCAGTTGAGTAGGCCCTCGACGGCGATCTTTGAGTGGCTCCCGTTCTCACATACGCAGTTGAGTAGGCCCTCGACAGCAAACTTTGAGCAGCTCCCGGTCTTGCAGACGCAGTTGAGTAGGCCCTGCCATGGGCAGCTCTGCCGGCCGTCGATACAATTTTATGCACAGTACTTGCCGTGGAGTTCCTGTTTTGTCGCGATATCTGCTTCGTGCTTTTCTGCGTGGACATGCAAGCCTGGGCGATAGTGACGTCCTTGCTGAGATCCGGCGTCTCCGCAGCCAGCAGCTTACTTAAGATCGCCTCATGGTTGACCCCGATCATGAAAAAGTCACGTGGCATGTCTTCCAATGCAGGCCTAAATTTGCAAGACCCTGCAAGACATCTCAGGTCGGCAATAAATGCCACTACGTCCTAGCCTTCTGGACAAACGTGTGTATGGAAGCGATATCTGGATAAGGGGATCCCTTCCGTGGGTTTAAGGTGTTCCTGAACTACAGCACACCATTCCTTGTAATCCTTTTCTGTAGGAAGAGTGGGTGAGAGCAGATTCTTGATGAGTGCATAGATCGTGGGGCCACAGACGGTGAGAAGAACTGTCCTGCGCTTCTCTGCATCCTCGTCTTTGTTTAGGTCATTTGCCACAAAATACTGGTCAAGACGATCCGTGAAATCTCCCCAATCCTCTCCCTCATTGAATCTCTCGACAATTCCAACAGTACTCGGTCGTGCTGTGCTCGCCATACTTTTGCGTGGGTTCGTATTTGCCTCGTCACCAGTTGTGGTGTATGAAATGATACAATGAACTCCGTACTGTGAGCCAGTGACCAGGTGTAACCTGGTCAGTCTTTAATGGCTTCCAGAAGTGAAGATACAAAGGTGAAGTTCAGGTTATATATCGGGCCCAGCACGAGTGTACCTATGACCCTAGGACCTCCGACGGTAGTGTCCCCTGTTGGTGGGCAGACCTTATGTACATACCTACAGAACCCACAACTTTGTGTCTCAGAGACAAGTGTGCTACCCACTGTGCCACAGCTGACACTTAAATATTAGCTTTGGAGGGGGTACAGTGCATATTCACCAGAATGATACCTGGATTTAGAGGGTTGAATTATGAGGATAGTTTGTATAAGTTTGGCTTGTATTCCCTTGAATATAGGAAATTGAAGGGTGACCTGATCAAAGTATTTAAAATGCTAAAAAGGATTTGATAGATAGATATGGATTAACTATTTCCTCTGGTGGGGGAATCAAGAACAAGGGAACATATTCTTAAAATTCGAAGGAGGCCATTCAGGAGTGAAATCAAGAAGCAATCTTTCACACAAAAGATATTCAGAATTTGAAACTTTCTGCCCCAGAAGGCCATGATGCTAGGTCAATTAGAGCTTTCAAGACTGAGATAGATAGATTTTTGTTAGGCAAGGGTATCATGGAATATAGAGCAAAGGCTGGAAAATGGTGTTGAGATGCAGATCAGCCATGATCTAATTGAATGGTGGAGCAGACCCCATGGGCCGAATGGCCTATTCTTATTTCTAATGTTCCTGTGTTCCTAACATAGCATAGTAATCTAATTAGAATATCCCAAATATGGCTTTACGATAAAGTTCCTCTCTGGTGCTGGTTGCAATAAACATCATTCTGAGTTTTAAACTGAATTAAAATCATTTGCTCGGCTTTTCAAGATTTCAACTGTCTTAAAATGGTTTTGATTTTGAAACAGTAACTAAGTTTGACCAAGGTACAAAATCTAAAGGCAAAGGTAAACTTATTAACAAGCATTCTACTTTGTTTTATATCAAAATGACCAGACATTGGACATTGCAAATTGGACAGCCCAGGAACATGTTGAAATAGGGAGCCTGAGAATTTTGAAGAAAAGGCCAAGGAGGCTGTGAGAATTTAATTTGTGACTGTAGGAGCTGGGGAAACAAAGAAAAAAAAATAAAAACTACTGAGACAACATTTAAAGCTGTGGAAAAGGCTGAATCTTGAATAGGAGGCAAGTAAGTTTGAGATGAATGTAGCATGTATCAATGTCAATTGTATGTAGGGTTAAATTAGATGATTGTTTTTTTTGTTACAATTTTCTCCTCATTCCTCGAATCCATGCGGGAAATTTCTACTTGTTCTGCTAGAATTAGCATTTTTTTATATTAATGAGTAAGTGGTATAGAAATTAGACTAAAAGAAATTCTACCTTTCTACTAGTCTGTTGTAGTCGAAATATCCCCATATTGCATTGATGATACATTGAATTGAAGCATCAAATTTTTCTTGCTACTGATCGCTATTCCCTTCACTCTATCCGAAGGGCCATGAGATTGCATAATGAGCATAGAGTGGAATATCAGAAATCTTACATTACAAACTTATAGCAACTTATACCTTGAAATGCCTCAACTCATCTTGATTCTTTAAGTGTAATACAGACCTTAGAGATAAAAGGCCAGATAAATAGAGTTCTAAGTTTGAAACCTCACCTGAGTTGAGCTTTTAAGTAATGGGGATTTAATTGTGATTTGTCCCTTAAAAATTGCTTCCATTCTTTCTCCCATCATGGTATGTGTAGCATAATATGCATAAGCCTGCTATTTTTACTTCCAATGCCTCATCTCTGTTAACCCTTCTCTTTGCCAGTACAGTAATTTTTGCATATATCTTTTACAACAATTGGATATAGAATCAGAGAAATTTACAGCACGGAAGGAGGCCATTTCGGCCCATTGTGTCCGCACCGGCCGACAAAATGCTATCCAGCCTAATCCCACTTTCCAGCTCTTGCTCCGTAGCCCTGTGGATTACGGCACTTCAAGTGCACATTTAAGTAATTTTTAAACGTGTTAAGAGTGTCTGCCTCTATCACCTTTTCAGGCAGTGAGATCCAGACACTTCCTCTCAAATCCCCTCTAAACCTCCTACCAATTACTCTAAATCAATGCCCCCTGGTTGTTGACCCCTCTGCTAAGGGAAATAGGTCTTTCCTATCCACTCTATCTATGCCCCTCATAATTGTATATGTCATGTATCTTACATTATCATATATAACTGTATCCTAACATGCTATACATGACTGTAATAAGATATGACCTGTAACCACCAGCATACCTTACCACCAGGGGTGCACTTGCAAGAGACAGGTATATCAGGAGAGGTCTCAGGCAAGTGCAGCTTTCCAGAGCTGTGAAATAAAGGTGCAGATCCAGCGTGACCTTGACTTGACCATATGCCTCGTGTGAATCTGTACTGAGGGGACAGGACTTTACAGTGGCGACGGGTTACGGGATTACAGAATCCACAGAATGGCGAACAACGGATCAGATGAAAAGTACAATGCGGGAGACAATTGGGAGGACTTTATAGAAAGGCTCCAGCAAAGCTTTGTAACCAAAGACTGGTTAGGCGACGATAAGGCAGACAAGAGAAGAGCCCATCTCTTGACCAGCTGTGGCTCGAAAACATACGCTTTAATGAAGGATCTGTTGGCACCCGAGAAACCAGCAAGCAAGTCGTTTGAAGAATTGAGCACACTGGTAAGAGACCACCTGAAGCCAGCAAGCAGCCTACACATGGCCAGACACAGGTTCTACAACTACAGACGCTGTGTGGGCCAGAGCATACCCGACTTTGTGGCGGAACTTCGGAGGTTGGCTGGTTTATGTGAGTTCTCCGATGAACTGAGGAGAGAAATGCTGAGAGACTTTTTCATTGAAGGAATAGGCCACGCAGGCATACTCCAAAAGCTCATAGAGACCAAGAACCTGACCTTAGAGGCAGCAGCACTGGTTGCACAGACATTCTTGGTAGGGGAAGAAGAAATGAGGTTGATTTACAATGCAGGTACGACAACTAACGAAATATCGGAACAAGAAGTTCACAGCACTAAACAAGCTGCTACCCCCACACACAGACAAAACCGGGAGAACAGGCTCTCGATAACAAGCAGAAGCCATCAAGGGCCACAGGAACGGCCGTTTACACCTCATCAACCCACAATGCGAGCAATCAACTACAAACTGAGAGAAGCTCACGAGAGATCAGCCAGACACAGCTCATTCTTTGGGAATACTTTAAACAATAGAACAGGTCTGTGCTGGAGGTGTGGGGGTGGGCACTCGTCAAGAGGATGTCGATTTCAGCAGGCTGTTTGCAGAAATTGTGAATATACAGGGCATTTGGCCCGCATGTGCAAAATAACGGCAGCTCAGCTGGTATACGAATCGGATGGGTCGGAAAGCGGACCAGAAGACGGTAGGGACAGTGCCCGGGACACCGATGTACAGCAGGTCAACACGATCAATGGCCGCTGCTCCTACAACAGGACGCCTCCTACAATGATGAGGGTCCTACTCAATGGGATATCTGTCAACATCGAGCTGGATATGGGAGCGAGTCAATCTCTCATGGGCGCTCAACAATTTGAACAACTGTGGCCGCATAAAAGAGACAGATCAAAACTCACAAGGGTCGACACCAAACTAAGGACCTATACCAAAGAAATCGTACCAGTCCTCGGCAGCGCCATGCTCTCTGTCACACACAAAGGGACAGTGAACCGACTTCCCCTGTGGATTGTCCCTGGAGACCCCCCAGCACTGCTGGGGAGAAGCTGGCTGGCAAAACTAAACTGGAAATGGAATGATGTCCATGCCATGTCATTAGAGGAACGGACCTCCTGCTCAACAGTTATAAAGTGATTTGAACATCTCTTTCAGCCAGGTGTGGGCACTTTAAAAGGGGCCAAAGTCAAAATCTACAGCACACAGGATGCTAGACCGGTCCATCACAAGGCCAGAGCTGTACCCTATGTGATGAGGGAAAAGATTGAACACAAACTAGACAGGCTTCTGCGGGAAGGCATTATATTACCCGTGGAATTTAGCGACTGGGCAAGTCCCATCGTCCCAGTCATGAAGCCTGATGGATCCGTACGAATCTGTGGGGACTTCAAATCTACCATAAACAGAGTCTCCCTACAGGACTAGTACCCGCTGCCCAGAGCGGAGGACTTATTTGCCACATTGGCTGAAGGTAAACTTTTTTCAAAATTAGACCTCACATCTGCGTATATGACGCAAGAATTGACCGAAGAATCCAAGCTACTCACCACCATCAACACACATCGAGGCCTTTTCATGTACAATCGATGCCCATTCGGCATCAGGTCGGCAGCTGCCATATTCCAGCTCAACATGGAGAGTCTGCTCAAGTCCATCCCGGGGACGGTTGTATTTCAAGACGACATACTTATCACGGGCAGGGACACCGACTCCCATCTCCGTAATTTGGAAGAAGTACTAAAGCGGTTGGATCGGGTAGGCCTACAAGTCAAGAAATCCAAGTGCCTGTTTCTCGCACCCGAGTTTGAATTTTTGGGCAGAAGGATTGCCGCTGATGGAATCCGCCCAACAGCGTCCAAAACAGATGCAATTCGCCTGGCACCCAGGCCCCGGAATGTCGCAGAACTGTGCGCCTTTCTCGGGCTATTCAATTACTTTGGGAACTTTATGCAAAACTTAAGCACGCTGCTGGAGCCTCTCCACATGCTACTCAGGAATGGGTGCGATTGGTTTTGGGGGGACGCCCAGGAACGCGCCTTCAATAAGGCGCACAACCTTCTGTGTTCCAAAAGTGTTTTGACTTTCTTTGACCCAGGTAAAAAGCTAGTTCTCACATGCGATGCATCAGCGTATGGGGTCGGGTGCGTTTTGTAACATGTCAATAGTGCGGGCAAATTACAACCCATAGCTTATGCCTCCAGGTCACTTTCGCGGGCGGAGCGCGGGTACGGAATGGTAGAGAAGGAGGCGCTCGCGTGTGTGTACGGTGTCAAAAAGATTCACCAATGCCTTTTCGGGGCCAAGTTCACGTTAGAAACCGACCACAGGCCCCTCATGTCCCTCCTATCCAAGAGCAAGGCAATAAACGGCAACACCTCGGCGCGAATTCAATGGTGGGCACTCATGCTGGCGTCCTACGACTACACAATAAGGCACAGACCAGGCACAGACAACTGTGCCGACGCGCTCAGCAGGCTACCCCTGGCGACCACGAAAGGGTCTGACGAAAAGGACTGTGAGATAGTCATGGCAATCAATGCCTTTGAGTCCACAGGTTCGCCCATGACGGCTCGCCAAATCAGAGCCTGGACGACCAGCGACCCCATGTTATCCTTCGTAAAAAGATGTGTCCTAACCAGTGACTGGGCAGAGGCTCGCGATGTCTGCCCCGAGAAATTAAAACCCTTTCACAGGCGCATGCATGAGCTGTCACTACCAGCAGACTGCCTGATGTGGGGCAGCCGAGTAGTCATGCCTCTGCGAGGCAGAGAGGCATTTGTCCGGGAGCTCCACCACGAGCACCCGGGGATCGTTCTCATGAAGGCCATAGCCAGATCCCAAGTCTGGTGGCCTGGTATTGACGCGGACTTGGAGCTCTGCGTCCGGAGGTGCACCATTTGTGCCCAACTCAGCAATGCCCCCAGGGAGGCTCCACTGAGCCCCTGGCCATGGCAAAATGTTCCTCGTAGTTGTAGATGCATTTTCAAAGTGGATTGAATGCACCATTTTAAACTCGAGTACAACCTCCACCACTGTGGAGAGGCTCGCAAGCATGTTTGCAATGCACGGAATCCCTGACACTTTGGTCAGTGACAATGGTCCGTGCTTCACCAGCGCAGAATTCCAAGACTTTATAATTGACCACGGCATAAAGCACGTCAAGACGGCACCATTCAAGCCGGCCTCCAACGGCCAGGCGGAGAGAGCAGTGCAAATCATTGAACAAGGCATACTTAAAATCCAAGGTCCCACGCTGCAGGGTCGCCTGTCGTGACTGCTGCTGGCATACAGATCTCGTCCGCACTCTCTGACTGGGATCCCCCCCACGCAACTGTTGATGAAAAGGACTTTAAAAACAAAGCTCTCATTAATCCTCCCAGACATGCACAAAATCGTTGAGGCAAAGCGCCGTAAGCTGACTAAATACCATGACAGAAATTCGAGGGGGTGACGGAATGAGAAAGGGGACAAAGTGTTTGTACTAAACTATGGCAGGGGTCCCAAATGGCTTGCAGGGACAGTAATGGGCAAGGAAGGAAACAGGCTACTGGTAGTACAAATGGACAATGGCAAAACCTGCCGGAGGCATGTAGACCACCAGCAACCACACCCAAAGTAAAACAGACACCAAGGCAAATAACTGAACCACAACTCAGATGCTCCATGCGAGAGCGTAGACCACCTGAGAGACTGAACCTATAAAGACAACAAGACCTTGGGGGAGGGTGATGTCATGTATCTTACATTATTATATATAACTGTATCCTAACATGCTATACATGACTGTAATAAGATATGACCTGTAACCACCAGCATATCTTACCACCAGGGGTATCACTTGCAAGAGACAGGTATATAAGCACAGGTCTCAGGCAAGTGCAGCATTCCAGAGCTGTGAAATGAGGGTGCAGGTCCAGAGTGAACTTGACTTCACTACATGCCTCGTGTGAATGTGTACTGAGGGGACAGGACTTCACAGTATACACCTAAATAAGGTCTCCCCTCAGTCTCCTCTGTTCCAAAGAAAACAAACCCAGTCTATCCAATCTTTGCCCATAGCTAAATTCTCCAGTCCAGGCAACATCCTCGTAAATCTCCTCTGTACCCTCTCTAGTGCAATCACATCTTTCCTGTAATGTGATCAGAACTGCATGCTGTACTCTAGCTGTGGCTTAACTAGTGTTTTACACAATTCAAGCATAATCTCCCTGCTCTTGTATTCTATGCCTCGGTTAATAAAGGCAAGTATTCCGTATGCCTTCTTAACCACCTTATCCACCTGGCCTGATACCTTCAGGGTTCTGTGGACCGGCACTCCAAGATCCCTCTGTTCCTCTACACTTCTCGGTGTCTTACCACTTAATGTGAATTCCCTTGCCTTGGTAGCCCGCCCCAAATGCATTACCTCACACTTCTCTGGATTGAACTCCATTTGCCACTGTTCTGACTAGCACATTGATATTTTTCTGCCGTCTACAGCTCTCTTCTTCATTATCAACCACACAGCCGATTATAGTATAATCTGCAAATTTCTTAATTATACCGCAAACATTCAAGTCTAAATCATTGATATATACCACAAAAAGCAAGGGACCTAGTACTGAGTCCCGTGGAACCCCACTGGAAACAGCCTTTCAGTCACAAAAACACCCAACCATTACCCTTTACTTCCTACCTCTGAGCTGATTTTGGATCCATCTTGCCACTTTGCCCTGGATCTCAAGGGCTTTTACTTTTGTAACCAGTCTGCCATATGGGACCTTATCAAAAGCCTTGCTAAAATCTATATACACTGCATCATACGCACTGCCATCATTGACCCTCCTTGTTATCTCCTCCAAAAATTCAATTAGATTAGTCAGACGCGACCATCCCTTAACAAATCCATGCTGACTGTCCTTGATTAATCCGTGTCTTTCAAAATGAAGATTTATCCTCTCCCTCAGAATTTGTTCCAATAATTTTCCCACCACCGAGGTTGGGCTGACTGGCCTATAATTACTCAGTCTACCCCTTTCTCCCTTTTTAAACCAAGGTACAACGTTAGCAGTCATACAGTCCTCCAGTACCACACCTGCAGCCAGAGAGGATTAGAAAATGATGGTCAGAACCTTTGCTATTTCCTCTTTTGCTTCTCTTAACAGCCTGGAATACATTTTATCTGAGCCTAGGGATTTAGCCACTTTCAAAGCTGCTAAGCCCCTTAATACTTCCTCTCTCACTATGTTTATCTCATCTAATATTTCACACTCCTCCTCCCTGATTGAAATGTCTGCATCACTCCTCTCTTTTGTGAAAACAGACGCAAAGTATTCATTAAGAACCACACCCATGTCTTCCACCTCCACACACACATTATCTTTATGGTCTCTAATAGGCCCTACTCTTTATAATGTATTTATAAAACATCTTTGGGTTTTCCTTGATTTTACTTGCCAACATGTTTTCATTCTTTCACTTTGCTTTCTTAATTTCCTTTTTAATTGCACCCCTGCACTTTCTACACTCCTCTAGAGTTTCTGCAATATTGAGCCTTCGGTATCTGTCATAAGCCTTCCTTTTTTTCTTTATCCTAGGGAGCTCTAGATTTGTTAGTTCCATCCTTTTTCTTTAAGGGTACATTGATGACTATATCGGTGCCATTTCCTGCTCTCACCCTGAACTTGAAAATTTCATTCACTTTGCATCCAATTTCCACCCTTCCTTCACCTTCATATAGTCCATCTCCGACTCTTCCCTTCTCTTCCTTGACTTCTCTGTCTCCATCTCTGGGGTTAGGCTTTTGACCAGTATCCACTATAAGCCCACTGACTCCCACAGCTACCTGGACTACACTTCCTTCCATGTCGCCTGTCAGGACTCCATTTCATTCTTCCAGTTTCTCCTTCTCCGTCGCATCTGCTCTGACGTTGCCACCTTTCACATTAGTGCCTCTGACATGTCTTCCTTTTTCCTCAACAGAGGATTCCCCTCCACCATAGTTAACATGGCCCTCAACTATGTGTGTTCTATTTCCCACACCTCTGCTCTCATCCCTTCCTTTCCCTCTCAGAACCATGACAGGGTTTCCCTTGTCTTCATCTTTCACCCCACCAGCCTCCACGTTCAACGGATCATTCTCTGCCCTTTCCGTCACCTCCAGCATGATCCCACCACCAATCACATCTTCCCCTTCCCTCCCTTCTCAGCATTCCAAAGTGACTGCTCCCTCCGCGACACCCTGGTCAATTCCACACTCACCCCTAGCACCGCCCCACCGCCCCCCATCTTTCTACGGCACCTTTCCGTGCAAGTGCAGGAGATGCAACACCTGCCCTTTTAGCTCCTCCCTTCCCATTATCCAGGGCCCCAAATACTCCTTCCAGGTGAAACAGCGATTTACATGTACTTCTTTCAATTTAGTGTACTGTATTCGCTGCTCACGATGTGGTCTCCTCTACATTGGGGAGACCAAGCGTACATTGGGTGACCACTTTGCAGAGCACCTCCGTTCAGTCTGCAAGTGTGACCCTGAGCTTCTGGTCGCCTGTCACTTTAATTCTCCACTCCACTCCCACTCTGATCTCTCTGTCCTCGGTCTCCTACACTGTTTCAATGAAGCTCAATGCAAGCTCGACCATGGTTGCACACCAACTGCACATTAAGTGAGTAGTAGCCTTTGCGGTTACGGAAGATCTCAGGATGGTTATGCGGTGTCCGCATAACCCTAATGTAGAGAGCCTCAGTGATCTCCTAGTGGACGGATGGTGAACTGTGAGATGTAAGCTATGTGTACTGCTGCAGACTGGAAGAACCTTGTTGCAGGCTGGTGAAGAAATTAGTGCCACGGTGACCTTGACTGAAATGGGGAGAGTCGTGGTCGCCCTGTTCTTGGGTCTGGATGCAGGAGGTGGCAGAGTTCTGTGACCACCTCCTTGGTGAAGCAGATTCTCCTAATACACTGCTCTTTGCTTGATTGAAGGTATGAGAAGTGCTCTTGGAATACCCTCGGAGGTAAGGCCTCCTGCTGAGAGCCCTCCTCCTCCTCCCTCTGCGCGCATCTTCTCCCCTTCTTCGCTGCCTCCGCTCCCTCTCCCAAAGATCCTCGAGCGCAAAGGTGATGGCCAGCAGAGCCCCCATAACTGTGACCCAGTGTTGTGAGCAGAAGCCTTTAAATAAGAATGAAGGCGTTCTCCACTTGCAATAAAACTCCCTGAGAACCTCGAAAGAAGTTTATAAAGCTGTTGGAGTTGCAGAAAGTTGCACAGTACCAGTCAAACTGCAGAAACATATGAGGTACAATTTGTTGCTGTAGAACCCTTTAATCATCATCATCATCATAACCATCATAGGCAGTCCCTCGGAATCGAGGAAGACTTGCTTCCACTCCTAAAGTGAGTTCTTTGGTGGCTGAACAGTCCAACACGAGAGCCACAGACCCTGTCACAGGTGGGACAGATATTCGTCGGGGGAAGTGCGGGGTGGCACTGATTTACCACAAGCTCCTTCCGCTGCCTGCGCCTGACCTCTTCACCCACGAAGTGGGCAGTGTTGAGATTCGAGGAGCTCAACGCCCTCCCGGATGCACTTTCTCCACCTAGGGCGGTCTTCAGCCACGGACTCCCAGGTGTCAGTGGTGATGTCGCACTTCATTAGGGAGGCTTTGAGGGTGTCCTTGTAACGTTTCCGCTGCCCACTTTTGGCTCGTTTGCCATGAAGGAGCTCCACGTAGAGCAATTGCTTAGGGAGTCTCGTGTCTGGCATGCGAACTAAGTGGCCTGCCTAATGGAGCTGATCGAGTGTGGTCAGTGCTTCAATGCTGGGGATGTTAGCCTGGGTGAGGACTCTGATGTTGGTGCGTCTGTCCTCCCAGGGTATTTGCAGGATCTTGCGGAGACGTCGTTGGTGATATATCTCCAGTGACTTGATGTGTCTTCTGTACATCGTCCATGCCTCTGATCCATACAGGAGGGCGGGTATTACTACAGCCCCGTAGACCTTGAGCTTGGTGGTAGGTTTGAGGGCCTGGTCTTCAAACACTCTTTACCTCAGGCGGCCAAAGGCTGCACTGGCGCACTGGAGGCGATATTGAATCTCCGCATCAATGTCTGCCTTTGTTGACAAGAGGGTGCCGAGGAATGAAAAATGGTCCACGTTGTCGAGGGCCGCGCCGTGAATCTTGATGACTGGGGGACAGTGTTGTGCGGTGAAGAGGAGGACCTTTGTCTTAGGATGTTTAGCGTAAGGCTCATGCTTTCATATGCCTCGGTGAATACATCGACTATATCCTGGAGTTCAGCCTCAGAATGAGAGCAGACTTAGGCATCGTCTGCGCATTGCAGTTTAACGACAGAGGTTTGGGTGATCTTGGACCTGGCCTGGAGGCAGCGTAGGTTAAACAGCTTCCACTGGTTCTGTAATTTAGTTCCACTCCAGCGGGGAGCTTGTTGACAGTGAGATGGAGCAGGGCAGATTGGGAAGAGGGTTGTAGTGATGACGCAGCCCTGTTTGACCCCGATTCTGACGTGGATTGGGTCTGTAATGGATCCGCTTGTAAGGATCACGGCCTTCATGTCGTCTTGGAGCAGGTGGAGGATGGTGATAAACTTTTGGGGGCATCCGAAATGGAGGAGGATGCTCCATAGACCCTCGTGGTTGACAGTGTCAAAGGCCTTTGTAAGGTCGAAGAAGGCCATGTATCAGGGCTGGTGCAGTTCCCTGCATTTTTCCTGCAGCTATCACGCTGCAAAAATCATGTCCATCGTGCCCTGAAGGGGACGAAATCTGCACTGTGACTCCGGGAGGAGCTCCTCGGCCACAGGGAGAAGACGGTTGAGGAGGACTTTAGCGGCAACTTTCCCAGTGGCTGATAACAGGCATCTAAAGCGCTGCTTAAGCACACTAATTGTTTTCTGGGCCACCCAGGATGTGAGCCTCATCGAAGCTGCCCGGATATTTTGCATTCACTGCCATAGTTTTCTGGTTGTGGTCGACAACTAGTTGGACCTTCAGGGAGTGAAATCCTTTACTGTTGCGAAAAATCTCTGGGTCCTGAGAAGGTGCCCGCATGGCGATGTGTGTACTCTGTATTGCTTCTTGCAGCTAGGGGAACTTAGCAATGCAGTAGAATGCTCCAGCCCTGTCAGTCTGAGCCTCTGTGGTCATAGCGAAGCTGATAAAGTCCATCCTACGCGCGTACAGGGCCTCCGTGACCTTTGTAATGCAGCAATGTGTGGCATGCTGAGACATAGGGGAAATGTTTGACCGTGGAGGCCTCAAAGGAACCGGACGCGTAGAATGACAGTGCCATGGTGACCTTTACAGACAGTGTTGTCCTGGCAGGCTGCAGATCTGCCCTGATGAGCTGGCATATTTCACTGATAACCACTTTTTGGAAGCGCAGTCTCCGAAGGCAGGTGCTCTCGGATAAGTCGAGGTAAGACCGCTTCTCCTTGTAAGTGTGGGATTTGTATGGTCTGGACCAGCTCCTCAGTCTGGCACATCTTAGATTGGGTGCATAATGATGTGCATTAGACGTTGTGCCATTTGCACTCTGCAGCACCTGCGTTGTGATTGATGCAGGCTGAGAAATGGCTGGCCCCATTCCAATAAAAGTACAATGCCAAATGTTCACAAGCAATAAATTTCCACACTAAAAGGCACCGACAGTAAAACCCAATCATCCACGGTATGAAAAGATGTCGGTTCAGATGGTCACATCACCTGAGAAGAACTCCAGAGTAAATCTAAACTCCTCCGAAGTTGAAGCAGCCTTTTCAATGAAGCAACCTGCGATTTTCAAAATGGCATCCACACCGCTGTTATTAGTTCAGAACAGTTCAACTTTTTCAGAGCGCTGTTTTCGGCGAGCAATATTGTGGGCGAGATGTGCACGTGGTGCTGAACGTGATGCTGGGCGATATACTGGGCACTTGTTTCGGCAAATGTAATCTTTACGACAAAAAAAAGTGAGCAGTCGGTATTATTCAATCTCGGCGTTAATTACGTGCCGAAAGTAACGTTTGGCAATATTATGGGTGTTGGGTTCACCCATTCTGATGACTCCACCCAAAAAAAGTGGGCGGGTGGTAATATTTTTCCCAGCGTTACGTACATGCCGAAAGTAACGCTCGGCGATAAGTGTTCGAAAAATGGGCATCAGTTTCCAATTTGTGGCTAAATCCAAGGAAGAAGCATATAAATTGGCCAGAAAAAGCAGCAAACATGAGGACTGGGAGACATTTAGAATTCAGCAGAGGAGGACAAAGAGTTTAATTAGGAGGGGAAAAATAGAGTATGAGAGGAATCTTGCCGGGATCATAAAAACTGACTGCAAAAGCTTCTATAGATATGTGAAGAGAAAAAAATTAGTGAAGACAAATGTAGGTCCCTTGCAGTCAGAATCAGGTGAATTTATAATGGGGAACAAAGAAATGGCAGACCAGTTGAACAAATACTTTGGTTCTGTCTTCACTAAGGAAGACACAAATAACCTTCCGGAAGTACTAGAGGACTGAGGGTCTCATGAGAAGGAGGAACTGAAGGAGATCCTTATTAGGCAGGAAATTGTATTCAGGAAATTGAGCGGATTAAAAGCCGATAAATCCCCAGGGCCTGATAGTCTGCATCGCAGAGTATTTGAGGAAGTGGCCATAGAAATAGTGGATGCATTGGTGATCATTTTCCAACAGTCTATCGACTCTGGATCAGTTCCTATGGACTGGAGGGTAGTTAATGTAGCATCACTTTTTAAAAAAGAAGGGAGACAAAGAACGGGTAATTATAGACTGGTTAGCCTGACATTAGTGGGGAAAATGTTGGAATCAATTATTAAAGATGAAATAGCAGCGCATTTGGAAAGCAGTGACAGGATCGGTCCAAGTCAGCATGGATTTATGAAAGGGAAATCATGCTCGACAAATCTTCTCGAATTTTTTGAGTGTGTAACTAGTAGAGTGGACAAGGGAGAATCAGTGGATGTGGTGTATTTGGACTTTCAAAAGGCTTTTGACAAGGTCCCACACAAGAGATTGGTGTGCAGAATCACAGCACATGGTATTGGGGGTAATGTACTGACATGGATAGAGAACTGGTTGGCAGACAGGAAGCAGAGAGTCGGGATAAATGGGTTCTTTTCAGAATGGCAGACTAGTGGGGTGCCACAAGGCTCAGTGCTGGGACCCCAGCTCTTTACAATATACATTAATGATTTAGATGAAGGGAATTGAGTGTAATATCTCCAAGTTTGCAGATTACACTAAACTGGGTGGCGGTGTGAGCTGTGAGGAGGATGTTAAGAGGCTGCAGGGTGACTTGGACAGGTTAGGTGAGTGGGCAAATATATGGCAGATGCAGTATAATGTGGATAAATGTGAGGTTATCCACTTTGGGGGCAAAAACACGAAGGCAGAATATTATCTGAATGGCGGCAGATTAGGAAAAGGGGAGGTGCAACGAGACCTGGGTGTCATGTTTCATCAGTCATTGAAAGTTGGCATGCAGGTACAGCAGGCGGTGAAGAAGGCAAATGGTATGTTGGCTTTCGTGGCTAGGGGATTTGAGTATAGGAGCAGGGAGGTCTTACTACAGTTGTACAGGGCCTTGGTGAGGCCACACCTGGAATATTGTGTTCAGTTTTGTTCTCCTAATCTGAGGAAGGACGTTCTTGCTATTGAGGGAATGCAGCGAAGGTTCACCAGACTGATTCCCAGGATGGCTGGACTGACATATGAGGAGAGACTGGATCAACTGGGCCTTTATGCACTGGAGTTTAGAAGGATGAGAGGGGATCTCATAGAAACATATAAGATTCTGACGGGACTGGACAGGTTAGATGCGGGAAGAAAGTTCCCGATGTTGGGGAAGTCTAGAACCAGGGGACACTGTCTTAGGATAAGGGATAGGCCATTTAGGACTGAGATGAAGAGAAACCTCTTCACTCAGAGAGTTGTTAACCTGTGGAATTCCCTACTGCAGAGAGTTGTTGATGCCAGTTCATTGGATATATTCAAGAGGGAGTTAGATATGGCCCTTACGGCTAAGGGGATCAAGGGGTATGGAGAGAAAGCAGGAAAGGAGTACTGAGGGAATGATCAGCCATGATCTTATTGAATGGTGGTGCAGGCTCGAAGGGCTGAATGGCCTACTCCTGCACTTATTTTCTATGTTTCTATATTTCTAAATGGGCGATATCTGGGTGTTATACCTTATGTCAGTGTTAAAATGGACGGTGAGTGGGCGTTATGCATGAAAAAATAATGGAAAATCTCGCCCCAAGTCTTTTATTGCTATTTCATGTTAATAGCAATGGCTTGCCTTTGTGCTCTTCTTTAAGCCATGCCACTTTTGTTGGAGCCCTTCAAGTGGACTCCACAGAAGAATTCACTATCTTAACAAACAAGTAGCATTTGTATCATGGCTTTGAATATAGAAATGTTCCAAGGTGCTTCACAGAGCAGGCACAGATGACTAAGTAGCAATAGAAGAGTTAGGGAAAGTCACTGAAACCATGGTCAGAAAGCTAGGTTTGATGAGGATTTCAAAGCCATGGAGAGAGGGAACAAGATGGAGTTTTTAGAGAGGAGTTCCAGAGAGTGGAGCTGAAATGACAGAAGGCTCTGCAACCAATGGCACAGCTGAACTAGGGGGAATGCACAGGAGGCCAGAGCTGGAGGACTTGAGATCATGGGACGACACTTGGAGATAGAGAGTTTACAGAAATAAGGTGGGGAGAGGCCATGGAGGGATTTGTACAAGCAAATGAGTGGGGGGATGGGAACAGGGATGGAATCTCATGGTACTTTGGGGGAAACATTGTGCATCAAGTCAGCTTCTTTTTGTGGTTGCTTTATTTAAAGATGTGAGACTTGTTATTTGTAGAATTTTTCTGCACTATACAATCAACAGTGGGGATCACATCCTGTGCTTATGGTTCAAGCTGTGCAGAAATCAGGTCAATAAGGACTGATATCTGGCACTGCCATTTTCTCGAAAACACCACTGGAATAATTTGGTTGGGCAATATTATAACATTTAATTCAGTCAAGCATTTTTGATGTAGCCATGCCATGTGTTGCTAAGGCATTGGTTACCTTTACTTTAGCTTTTAAATACTGTAGAACACTTTCAATTTTCAAAATACATATCTCTGTTCCTACCCATAACATCTGCAAAATGGATTTGCTGTACATTTCTGGTGACTATTATCAAGTAAAATGGGGAATTGTGTAGAAATAAATTTGGGGGTAATTTAGCGGGAAACTGAGGGGTTTGGATCAGCCTCCTGTTTTACACCTCGCCCAATTATACTTTCCATTGTGTTTAGTTTCCCGCTGGGCAAGTTAGGTTAAAATGACCCCATGAAGAGTATTTTTTGGCAAGTTAGGTTAAAATTACCCCATGAAGAGTATTTTTTGGCAAGTTAGGTTAAAATGACTCCATGAAGAGTATTTTTGGGGCAAGTTGGTTAAAATGACCCCATGAAGAGTATTTTTGGGCAAGTTAGGTTAAAATGACCCCATGAAGAGTATTTTTTGGGCAAATTAGGTTAAAATGACCCTATGAAGAGTATTTTTGTGTTCTCTGGATGCTAGGAATTTATTCATTGTAATCAGGTCGCTTTTAAGTTTTGTTCAGGATGCTAACACAATTGAGAAAAAGCTAAATACTCGCTGCTCCTTACATTGTAAGAGAAAGGCAAAACCTTCAGAAGAGGAGTTTTGGGCAAGAACTTTACTTTGCTAGAAAAATATTATCCTTGTACTTTAGACAAATAACAACAAAGAACCATTAGTCTTGTATTTATCTTTGGTTCTGATTCTAGAAACACAGATTGAATACAAATTGATAATACCCAGAAGAAATTACACAAGCGTTCGAGAATTTTTCATTGAGATTTGTCAGGACCTGGAACACTCTACTTGAAAAGATGGAAACTGATTACACAAATAATTTTAAAAGTGAGTTGGACAGGTACTTGAGGATGAGGAATTTACAGAGTTATGAATAAAAAGTGGGGATGTGGGACTAAGCACGACTGCTCTTTCAAAGAGCCAGCACAGGATGATGGGCCAAATGGCCTCCTTCTCTGCTGTAAGTTTCTCTGATTCTATGATAAATATAACAGAGTAAGTATAACAGTTAAATTTCATAAGATGGGGGTTATACATGGGCAGACAAACAGAAAAACTGACATCTATCTACAACCTTTTTTGCATAATTTCACCATTGTGATTATTGAATGCAACAAAAGCTTTGGAGAAAAGTATCGCAATATCAAATTAATAGCTTCGTTGTGAAGCATTGTTTCATTATCTGTATTTCCTGCTCTTCTACAGGTTAGATGATTTGCAATCCCTAGGACAAAGAACAGACCAAATGGACTCATTAAGCACACTGATTTCTAGTCAGAGGTAATCTCGCTCTGTCAGGGATCAACTCAGTACAGAGCTTAGTTTCCTCAACAAATGATGGACACAGCCTCTGAAATTGAAACTCCAAAGCCAAAATGGTCTGTGTTATTATAGCACAAAGAATAGTTATTAAACTGTCTGCAGGGTAATAGATTAATCGTAATAATCTTGAGAGATAGTTATGTTTGTGAAGACAGGCTAACAGCTCTGGATATGGAATAAAATATGGTATTACTCAATTGCCTTCCATTTGCCGCTGTAATCAGTGTCAAGAGGCTTTTATATATCCTTAATTATGATTGAACTAGACTTCTTGCAAGGGTGGAAGTGGAGTGTGAATAGTAAGAAAGAAGAACTGGAACTTTCATAGGTGTATTCTATGTGCTGAAAAGTTATTACGACAGCAGTGAGTGTCTGAATTGAAGGTTAATTTGAAGTTTCCTTTGTTTCTTGTGTGACTGAATTCTTGGCACCATTTTGATGAGAGCTCCATCTATTTTTGAGTGCCATATAAAGGTTGCTCAAAGGAATTAAATAATAGTAGTAAGTATCTAATAATAGATCAGTGCTGCCTTGGAGCCCATTTTTTATAACAATTATTTAGAGTTATGACAGTGAGGGGCAAACCAGCAAAGCAATAACTTTTTGTGTTCATTTATATAGTTAAGAATTGTATGTTTCTTAAATATATATTTGCATGTAATGAGATTGAATACTTATGCCTACGCGTGTCTACAAATTACAAAATCTACAAACTGAATTCAATCCTGTTACATAAGTTCCCAATTCCACAGCTGGTTCACCATAGTTTTGAAGTCTTGATGAAAACTGAAATTACAAACATAACATATATGTCAAATCTTGGTCTCGAAGTTTCACATGTGAAGGGTAGCCTACACCCGGCCCAGTGACCTCCCTGCATCTGTCTCTGACCCACCACTGACATAACAAGCTTGCATCATGGCCAAGAAGTAAAACTTCCTCGGAAATGGATTGTGTTTTCCGATCCTCACAGACACAATTTATCTGCAATGAATTAATCGAGGTCCATTTTAATGCCCCCGCACCCCCCCCCACCCTTGGTGTCCTTCGCATCATGATGACATCATCAGGACATGGCACTGCGAGTTAAATTAGACTTCTGCCCTAGGTAAGTGCTTTAAAAAAATATTAAAGC
Source organism: Pristiophorus japonicus (assembly GCF_044704955.1). Taxonomy (NCBI): domain Eukaryota; kingdom Metazoa; phylum Chordata; class Chondrichthyes; family Pristiophoridae; genus Pristiophorus; species Pristiophorus japonicus. Next base: position 54,331,798 of record NC_091987.1, read on the forward strand.
TTAACTTTGGTGCTCGTCCTGACCCCACAAGAATCCCTTGGGCCTCCCCTGCCCCAGGTGCCCCCCATCCTCCAAACACTGACTTACCGATGCCCCCAATCCATACTTACCTTGTCGGGGACCGTTTCCGGCGATGATCTGACCCCCCCATCTGTTTTGAGTTCTGCCCACTGGTGGTGTCGCCTGCTTCAGGGTGCATTACGAGTTGGAGCACATAAATGAGGATTGAGAATTAAAATCCCTTGGGCCTCATAGCTCAGGGGGTCCGGAGAAGTTGCTGCTCGCTTTGGTCCTCCACACCCCCCGATTCCCACCCCGAGTTAAAATCGAGCCTTGTGGAACAGAAGGAGCATGGGCCCCACAATGAAACCTTTGGCCTCTCCTGCCATGGATGTCCTCCCTCGACTGGGCTTACCCTCCCGGAGCACTTACCTGGTGCTGGGGACCATTGCCCTAAATACCTGGTGGCAGTTTTCTGCTGCCCGATTTTAATATATTGGTCAGGAAGTCGGCGTGTTAACGAGACCCAACCGTTAAAATCAGAGGAGCCCCCCGCTTAGCGCTCCCTGGCCACTCGGAGTTAAATCAAATCCACTAAGTCTGAAGAAAGGTACATTTTGTTAATACTGCTAAGATGCAGGGCTGATCATTTCTGGAAAAGTGAACATGAATTTCTATGGTGGCGATGTCATGTATCTTACATTATTATATATAACTGTATCCTAACATGCTATACATGAATGTAATAAGATATGACCTGTAACCACCTGCATATCTTACCACCAGGGGTGCACTTGCAAGAGAGAGGTATAGAAGGAGAGGTCTCAGGCAAGTGCAGCATTCCAGAGCTGTGAAATAAAGGTGCAGGTCCAGCGTGACCTTCACTTCACTACATGCCTCGTGTGAATCTGTACTGAGGGGACAGGACTTTACAGTGGCGACGAGTTACGGGATTACAGAATCACAGAATGGCGAACAACGGATCAGATGAAAAGTACAATGCGGAGACAATTGGAAGGACTTTATAGAAAGGCTCCAGCAAAGCTTTGTAACCAAAGACTGGTTAGGCGACGATAAGGCAGACAAGAGAAGAGCCCATCTCTTGGCCAGCTGTGGCTCGAAAACATACGCTTTAATGAAAGATCTGTTGGCACCCGAGAAACCAGCAAGCAAGTCATTTGAAGAATTGAGCACACTGGAAAGAGACCACCTGAAGCCAGCAAGCAGCCTACACATGGCCAGACACAGGTTCTACAACTACAGACACTGTGTGGGCCATAGCATACCCGACTTCGTGGCGGAACTTCGGAGGTTGGCTAGTTTATGTGAGTTCTCCGATGAACTGAGGATAGAAATGCTGAGAGACTTTTTCATTGAAGGAATAGGCCACGCAGACATATTCCGAAAGCTCATAGAGACCAAGAACCTGACCTTAGAGGCAGCAGCACTGGTTGCACAGATATTCTTGGCAGGGGAAGAAGAAACGAGGTTGATTTACAATGCAGGTACGACAACTAACGAAATATCGGAACAAGAAGTTCACAGCACTAAACAAGCTGCTACCCCCACACACAGACAAAACCGGGAGAACAGGCTCTCGACAGCAGGCAGAAGCCATCAAGGGCCACAGGAACGGCCGTTCACACCTCATCAACCCACAATGCGATCAATCAACTACAAACTGAGAGAAGCTCAAGAGAGATCAGCCAGATGCAGCTCATTCTTTGGGAACACTTTGAACAATGGAACAGGTCTGTGCTGGAGGTGTGGGGGTGGGCACTCGTCAAGGGGATGTTGACTTCAGCAGGCTGTTTGCAGAAATTGTGAAAATACAGATCATTTGGCCCGCATGTGCAAATAAACGGCAGCTCGGCTGGTATACGAATCGGATGGGTCGGAAAGCGGACCAGAAGATGGTGGGGACAGTACCCGGGACACCGATGTACAGCGGGTCAACACGATCAATGGCCGCTGCTCCTACGACAGGACACCTCCTACAATGATGAGGGTCCTACTCAACGGGATATCTGTCAATATCGAGCTGGATACGGGGGTGAGTCAATCTCTCATGGGCGCTCAACAATTTGAACAACTATGGCCACATAAAAGAGACAGACCAAAACTCACAAGGGTCGACACGAAACTAAGGACCTATGCCAAAGAAATCGTACCAGTCCTCGGCAGCGCCATGCTCTCTGTCACACACAAAGGGACAGTGAACCAACTTCCCCTGTGGATTGTCCCCGGAGACCCCCCAGCACTGCTGGGGAGAAGCTGGCTGGCAAAACTAAACTGGAAATGGGATGATGTCCATGCCATGTAATTAGAGGAACGGACCTCCTGCTCAACAGTTATAAAGCGATTTGAACATCTCTTTCAGCCAGGTGTGGGCACTTTCAAAGGGGCCAAAGTCAAAATCTACAGCACACAGGATGCTAGACCGGTCCATCACAAGGCCAGAGCTGTACCCTATGTGATGAGGGAAAAGATTGAACACAAACTAGACAGGCTTCTGCGGGAAGGCATTATATCACCCGTGGAATTTAGCGACAGTCATGAAGCCTGATGGATCCGTACGAATCTGTGGGGACTACAGATCTACCATAAACAGAGTCTCCCTACAGGACCAGTACCCGCTGCCCAGAGCGGAGGACTTATTTGCCACATTGGCTGAAGGTAAACTTTTCTCAAAATTAGACCTCACATCTGCGTATATGACGCAAGAATTGACCGAGGAATCCAAGCTACTCACCACCATCAACACACATCGAGGCCTTTTCATTTACAATAGATGCCCATTCGGCATCAGGTCGGCAGCTGCCATATTCCAGCGCAACATGGAGAGTCTGCTCAAGTCCATCCCGGGGACGGTTGTATTTCAAGATGACATACTTATCACGGGCAGGGACACCGATTCCCATCTCCGTAATTTGGAGGAAGTACGAAAGCGGTTGGATCGGGTAGGCCTACGAGTCAAGAAATCCAAGTGCCTGTTTCTTGCACCCGAGGTTGAATTTTTGGGCAGAAGGATTGCCGCTGATGGAATCCGCCCAACAGAGTCCAAAACAGATGCAATTCCCCTGGCACCCAGGCCCCGGAATGTCTAAGAACTGCACGCATTTCTCGGGCTACTCAATTACTTTGGGAACTTTATGCAGAACTTAAGCACGCTGCTGGAGCCTCTCCATGTGCTACTCAGGAAGGGGTGCGATTGGTTTTGGGGGGACGCTCAGGAACGCGCCTTCAATAAGGCACACAACCTTCTGTGTTCCAACAGTGTTTTGACTTTCTTTGATCCAGGTAAAAAGCTAGTTCTCACATGCGATGCATCAGCATATGGGGTCGGGTGCATTTTGCAACATGTCAATAGTGCGGGCAAATTACAACCCATAGCTTATGCCTCCAGGTCACTTTCGCGGGCAGAGCGTGGGTACGGAATGGTAGAGAAGGAGGTGCTCGCGTGCGTGTACGGTGTCAAAAAGATGCACCAATACCTTTTCGGGGCCAAGTTCGTGTTAGAAACTGACCACAAGCCCCTCACGTCCCTCCTATCCGAGACCAAGGCAATAAACGCCAATGCCTCGGCGCGAATTCAACAGTGGGCACTCATGCTGGCGTCCTACGACTATACCATAAGGCACAGACCAGGCACAGACAACTGTGCCGACGCGCTCAGCAGGCTACCCCTGGCGACCACGGAAGGGTCTGACGAACAGGACTGTGAGATAGTCATGGCAATCAATGCCTTTGAGTCCACAGGTTCGCCCATGGCGGCTCGCCAAATCAGAGCCTGGACAGCCAGCGACTCCACCTTATCCTTAGTAAAAAAGATGTGTCCTAACCGGTGACTGGGCAGAGGCTCGCGATGCCTGCCCCGAGGAATTAAAACCCTTTCACAGGCGCATGCATGAGCTATCACTACAAGCAGACTGCCTGATGTGGGGCAGCCGAGTAGTCATGCCTTTGCGAGGCAGAGAGGCATTTGTCCGGGAACTCCACCGCGAGCACCCGGGGATCGTTCTCATGAAGGCCATAGCCAGATCCCACATCTGGTGTCCTGGTATTGATGCAGACTTGGAGCTCTGCGTCCGAAGGTGAACCATTTGTGCCCAACTCAGCAATGTCCCCAGGGAGGCTCCACTGAGCCCCTGGCCCTGGCCTGCCAAACCGTGGTCGTGAGTGCAAGTAGACTTTGCGGGCCCATTCATGGGCAAAATGTTCCTCGTAGTTGCAGATGCATTTTCAAAGTGGATCGAATGCACCATTTTGAACTCGAGCACAACCTCTACCACTGTGGAGAGCCTCGCAACCATGTTTGGAACGCACGGAATCCCTGACATATTGGTCAGTGACAATGGTCCGTGCTTCACCAGCACAGAATTCCAAGACTTTATAATTGACCACGGCATAAATCACGTCATGATGGCACCATTCAAGCCGGCCTCCAATGGCCAGTCGGAGAGAGCAGTGCAAATCATTAAACAAGGCATGCTTAAAATCCAAGGTCCCACGCTGCAGGGTCGCCTGTCGCGACTGCTGCTGGCATACAGATCTCATCCGCACTCACTGACTGGGATCCCCCCCGCGCAACTGTTCGTGAAAAGGACTTTAAAAACAAGGCTCTCATTAATCCTCCCAGACATGCACGAAATCGTTGAGGCAAAGCGCCGTAAGCTGACTGAGTACCATGACAGAAATTTGTGGAGGAGATGGAATGAGATAGGGGACAAAGTGTTTGTACTAAACTATGGCAGGGGTCCCAAATGGCTTGCAGGGACAGTAACGGGCAAGGAAGGAAACAGGCTACTGGTAGTACAAATGGACAATGGCAAAACCTGACGGAGGCATGTAGACCAAGTCAAAAGCAGATTTACCAACAACACTGTGGAACCAGAGGCAGACTACAATGTGGAACTCACACCACACCTGGTGGACAGACAGAGGGAACAACCTGAGGAAAGGGCAATCCCAACAGACAGCCCAGGCGAGTCAACAACAATCACACCAATCGAAACAGACAGCCCAGGTGAGATACCAGCAAACACACCCAAAGAAAAACAGACACCAAGGCAAACAACTGAACCACAACTCAGACGCTCCATGCGAGAGCATAGACCACCTGAGAGACTGAACCTATAAAGACAATAAGACCTTGGGGGAGGGTGATGTCATGTATCTTACATTATTATATATAACTGTATCCTAACATGCTATACATGACTGTAATAAGATATGACCTGTAACCACCAGCATACCTTACCACCAGGGGTGCACTTGCAAGAGAGAGGTATCTAAGGAGAGGTCTCAGGCAAGTGCAGCTTTCCAGAGCTGTGAAATAAAGGTGCAGGTCCAGAGTAACCTTGACTTCACTACATGCCTCATGTGAATCTGTACTGAGGGGACAGGACTTTACAGGCGACTTTCAGGGTTTTCATATTGAGTCTGTTTGAAGTAAATTAAAGTCAGCAAAGAAACTATTTTCTTTTTGCTGATTAGATGTCTGTGTAAAAACAAGGTGACAGTTGTAATTTTTGGCAAGCAAAATAATTTAATTCTTTCAAACCGTTTGAATTTTAGCAGCATTGGATATTTAGCAAAAGTTAAATAATGCTCTCCTGCAGTTATATTCCATATTTACACAACAGGCAATAGCTGCTCACAAACATCATCATCATAGGCGGTCCCTTGTATTGAAGATGACTTGCTTCCATGCCAAAAAGGGATGAGTTCACAGGTCTTACAATGAAGGACCTAATATTCCAGGTCTTGAACTACATCCTGTGTGGGTTTTTTTTAACTTGTAGTGGTCATTGTACACCAACCACCACACGGGCTTGACAGAGCTAGGTCTTGGTTCAGTGGCAACGATTAACCAAGACGACTGGAGACCAGCTCTGCTGCATGGATCTAGTGCGCGCACAATCGCAGTGTGGGCTGGCCCGCGCTGCCCCTGGGCCCACGCCTCTTCTGGCCCCAAACTCACGCCTCTCCTGGGCCCCGATCACATAGCTTCACCATCACTCGCTGCTCCTGTGCCCCAACCTCGCCGTTCCTGCTGTAGCTGCTCACGCTCCAATCACCGACTGGACCTTGATGATGTCCAATCCAGTCGCCCTCTTCGCTGCTGTCGCCCTCCTGCACCAGCTTGCACTGTACCTTGCAGTGGCATGCCTCAACGCTGCTCCAGGCCACCGCACGCTGCTCCTTTTATGGCCCCGACCTGCCGCTCATGGTCAGTCGCAGGTTGGGGCCTCCACGCTGCTCACAAACATAATGTTATCCAAGACAACCCATAAAAAGCATAGAACCTGCAGCTTGTCTTTCTTTAGAAGAGGATAATTCTGTGGGTGGGTGAATAATCTCACTGAAGGTCAGGTGTCAGAATGCTCCGCACTTCTCGTCACATTAAATAACCATTTGCTCTGTAACTGCCCTTCAGTTCATCTAATTAACAAACAGTAAGAAGCGCAAGGAGAATGACATATTGCTTTATTTTGTGACTCAATGCTAGTTTGACTGGGTGAAATGTCCAGAAGTCATCTACCAATCTTCATTAACTACTGCTCTCCAATTAATAAGTCTGGTGAATTATAATAATTATGCTGAGAGGAAACCAGGTGATAAATTTTGTTATTGTTTGGCTGCTATGGTTTAATTTTATTGCTTAAAAATAAAATAGAATAGTCCCGATTTTAACTGAACTCGTCTGACACGAATGGAACACGTTCAGGTCAGATGTCCAATTTAACCCCGGTCCGATTTTGCACTCCTTGACACGTAAATTAGGCATCCGACCTATTCTCGCAAGTCGAGTTAGGTTAAAATTGGGGCTAATGTTGCAATATCGACAATTAAATTACTATTTCTTAAATTACTGTTTCCTTGAATTTAAGTGCAAGTACTCCCACAGTACTGTTACGGAGGGAGTTCCAGGATTTTGAGCCAGCGATGATGAAGGACCAGTGATATATTTCCATGTTAGGATGGTGTGTGACTTGGAGGGGAACTTGTAGGTGATGGTGATCGCATGCGCCTGTTGCCCTTGTCCTTCTAGGTGGTAGAGGTCGCGGGTTTGGGAGGTGCTGTGGAAGAAGCCTTGCCGAGTTGCTATAGTGCATCTTACACACTGCAGACACATTGCTGCTGGTGGTGGAGGGAGTGAATGTTTAAGGTGGTGGATGGGGTGCCAATCAAGCGGGATGCTTTGTCCTGGATGGTGTCTAGTTTCTTGTGTGTTGTTGGGGCTGCACTCATGCAGGCAAGTGGAGAGTATTCCATCACACTCCTGATTTGTGCTGTGTAGATGGTGGAAAGGCTTTGTGGAATCAGGAGGTGAGTTACTCCATGCAGAATACCCAGCCTCTGACCTGCACTGTATTTATGTGGCTGGTCCTGTTAAGAGTCTGATCAATGGTGCCCTAGAGGGTGTGGAGATTTGACGATGGTAATGCCATTGAATGTCAAAGGGAGGTGGTTAAACTCTTCCTTGTTGGAGATAGTCATTGCCTGGCACTTGTGTGGCGTGAATGTTATTTGCCACTTATTAGTCCAAGCCTAGATATTGTCCAAGTCTTGCAGCATGCAGGCATGGACAGCTTCATTTTCTGAGGAGTTGTGAATGGAACTGAGCACTGTGCAATCATAAGCGAACATCCCCTCTTCTGACCTTATGATGGAGGAAAGGTCATTAATGAAGCAGCTGAAGATGATTGGGCCTATGACACTGCTCTGAGGAATTCCTGCCGCGATGTCCTGGAGCTGAGATGATTGGCCTCTAACAACCACAATGCTATTCCTTTGTGCGAGGTATGACTCTGTAAGGGGAGCTTGGGGTGTAGGTTCAAATCCACACTCCCCTGGGGTTCTGTATGTGCGATTTATGAGGATAGGTGAGTAATGAGGCACCAGACACAGTGGGTAATAGTACAAAATGGCTAATGTTGTTTATTTAAAATAGTAAACACCAAGATAGAGGGCATAGGCAGAGGTCATAAATAGCAGTAATGGCACAATCTCACTCAACAACACGGAAAATCTCGCAACAGGGAAGGGGAAAATAAGAGGTTAAAGCATTCCACTCACACACAACCACACCTCCCACTTCCACCCTTCTTACCAATTCCTATCCTAAATTGAGTCTGTGAGGGGGTTTGGGCTATCACAATCCTATCAACTCCGGGGTTCTGGGGGCACTTATTTCAGCTCGGGGTCCCTCTGGGGTGGGTTTTACGTTGTTGGTTGTTTCGGTTTTCCTCCTCGATGTTGCGTCGGTTTCTTCTCTTTGCCTTTCGGTTGGCTCCTAAGCAAAAAGCTGCTGGAGTTAAGCACATCTTCCCCAGAGCGAGGGCCCTGTGAAAAGCTGACTCAACTACCAAAAGCTGACTCCAACCTCCAACCTCTGGTTGGTTTCCTTGCTCAGCTCAGCTGTGGGAAGTCGCTGCCACTGCCTGCTGGTTTTCAGTCTCGGTGGTTTCGTCTGCGGAACTGCTGCTTCTTCCTCTGGTGGAGCGAGAGGGAGAGAGAGCTCTTTCTGGATACAAGCCGCAAGCTGCCAGCTCCAAGCTCCAAGCTCCCCAACTGCCTCCACACCCTGCTGCTTCCACACCCTGCTGCTTCTACACCCCGGTGGTTCTGTAGGTTCAATAACCAATTTAGTTCTGGCCTTTTCGTGCTCAAACTCAGTTGGTGGTCCATTGTGTAAGTTTGGGCAGGGAGATAGCTTTGAATATTTAATCAGAAGATGTCACAGGTACAGATAGGTGTGAGAACAGGGGTATTGTTTCAGTGCACATTGGTGCCTAAAAGTCTTCTGGTCCATTGTCCACTGTCCATATTAATTAGGTAGATGATGGTCCACATTCATAATTTGATTAGAAGTGAGTCATATTTTCAAACTGGGCCGGGCAATCCCTATTGGTTGAGGATTTCCCTGCTTCAGGCCCGACTCGACCCCTGATTGGCCTGCCAGAATGCACTTTTCCCCCATTGGCGAGTGCCTCTGTCTCGCTTGTGAGCCATACTCCATAATGTCTGTATCCGCCCACACGTTTCCCAGCCTGCCTGGTCTGAGGTTTTGGTGGCCAAAAAATGTTCATTTAAAATGAATAGAACGATCCCTTGTTAGTTTTCTTGTCCTTAGGGTGTTTCAATAAAATGCGGCCGTGGGTTTTCGAACCTTACTCTCCAGCCAGTGGAGAGTGTTCCCTCTGATTCCCATTGACTACAATTTTACTAGGGCACCTTGGTGCCACACTTGGTCTAATGTCAAGGGCAGTCATGCACACCCTACCTCTGGAATTCAGCTCTTTTGCCCAAGTTTGGACCAATGCTGCAATGAGTTCTGGAGCCGAATGATCCTGGCGGAACCCAAACTAAGTACTGGCGAGAAGGTTATCCTATTACACATATATAGCTATGAGTAATTATTGCAATGATCTAGCAATATTGGGTGGTTATTGAGTACCACATGTTGATAGCCACTGTAAGCTTCACTCATTTACTGGGTCTTAAAGCATAACTATTTGTTGGACTTTGGTTCCTCGATTAATTACATTTATTTTTAGATACATAGCCTTGATATTCTTTTAGGAATTCAATTCACTCGGGGGAATAGGACTAGCTGAAGTGCTCTTGCAGAGAGCCGAATGGCCTCTTTCTGTGCTGCAAACATTCTATGATTCGAAGTTATAATGAATTGAATTTCCTTTTTGAACTTATCTCAGGTGTTCATGTAAGAGTAATTCCTTATTTGCAAATAATTTTTAGGATAATACTGATAGGTTTTAGGATCATTTAAAAATGCTGAAGAGTTCCACTTGCATTGCCTAGACTGTGGCAGATGGTAAATTATGTGCTGTTAAATCATCCCATTTTACATGAATACATAATGATATAGCAAATGCAAAGGTGACCATTGGACTCACTGATCTTTTTAAGTGTGCATTGTGCACACTGAATACAAAACTAGACAATTACATTGAATATCAGAATTTTAAAAATAATTTGGAATTTCTACTAGGAGGGAGAAAAAAGTGCAAATAGGTAAATTATTTTCACAGTTAATAAGGCGTATATGGGAACATGTTAACAACCATTCAAGAACTTCGATGTACCTTCCCCAATAAAGACTGCATTTTTAACACTAGATGCTCTGGCCGGGATTTTTCCATTACTAAGTGTGCGGGTTTGGGGGTGGGTCAGCAGTTAAAAGCGCGGAAATTGACAGCGCGTCGGGAAACCGGGAAACCGCCATCATCCCGCCAACTTCCGCATTTAATTCAGGCGCATTTCAAAGCGCGCCATGGACCCGCTCGGGAGAGGCGACGACATCATTGAGGAAGTCAACTGCTTGCTGAGAGACTCTTAACTGCCGATTTAACCTCAGGTTTTGGCTTTAACTTGTTGCGCACAGGATTCACGCACCTCGGGACCCTCACCTGTGAAGGGGAGGTGGAAGCTCATTGTGTCCATTGTGTGAATTTATTAAATGACAGCTGTAAAAAACACATACACACTCACACCTTACACTAGCTTCCTTGCTAAAGGAAAGGCTCTTGCATGCTGACACCATTGTGTGCAGAGATTTGACTTTCAGGAGTTCACAGGTCATTTCTGCAACCTCGGAAGCCACTCTCACCACGTTACTGCCACTGTCAATACATTGGAGGGTTGTGCCTCTGATCTCCATTTTACCTTCCATCTATCAAATCTGCTCATGCTGTCTCACCTTGGACCTCAGAATTGGACCGAGATGAGCCCCAGCACCAACACCAGCCACACCAACAGCAGCAACCACAACAGCAGTATTCTCCTCAATGACCTGATGCTCCACAGGAGAGAGAGGCTCAGCACAGGGTTGCACCATGCTAGAGGTGATACTCCCAACACAGGGTCTACAGGCAGAGGATGAACTTCCTGGACATGACTTGAGCAGCAGTGCTTCAGGAGGCTCAGGCTATCGCGACAAGTCGTCTCAGACATTTGTAGTTTGCTGCTAAAAGACCTGCTGCCCAGAGGACCTGGTGGAAACACCTTACTAATGGGTGTCAGAGTCAACACCACCCTCAACATCTTTGCCTCAGGCTCCTTCCAGGGATCTGCAGCAGACAGTTGCAGGATCTCGTAGTCGGCCGCCCATGGATTCATCGCTCAGATGATCGATGTCATGTTTCACAAGTCAGCCACTTACGTAACCTTTGCCACTAATGAAGCCAGTGTTACTGAGCGGGCCTTCGGCTTTGTTGCTCTGGCTGGCTTCCCACAGGTGGACGGTGTCATCGACTGCACACATGTGGCCATCAGGGCAGCCCCACATCACCCAGGAGTGTTTATGAATTGCAAGGGCTTCCACTCTCTCAATGTAAGAACATACGAATTAGGAGTAGGAGAGGCGGGAGTCGAGAGAGGCAGCGGCCTATAAAAGGCTCAGCAGTCCGGGGAGCGTCGAGAGAGGCGGGAGTCGAGAGAGGCAGCGGCCTATAAAAGGCTCAGCAGTCCGGGGAGCGTCGAGAGAGGCGGGAGTCGAGAGAGGCAGCGGCCTATAAAAGGCTCAGCAGTCCGGGGAGCGTCGAGAGAGGCGGGAGTCGAGAGAGGAAGCGGCCTATAAAAGGCTCAGCAGTCTGGGGAGCGTCGAGAGAGGCGGGAGTCGAGAGAGGCAGTGGCCTATAAAAGGCTCAGCAGTCCGGGGAGCGTCGAGAGAGGCGGGAGTCGAGAGAGGCAGCGGCCTATAAAAGGCTCAGCAGTCCGGGGAGCGTCGAGAGAGGCGGGAGTCGAGAGAGGCGTGACTTGTGCAGCTCCAGCTGAGAGAAGTAAAAAAAGAAGTAGAAAGAAATCAAAAGGTGACGTCACAGCCAACGTGGTAAGTGATTGGCTGCTGATTGGTGAGTAGTTTTTCTTTTTTTTTATTAATCAGTAACTTTTAACATTGTTGTCAGCAATTTAAGTGTATCTAAGGGTTAAGTCATGGCAGGACAGCTCGGTCACGTGATATGCTCCTCCTGTACCATGTGGGAACACGGGGACAACACCAGTGTCCCTGACGACTACATGTGCGGGAAGTGTGTCCACCTCCGGCTACTGACGGTCCGCGTTGCGGAGTTGGAGCTGAAGGTGGATTCACTCTGGAGCATCCACGATGCTGAGAATGACGTGAGTATCACGTGTAGCGAGTTGGTCTTACCGCAGGAGAAGGGTCCACAGCCAGCGAGGGAATGGAAGACCAGCAGGAAGAGTAGTGCAAGGAAGGTAGTGCAGGGGTCCCCTGTGGTCATCCCACTGCAAAACATATACACTGCTTTGAGTGCTGTTGAGGGGGATGACTCATCAGGAGCGGGCAGCAGCAGCCAAGTTCATGGCACCGTGGCTGGCTCTGTTGCACAGGAGGGCAGGAAAAAGAGTGGGCGAGCGATAGTGATAGGAGATTCAATTGTAAGGGGAATAGATAGGCGTTTCTGCGGCCGCAACCGAGACTCCAGGATGGTATGTTGCCTCCCTGGTGCAAGGGTCAAGGATGTCTCGGAGCGGGTGCAGGACATTCTAAAAAGGGAGGGAGAACAGCCAGTTGTCGTGGTGCACGTTGGTACCAATGACATAGGTAAAAAAAGGGATGAGTTCCTACGAAATGAATTTAAGGAGCTAGGAGCTAAATTAAAAAGTAGGACCTCAAAAGTAGTAATCTCGGGATTGCTACCAGTGCCACGTGCTAGTCAGAGTAGGAATCGCAGGATAGCTCAGATGAATACGTGGCTTGAGCAATGGTACAGCAGGGAGGGATTCAAATTCCTGGGGCATTGGAACCGGTTCTGGGGGAGGTGGGACCAGGACAATCCGGACGGTCTGCACCTGGGCAGAATGGAACCAATGTCCTCGGGGGAGTGTTTGCTAGTGCTGTTGGGGAGGAGTTAAACTAATATGGCAGGGGGATGGGAACCAATGCAGGGAGATAGAGGGAAACAAAAAGGAGGCAAAAACAAAAGACAGAAAGGAGATGAGGAAAAGTGGAGGGCAGAGAAACCCAAGGCAAAGAACAAAAAGGGCCATTGTACAGCAAAATTCTAAAAGGACAGAGGGTGTTAAAAAAACAAGCCTAAAGGCTTTGTGTCTTAATGCAAGGAGTATCCGCAATAAGGTGGATGAATTAACTGTGCAAATAGATGTTAACAAATATGATGTGATTGGGATTACGGAGACGTGGCTCCAGGATGATCAGGGCTGGGAACTCAACATCCAGGGGTATTCAACATTCAGGAAGGATAGAATAAAAGGAAAAGGAGGTGGGGTAGCATTGCTGGTTAAGGAGGAGATTAAGGCAATAGTTAGGAAGGACATTAGCTTGGATGATGTGGAATCTATATGGGTAGAGCTGCAGAACACCAAAGGGCAAAAAACGTTAGTGGGAGTTGTGTACAGACCTCCAAACAGTAGTATGATGTTGGGGAGGGCATCAAACAGGAAATTAGGGGTGCGTGCAATAAAGGTGCAGCAGTTATAATGGGTGACTTTAATATGCACATAGATTGGGCTAACCAAACTGGAAGCAATACGGTGGAGGAGGATTTTCTGGAGTGCATAAGGGATGGTTTTTTAGACCAATATGTCGAGGAACCAACTAGGGGGGAGGCCATCTTAGACTGGGTGTTATGTAATGAGAGAGGATTAATTAGCAATCTCGTTGTGCGAGGCCTCTTGGGGAAGAGTGACCATAATATGGTGGAATTCTGCATTGGGATGGAGAATGAAACAGTTAATTCAGAGACCATGGTCCAGAACTTAAAGAAGGCTAACTTTGAAGGTATGAGGCGTGAATTGGCTGGGATGGATTGGCGAATGATACTTAAGGGGTTGACTGTGGATGGGCAATGGCAGACATTTAGAGACCGCATGGATGAACTACAACAATTGTACATTCCTGTCTGGCATAAAAATAAAAAAGGGAAGGTGGCTCAACCGTGGCTATCAAGGGAAATCAGGGATAGTATTTAAGCCAAGGAAGTGGCATACAAATTGGCCAGAAATAGCAGCGAACCTGGGGACTGGGAGAAATTTAGAACTCAGCAGAGGAGGACAAAGGGTTTGATTAGGGCAGGGAAAATGGAGTATGAGAAGAAGCTTGCAGGGAACATTAAGACGGATTGCAAAAGTTTCTACAGATATGTAAAGAGAAAAAGGTTAGTAAAGACAAACGTAGGTCCTCTGCAGTCAGAATCAGGGGAAGTCATAACGGGGAACAAAGAAATGGCGGACCAATTGAACAAGTACTTTGGTTCGGTATTCACGAAGGAGGACACGAACAACCTTCCGGTTATAAAAGGGGTCGGGGGGTCTAGTAAGGAGGAGGAACTGAGGGAAATCCTTATTAGCCGGGAAATTGTGTTGGGGAAATTGATGGGATTGAAGGCCGATAAATCCCCAGGGCCTGATGGACTGCATCCCAGAGTACTTAAGGAGGTGGCCTTGGAAATAGTGGATGCGTTGACAGTCATTTTCCAACATTCCATTGACTCTGGATCAGTTCCTATGGAGTGGAGGGTAGCCAATGTAACCCCACTTTTTAAAAAAGGAGGGAGAGAGAAAACAGGGAATTATAGACCGGTCAGCCTGACATCAGTAGTGGGTAAAATGATGGAATCAATTATTAAGGATGTCATAGCAGTGCATTTGGAAAGAGGTGACATGATAGGTCCAAGTCAGCATGGATTTGTGAAAGGGAAATCATGCTTGACAAATCTTCTGGAATTTTTTGAGGATGTTTCCAGTAGAGTGGATAAGGGAGAACCAGTTGATGTGGTATATTTGGACTTTCAGAAGGCGTTCGACAAGGTCCCACACAAGAGATTGATGTGCAAAGTTAGAGCACATGGGATTGGGGGTAGTGTACTGACATGGATTGAGAACTGGTTGTCAGACAGGAAGCAAAGAGTAGGAGTAAATGGGTACTTTTCAGAATGGCAGGCAGTGACTAGTGGGGTACCGCAAGGTTCTGTGCTGGGGCCCCAGCTGTTTACACTGTACATTAATGATTTAGATGAGGGGATTAAATGTAGTATCTCCAAATTTGCAGATGACACTAAGTTGGGTGGCAGTGTGAGCTGCGAGGAGGATGCTGTGAGGCTGCAGAGCGACTTGGATAGGTTATGTGAGTGGGCAAATGCATGGCAGATGAAGTATAATGTGGATAAATGTGAGGTTATCCACTTTGGTGGTAAAAACAGAGAGACAGACTATTATCTGAATGGTGACAGATTAGGAAAAGGGGAGGTGCAAAGAGACCTGGGTGTCATGGTACATCAGTCATTGAAGGTTGGCATGCAGGTGCAGCAGGCGGTTAAGAAAGCAAATGGCATGTTGGCCTTCATAGCAAGGGGATTTGAGTACAGGGGCAGGGAGGTGTTGCTACAGTTGTACAGGGCATTGGTGAGGCCACACCTGGAGTATTGTGTACAGTTTTGGTCTCCTAACCTGAGGAAGGACATTCTTGCTATTGAGGGAGTGCAGCGAAGGTTCACCAGACTGATTCCCGGGATGGCGGGACTGACCTATCAAGAAAGACTGGATCAACTGGGCTTGTATTCACTGGAGTTCAGAAGAATGAGAGGGGACCTCATAGAAACATATAAAATTCTGACGGGTTTAGACAGGTTAGATGCAGGAAGAATGTTCCCAATGTTGGGGAAGTCCAGAACCAGAGGTCACAGTCTAAGGATAAGGGGTAAGCCATTTAGGACCGAGATGCGGAGGAACTTCTTCACCCAGAGAGTGGTGAACCTGTGGAATTCTCTACCACAGAAAGTTGTTGAGGCCAATTCACTAAATATATTCAAAAAGGAGTTAGATGAGGTCCTTACTACTAGGGGGATCAAGGGGTATGGCAAGAAAGCAGGAATGGGGTACTGAAGTTGAATGTTCAGCCATGAACTCATTGAATGGCGGTGCAGGCTAGAAGGGCCGAATGGCCTACTCCTGCACCTATTTTCTATGTTTCTATGTTTCTATGGCATTTAGCCCTTCGAGCCTGCTCTGCCATTTAATAAGATCATGGCTGATCTGATCATGGACTCAGCTCCATTTCCTTGCCTGCTCCCCATAACCTTTTATGCCCTTATTGCTCAAAAATCTGTCTGTCTTCGCCTTAAATATATTAAAATACCCAGCCTCCACAACGCTCTGGGGCTCCATTTAATTGGGCCTAGAAACCTGCATGACTCTTCCAATTAATGCAATTGAGTTAAATGCGCAGTGCAGAACGTGCCGTTGAAAAGTTCGGGATGGTGACCCGTTACGAGGCCCGCATGCACCCGCCCCGATGTTCGGGTAAAGGTTCCGGGCTCTGTCATACAACTCCTGAACACCCTCCTCTTCCACAGGTCAATCATGTACATTGCATTTGAAAAGGGGATCCCATATCTTATCCAAGGATATGAATGATCCCTGAGCCAAGGCAGTTTGTGTTCAAGTCCCACACCATTAACTTTTAGAGAGGTCCACCTACTCACCACTGTGGAGGTTGGGGCTACGGGGCAATACCCCTTTTCTTTGCTTTGGCATCACTCTCTTGGCTGCCACCATGAACCTGACTTGGTTCTTGAACTGCGATTAAGTTACTGCTCCTGTCTACCAGCAATAATAGTGTAAAGTTTATCTGGCACAATTAATGTCATTGCGGTAGAGATTCCGGTTTTGGCACAATCGGCAATCCGGGAGCAAATTGCACTCATAATTGCACTAGTTTTCACAAATGACTTTATTTGCTCAACTTTCTGCTCAAAGTCATTTGTATATCGCTGACCGTAACATCTGCCATGCACCAGCAAAATTGGGCTTCGTTTTAGAATTTCTTGGCATTATAAAATATCCCTTAATGTATTTAAGAGTGGTAACCTGGTGCAGTTTTATTAATACAGCTGAAAATGGGTATCTCACACAAAAATAAGCACTTTTAAAATCAGTGAATCTAGTCCACCACCTGTGAGTAACCTCCACAAGATATATTTGTAGGTAACTGCGGCGCATGTCGAGTTTCGTAAAATCTATTGAGCCATGGAATTCTGAAGACAGTTCATCGATGGTAGGAAGAGGATACTTGGGGATGACAGTCTTGTTGACCTTTTTCACGTCGATGTGTGGGCGAATCGTCACATTTTACGCCAAGCAATGACTAAGTTTGAGATCCAGAGTGAGGAGTCGATGCTCTCAATGATTCCCTGAGATTCGAGTCACGTTAATTCTGTGGATACTCGGTCGTGAACCGTGAATGGGAGACGGTGAAGTCGCTGCGTAACCGGTTTGACAGAAAGGTCAACGCAGGGATGATGGCAGAATTTGTTGTCACTCCAAACCCTGTGAAGATTGAGGGATACTGCTTGTCAAAGCCTTGTACACAAGTGTGCTGGTTGTGTCGTAAACTTTGAATGCAAGCTTGTCAAAAAGGTCAAACCCATGAGACTTCGTCCCTTTGCGACATGAAAGGAAATGTTCTCCAATGTTTTGTCCTTGTATTATATCAGGAGAGATATGACCCCAAGTACCTCAATTTTGGAGTCGGAGTACGCATTTAGAGTGGAAGTTGTGGGCTGCAGTTGCAGGGCATGAAGTGGGTTTTGTACACAGCGTCGTTCAGTATGGAGACTTTGGCTCTGAGGTCAATGAGGAAGCAGATAGGTGGGCTGTCAATGTTCACCTCACAATCCTTGAATTTGCCAGGACTGATGTGCGAAATGTCACTAACAGTGTAAACTATATTGGGTTCATCATTATCGGGATTATCCACATGTCGAATATGCTGCGATGAGTGACAGACACCAGCAAAATGGTTCACTTTACCGCATGCAGAGCATTTCTTCCCAGGTGCAGGGCAGTTAGGACTCTTTGCTGAATGTGATTTGTCACCACAGTTAAAGCAGTGGAAGTTAGGCCCGCAATCCATAGCGGGTGGCTTATTACTAGCCCTGGTTCTCTGCTGTGATTTCCACTTTGGATGAACACCTTGCACATGGGCTGTAGCTGCAGTCTGCTGCACAGTGGGAGCAGGGGATCTGATCGCTTTTGAATCGGAAAGCGCTTATTCGATTTGGACGAACAAATTAGTTGCTTTGTGTCATGTATCTTACATTATTATACATAACTGTATCCTAACATGCTATACATGACTGTAATAAGATATGACCTGTAACCACCAGCATACCTTACCACCAGGGGTGCACTTGCAAGAGACAGGTATATAAGGGCAGGTCTCAGGCAAGTGCAGCATTCCAGAGCTGTGAAATAAAGGTGCAGGTCCAGAGTGACCTTGACTTCACTACATGCCTCGTGTGAATCTGCACTGAGGGGACAGGACTTTACAGTGGCGACGGGTTACGGGATTACAGAATCCACAGAATGGCGAACAACGGATCAGATGAAAAGTACAATGCGGGAGACAATTGGGAGGACTTTATAGAAAGGCTCCAGCAATGCTTTGTAACCAAAGACTGGTTAGGCGACGATAAGGCAGACAAGAGAAGAGCCCATCTCTTGACCAGCTGTGGCTCGAAAACATACGCTTTAATGAAGAATCTGTTGGCACCCGAGAAACCAGCAAGCAAGTCGTTTGAAGAATTGAGCACACTGATAAGAGACCACCTGAAGCCAGCGAGCAACCTACACATGGCCAGACACAGGTTCTACAACTACAGACGCTGTGTGGGCCAGAGCATACCCGACTTCGTGGCAGAACTTCGGAGGTTGGCTAGTTTATGTGAGTTCTCCGATGAACTGAGGAGAGAAATGCTGAAAGACTTTTTCATTGAAAGAATAGGCCACGCAGGCATATTTCGAAAGCTCATAGAGACCAAGAATCTGACCTTAGAGGCAGCAGCACTGGTTGCACAAACATTCTTAGCAGGGGAAGAAGAAACGAGGTTAATTTACAATGCAGGTACGACAACTAACAAAATATTGGAACTAGAAGTTCACAGCACTAAACAAGCTGCTACCCCCACACACAGACAAAACCGGGAGAACAGGCTCTCAACAGCAGGCAGAAGCCATCAAGGGCCACAGGAACGGCCATTCACACCTCATCAACCCACAATGCGAGCAATCAACGACAAACTGAGAGAAGCTCAAGAGAGATCAGCCAGACGCAGTTCATTCTTTGGGAACTCTTTGAACAATGCAACAGGTCTGTGCTGCAGGTGTGGGGGTGGGCACTCATCAAGGGGATGTTGATTTCAGCAGCCTGTTTGCAGAAATTGTGAATATACAGGGCATTTGGCCCGCATGTGCAAAAAAACGGCAGCTCGGCTGGTATACGAATCGGATGGGTCGGAAAGCGGACCAGAAGATGATGGGGACAGTACCTGGGACACCGGTGTACAGCGGGTCAACACGATCAATGGCCGCTGCTCCTACAACAGGATGCCTTCAATAATGATGAGGGTCCTACTCAACGGGATACCTGTCAACATGGAGCTGGATACGGGAGCGAGTCAATCTCTCATGGGCGCTCAACATTTTGAACAACTGTGGCCGCATAAAAGAGACAGACCAAAACTCACAAGGGCCGACACCAAACTAAGGACCTATACCAAAGAAATCGTACCAGTCCTCGGCAGTGCCATGCTCTCTGTCACACACAAAGGGACAGTGAACCGACTTCCCCTGTGGATTGTCCCCGGAGACCACCCAGCACTGCTGGGGAGAAGCTGGCTGGCAAAACTAAACTGGAAATGGGATGATGTTCACGCCATGTCGTCAGAGGAATGGACCTCCTGCTCAACAGTTATAAAGCGATTTGAACATCTCTTTCAGCCAGGTGTGGGCACTTTCAAAGGGGCCAAAGTCAAAATCTACATCACACAGGATGCTAGACCGGTCCATCACAAGGCCAGAGCTGTACCCTCTGTGATGAGGGAAAAGATTGAACATGAACTAGACAGGCTTCTGCGGGAAGGCATTATATCACCTGTGGAATTTAGCGACTGGGCAAGTCCCATCGTCCCAGCCATGAAGCCTGATGGATCGTACAAATCTGTAGGGACTACAAATCTACCATAAACAGAGTTTCCCTACAGGACCAGTAGCCGCTGCCCAGAGCGGAGGAGTTATTTGCCACATTGCCTGGAGGTAAACTTTTCTCAAAATTAGACCTCACATCTGCGTATATGATGCAAGAATTGACCGAGGAATCCAAGCTACTCACCACCATCAACACACATCGAGGCCTTTTCATGTACAATCGATGCCCATTTGGCATCAGGTCGGCAGCTGCCATATTCCAGCGCAACATGGTGAGTCTGCTCAAGTCCATCCCGTGGACGGTTGTATTTCAAGACGACATACGTATCACGGGTAGGGACACCGACTCCCATCTCTGTAATTTGGAGGAAATACTAAAGCGGTTGGATCAGGTAGGCCTACGAGTCAAGAAATCCAAGTGCCTGTTTCTCCCATCCGAGGTTGAATTTTTGGGCCGAAGGATTGCCGCTGATGGAATCCGCCCAACAGAGTCTAAAACAGAAGCAATTCGCCTGGCACCCAGGTCCTGGAATGTCTCAGAACTGCACGCCTTTCTCAGGCTACTCAGTTACTTTGGGAACTTTAAGCACAACTTAAGCATGCTGCTGGAGCCTCTCCACGTGCTACTCAGGAAGGGGTGCGATTGGTTTTGGGGGGACGCCCAGGAACGCGCCTTCAATAAGGCACGCAACCTTCTGTGTTCCAACAGTGTTTTGACTTTCTTTGACCCTGGTAAAAAATCTAGTTCTCACATGCGATGCGTCAGCGTATGGGGTCAGGTGCGTTTTGCAACATGTCAATAGTGCGGGCAAATTACAACCCATAGCTTATGCCTCCAGGTCACTTTCGCGGGCGGAGCGTGGGTACGGAATGGTAGAGAAGGAGGCGCTCGCGTGCGTGTACGGTGTCAAAAAGATGCACCAATACCTTATCGGGGCCAAATTCGCATTAGAAACTAAACACAAGCCCCTCACGTCCCTCCTATCCTAGAGCAAAGCAATAAACGGCAATGTCTCGGCGCGAATTGAACGGTGGGCACTCATGCTGGCGTCCTACGACTTTCCATAAGGCACAGACCAGGCACAGACAACTGTGCCAACGCGCTCAGCAGGCTACCCTTGGCGACCATGGAAGGGTCTGATGAACAGGACTGTGAGATAGTCATGGCAATCAATGCCTTTGAGTCCACAGATTCGCCCATGGTGGCTCGCCAAATCAGAGCCTGGATGGCCAGCGACCCCACATTATCTTTAGTAAATAGATGTGTCCTAACCGGTGACTGGGCAGAGAATCGCGATGCCTGCCCCGAGGAATTAAAACCCTTTCACAGACGCATGCATGAGCTATCACTACAAGCAGACTGCTTGATGTGGGGCAGCCGAGTAGTCATCCCTCTGTGAGGCAGGGAGGCATTTGTCCGGGAGCTCCACCGCGAGCACCTGGGGATTGTTCACATGAAGGCCATAGCCAGATCCCACGTCTGGTGGCCTGGTATTGACACGGACTTGGAGCTCTGCGTCCGAAGGTGCACCATTTGTGCCCAACTCAGCAATGCCCCCAGGGAGGCTCCGCTGAGCCCCTGGCCCTGGCCTACCAAACCCTGGTCACGGGTGCACGTAGACTATATGGGCCCATTCATGGGCAAAATATTCCTCGTAGTTGTAGATGCATTTTCAAAGTGGATCGAATGCACCATTTTAAACTCGAGCACAACCTCCACCACTGTGGAGAGCCTCGCAACCATGTTTGTAACGCACGGAATCCCTGACATATTGGTCAGTGACAATGGTCCGTGCTTCACCAGCACAGAATTACAAGACTTTATAATTGACCACGGCATAAATCACATCAAGACGGCACGGTTCAAGCCGGCCTCTAACGGCCAGGCGGAGAAAGCAGTGCAAATCATGAAACAAGGCATGCTTAAAATCCAAGGTGCCATGCTGCAGGGTTGCCTGTCGCGACTGCTGCTGGCATACAGATCTCATCGGTAATCACTGACTGGGATCCCCCCCGCGCAACTGTTGATGAAAAGGACTTTAAAAACAAGGCTCTCATTAATCCTCCCAGACATGCACGAAATCGTTGAGGCAAAGCGCAGTAAGCTGACTGAGTACCATGACAGAAATTCGAGGGGGAGATGGAATGAGATAGGGGACAAAGTGTTTGTACTAAACTATGGCAGGGGTCCCAAATGGCTTGCAGGGGCAGTAAAGGGCAAGGAAGGAAACAGGCTACTGGTAGTACAAATGGACAATGGCAAAACCTGCCGGAGGCATGTAGACCAAATCAAAAGCAGATTTACCAACTACACTGCGGAACCAGAGGCAGACTACAATGTGGAATTCACACCACACCTGGTGGACAGACAGAGGGAACAACCTGAGGAAAGGGCAATCCCAACAGACAGCCCAGGCGAGTCAACAACAATCACACCAATCGAAACAGACAGCCCAGGCGAGATACCAGCAACCATACCAAAAGAAAAACAGACACCAAGGCAAACAACTGAACCACAACTCAGATGCTCC
This sequence comes from Pristiophorus japonicus, assembly GCF_044704955.1. Taxonomy (NCBI): domain Eukaryota; kingdom Metazoa; phylum Chordata; class Chondrichthyes; family Pristiophoridae; genus Pristiophorus; species Pristiophorus japonicus. The sequence goes on from NC_091987.1 coordinate 54,354,321, forward strand.
ACGCGAGAGCGTAGACCACCTGAGAGACTGAACCTATAAAGACAATAAGACCTTGGGGAAGGTGATGTCATGTATCTTACATTATTATATATTACTGTATCCTAACATGCTATACATGACTGTAATAAGATATGACCTGTAACCACCAGCTTACCTTACCACGACGGGTGCACTAGCAAGAGACAGGTATATAAGGACAAGTCTCAGGCAAGTGCAGCATTCCAGAGCTGTGAAATAAAGGTGCAGGTGCAGAGTGACCTTGACTTCACTACATGCCTCGTGTGAATCTGTACTGATGGGACAGGACTTTACACTTTGTCCAATGTCACTTTGTTGTCCTCCATTGGCAAGCGTTCCTGAATGCTGAGGATCATTGTTTTCTCAATAATTTGATCCCTGATCATTTCCTCTGTGAGTGTTCCAAAGTTACACGTAGTGGCCAGTTCAGTTAATGAAATTATATACTGTTTGATTGGTTCACCGTTCCCTTGCCTCCTTTGATGACATTTATATCTCTCCATCATGATACTTTATTTTGGCCCAAAATATTTCTCTGGGGCACTTACCACTTTGGCGTAGGACTCTGTGTCTTTGATTTGGCCACAGATGCGTTGGCCTTTGATGCTGAGGCAGTAGATAAGTATTGCACGATAGCGAGCTGGTGTTACGTTGTTGCCGTCTAACCCACATGCCGTGATGTATGTAGAAACGCTTTTTATAAATCTCAAAGGTTACACAGACAGATAGGGAATGGGTGACCATCAGCAAGAGCAATGGAAGGAAGGTAGTGCAGGGGTCCCCTGAAGTCACCTCCCTCCAAAACAGATACACCATTTTGGGTACTGTTGGGGGAGATGACTCATCAGGGGAAGGCAGCAGCAGCCAATTTCATAGCATCATGGGTGGCTCTGCTGCATAGAAGGGCAGGAAAAAGAGTGGGAGAGCTATAGTGTTAGGGGATTGTATTGTAAGGGGAATAGACAGGCATTACTGTGGCCGCAATCGAGACTCCAGGATGGTATATAGCCTCCCTGGTGCAAGGGTCAAGGATGTCTCAGAGTGGCTGCAGCGCATTCTGGAGGGGGAGGGTGAACAGCCAGCTGTCGTGGTGCATATAGGTACCAACGATATAGGTAAAAAATGGGATGAGGTCCTACAAGCTGAGTTTAGGGAGCTATGAGTTAAATTAAAGAATAGGACCTCAATGGTAGTAATCTCAGGCTAGTCAGAGTAGGACTGGCAGGATAGCTAAGATGAATACATGGCTTGAGGAGTGGTGCAGCAGGGAGGGATTCAAATTCCTGGGACATTGGAACCGGTTCTGGGGGAGGTGGGACCAGTACAAACCGGACGGTCTGCACCTGGGCATGATTGGAACCAATGTCCTGGGGGGAGTGTTTGCTAGTGCTGCTGGGGAGGGGTTAAACGAATATGGCAGGGGGATGGGAACCTATGCAGGGAGGCAGAGGAAAGTAAAATGGGGGCAGAAGCAAAAGATAGAAAGAAGAAAAGTAAAAGTGGAGGGCAGAGAAACCCAAGACAAAAATCACAAAAGGGCCACATTACAGCAAAATTCTAAAGGGACAAAGTGTGTTAAAAAGACAAGCCTGAAGGCTCTGTGCCTCAATGCGAAGAGTATTCATAATAAGGTGGACGAATTAACTGCGCAGGCAGCTATTAACCGATATGATGCAATTGGGATTACGGAGACATGGCTCCAGGGTGGGAAATCAAGGCTGGGAACCCAAAATCCAGGGGTATTCAACATTAAGGAAGGATAGACAGAAAGGAAAAGGAGGTGGGGTAGCGTTGCTGGTAAAAGAGGAAATTAACGCAATAGTAAGGAAGGACATTAGCTTGGATGACGTGGAATCTGTATGGGTAGAGCTGCGGAATACCAAAGGGCAGAAAATGTTGGTGAGAGTTGTGTACAGATTACCAAACAGTAGTAGTGAGGTTGGAGACAGCATCAAACAAGAAATTAGGTATGCGTGCAATAAAGGTACAGCAGTTATCATGGGCGACTTTAATCTACATATAGATTGCACTAACCAAACTGATATCAATACGGTGGAGGAGGATTTCCTGGAGTGTATTAGGGATGGTTTTCTAGACCAATATGTCGAAGAACCAACCAGAGGGCTGGCCATCCTAGACTGGGTGATGTGTAATAAAATAGGACTAATTAGCAATCTTGTTGTGCGAGGCCCCTTGGGGAAGAGTGACAATATTATGGTAGAATTCTTTATTAAGATGGAGAGTGAACAGTTAATTCAGAGACTAGGGTCTTGAACATAAGGAAAGGTAACTTCGATGGTATGAGATGTGAATTGGCTAAAATAGACTGGCGAATGATACTTAAAAGGTTAACAGTGGATAAGCAATGGCAAACATTTAAAGATCACATGGATGAACTTCAACAATTGTACATCCCTGTCTGGAGTAAAAACAAAACGGGGAAGGTGGTTCAACCATGGCTAACAAGGAAAATTAGGGATAGTGTTAAATCCAAGGAAGAGGCATATAAATTGGCCAGAAAAAGCAGCAAACCTGAGGACTAGGAGAAATTTAAAATTCAGCAAAGGAGGACAAAGGGTTTAATTAGGAGGGGGAAAATAGCGTATGAGAGGAAGCTTGCTGGGAACATAAAAACTGACTGCAAAAGCTTCCATAGATATGTAACGTGAAGAAGATTAGTGAAGACAAACATAGGTCCCTTGCAGTCAGAATCAGGGGAATTTATAATGGGGAACAAAGAATTGGCAGAACAATTGAACAAATACTTTGGTTCTGTCTTCACGAAGGAAGACACATATAACCTTCCGGAAATACTAGGCGACCGAGGGTTTAGCGAGACTGAGGAACTGAAAGAAATACTTATTCGTCAGGAAATTGTGTTAAGGAAATTGATGGGACTGAAGGCCGATAAATCCCAAGGGCCTGATAGTCTGCACCCCAGAGTATTAAGGAAGTGGCCAGAGCAATAGTGGATGCATTGGTGATCATTTTCCAACAGTCTATCGACTCTGGATCAGTTCCTATGGACTGGAGGGTAGCTAATGTAACACCACTTTTTAAGAAAGGAGGGAGAGAGAAAACTGGGAATTATAGACTGGTTAGCCTGACATCAGTAGTGGGGAAAATGTTGGAATCAATTATTAAAGATGAAATAGCAGCGCATTTGGAAAGCAGTGACAGGATCGGTCCAAGTCAGCATGGGTTTATGAACGGGAAATCATGCTTGACAAATCTTCGAGAATTTTTTCAGGATGTAACTAGTAGAGTGGACAAGGAAGAACCAGTGGATGTGGTGTATTTGGACTTTCAAAAGGCTTTTGACAAGCTCCCACACAAGAGATTGGTGTGCAAAATTAAAGCACATGGTATTGGGGGTAATGTATCGACGTGAATAGAGAACTGTTTGGTAGACAGGAAGCAGAGAGTAGGGATAAACGGGTCCTTCTCAGAATGGCAGGTAGTGACTAGTGGGTGCCGCAGGCCTCAGTGCTGGGACCACAGCTATTTACAATATACATCAATGATTTAGATGAAAGAATTGAGTGTAATATCTCCAAGTTTGCAGATGACACTATGCTAGATGGCGGTGTGAGCTGTGAGGAGGATGCTAAGAGGCTGCAGGGTGACTTGGACAGGTTAGGTGAGTGGGCAAATGCATGGCAGATGCAGTATAATGTGGATAAATGTGAGGTTATCCACTTTGGTGACAATAATATGAAGGCGGAATATTATCTCAATGGCGGCAGATTAGGAAAAGGGAAGGTGCAACGAGACCTGGGTGTCATGGTACATCAGTCATTGAAAGTTGGCATGCAGGTACAGCAGGTGGTGAAGAAGTCAAATGGCATGTTGGCCTTCATGGCTTGGGGATTTGAGTATAGGAGCAGGGAGGTCTTACTGCAGTTGTACAGGGCCTTGGTGAGGCCTCACGTGGAATATTGTGTTCAGTTTTGGTCTCCTAATCTAAGGAAGGACATTCTTGCTATTGAGGGAGTGCAGCGAAGGTTCACCAGACTGATTCCCGGGATGGCAGGACTGACATATGAGGAGAGACTGAATCGATTGGGGCTGTATTCACTGGAGTTTAGAAGAATGAGAGGGGATCTCATAGAAACATATAAAATTCTGACGGGACGAGACAGGTTAGATGCAGGAAGAATGTTCCCGATGTTGGGGAAGTCCAGAACCAGAGGTTACAATTTAAGGATAAGAGGCAAGCCACTTAAGACTGAGATGAGGAAAAACTTCTTCACTCAGAGTTGTTAACCTGTGGAATTCTCTACCGCAAACAGTTGTTGATGCCAGTTCGTTAGATATATTCAAGAGGGAGTTAGATATGGCCCTGACTGCTAAAGGGATCAAGGGGTATGGAGTGAAAGCAGGAATGGGGTACTGAGGTGTATGATCAGCCATGATCTTATTGAATGGTGGTGCAGGCTCGAAGGGCCAAATGCCTGACTCCTGCACCTATTTTCTATGTTTATTTGTTTCTATCTCGGCCACGGGATTGGAGGGTCCCCATGTGTGGAGAGGAAAGGCCGGGGGGGGCGGGGGGATAGGGAGGTTAATTTGATTCATCCTTGTCGTCAAATTATGTTGTGTATGTAAATAAGCAGACTCAGTGAAATAGGAGTAGTGTAACTTACTGTGTCCTTTATAGCAACTCTGCAAAATGGTGTCTCAAACCAGCATGAACCAGAATGTTTACAACAGTATGTGAATAACTCCCGCAGGGTCCTAATGCCTATCTAGTGTCCTGTAACAAACAAATAGAGTATGAACACAACAAACTCGACTTGCATTGGAAAAAATTTGCACTGAAAATTCCTTGAACCTTTGTGCTGGTTTGGAAGATTTTGGGCGAATTATGCTGAAAATAACCCGTGCCACCTAACGGAAACTCGAGGCTATTAACTGTAGACCTCTATCGGCATAATAGTGAGACATGCTAATTTCCAATTTGCATTATCAATGAATAATCACTGACTCCCAGCATGACTATTTTCCGATGCCCTGGAATCCAAAATCTTTAATATTTTACATTTAATGGCTTTAAAAATTTGCAGCCATTCATGTAGATTCCTGCTGGGTGTGCACTGGAATGGCTGCATGATTTTCAGAGCCATCTCAACTACACTAATACAATAAAAATTTTGCTGACTGCAAATTACAGCACTCCAATGGTCAGATTGAACAGGACGAAAAACCCTCGGGATGCAATCCCAGGGGTTATGCTGGAATTGAGCTTGTTGGTGCCCTTAGGTGCTGGCGCCCACTCCCTCCCACCCCCCGGAGCAAATAGATAGAAGCACTATTTTGTGTGCATTCAGTGCTCTGCATCAGTTCCACCTGCTACTAATGGTTAGAAAAGCCTTCTTCCCTCTACGACTCCGGCCATGGCTCCCTTGGTCCACTGTGTCAGGGGGTTGATCAAGAAAAATCTCAACAAACAAAGGGGGCAAAATTCGGCTGCTTCACGCCTCCCGTTAGCAGCTGAACATTGCTAATGGGGATGCTCAGGGAGTAGTGCCACAGTGAGATGTATCACACGCCACATTCGCTGGCTCCGTACCACTGTTGATAACAGTTAGCGCCTCGCCACCTTTCGCCATGCAGGTCGTGATGTCAGTGAGCATGCAAAACTCGTTGGACGCCTGATCTGCAAACTTCAGTAGCGTCCCCTGTTTTACCTCGTGCTGAAAGCATCAGGGAGTGGAGGCATGAACAAGCCGGCTGGCGGGGCGCTACTTAAAGAGATGCGCCCCAGTTCTTCCGTTCCAAAGGTCAGTTATGAGTGGCAGAAAGTGCAGGATATATCTGCAGCCAGATAATTGCTGCTTATTCCTCAGAGTGTTGTGGGCCGTCAAAGGACCTTGAATTTATTGTGGTTGGTGTGCAGACTCCAGTGGTCCTCCCCTTTAATGGCTGGATGGTGCCTTCACCAATGCTCACTCCCGACTGCACAGCACCTCATTTTTGTTATCGCTTGGAGCCTAACGCCACTCAGCTATGCTATTAGTGCCTGATTTAGCGCTCCCCTGCATTCTTTCAGCGCAGAGACTCAATTTTGCGGGCGTTGAGATTGATTAGCGCCTGGCGCTAAACTTACAATTTTTCAAAAGTTAATGCCCCAACTGGGGCACTATGGAATTTCAAACCCAAAACCTCTTCTTTGGAGTCTCTTGCCAAGGCCACCTTTCAAAGCTGACTTTTATCCATAGGGACAGAAATCTATCGGGATGTGATCCTGCTGGTTTTGCTGGAATCGAGCCGGTTGGTGCCCTTAAATGATTTAATTATGCTTCAATTCCAAGGGTGTACCACCTACAAAGATATACTGGATCCTGACTGAGCTAGGGTAGCAAGAATGCATATTTAGAGAGTGCCACCACCCCTTCTATTCCACCCCATCAAGGTTTTGCCCTTTAGAAAGCAAGACGGGGCTCCCAGAAATGGTGCTGCTGGGTCGATACTGTTTTCTGAGGACTTGTCAGTCTCCCGCTGGAGTTTTAGTTCCATTCAGTGTAACCAATGCTGATTTCCCACAGTATGGAACATGGAGTATAAAATGCAGACATAAATAGGGCATTTAATTTACACTGTGTAGAACCAGATGAGAAGCATATAACATGAACAAGCTTCAAGTGAAACGAATCAGAAAATATTTTCACAATGTGGCTTAATTTTCACCTTCATAGAATAGTCTCCCATTAAAAGGAAGGTCAATGTTTTATTGATCAATTATTTTAAATAAGATAAATATCTGGTTAAATATGTGACTGAAGGTTATTGGGATAAGTATATTAAAATGATCAAATAACATATGGAACTCAGTTTGTCTTCTGTGGAAAGCAACTATGACCCTATTCCCTCTTTGCTGATTACAGTACCCTCAAGCCACTTGGGACCCAAAGCGTGCTTAAGAACAAATATAGGGTCATCGATTTCGATACATCTCCCCTTTGAGTTACGGTCATGGCACTCATTTTGGGACTGGCGCTTGCCCCCAACAATGTCTGACAGGACAGGATGAATGAGGGATAGCCGAGTTTTAAGTGTACGTTTCATGAGTAGTTCCACGGGCGGAACTCCCGTGAGCGAGTGTGGTCGGGACCTATAGGCCAGCAGGAGGCGCAATAGGCGGCATTGAAGGGAGGGTCCTTGAATCCAGAGCATGCCTTGTTTTATGATTTGGACCGCAGGTTCCGCCTGGCCATTGGAAGCCGGCTTAAATGGTGCCGTCCAGACATGTTTGATGCCATTATCCGACATGAACTCCCGGAATTCATAGCTAGTGAAACACAGGTCGTTGTTACTAACCAGGATGTCCGGTAAGTTGTGGGTCGCAAAGACCACACGCAGACTCTCCACGGTGGTAGATGTCGTGCACGAATTCAATATGATGCACTCGATCCATTTCGAGTACGCATCAACAAAAATGAGAAACATTTTTCCCATGAACGTGCCCGCGTAGTCTATGTGAATATGTGACCATGGCCTGGTGGGCCAGGGCCACGGGCTGAGTGGGGCCTCCCTGGGGGCATTGCCCAGCTGGGCACACGTCGTGCACCTGCGAACACAGTGTTCCAGGTCTGAGTCAATTCCCGGCCACCATACATGTGACCGGGCAATGGCCTTCATTAGCACGATGTCTGGGTGCTCGCTGTGGAGTTCCCTGATGAATGCCTCCCTGCCCCTCTGGGGCATGACTACCCGGCTGCCCCATAGTAGGCAGTCGGCTTGGATGGAGAGCTCATCCATCCGTCTGTGAAACGGTCTGACCTCCTCGGGGCATGCTCCGTATGCGGGCGCCCAATCCCCAGTCAGGACACATTTCTTAATCAAGGATAGGAGGGGATCTCTGTTGGTCCAGATTTTGATCTGGCGGGCTGTGATGGGGGAGCCTGCGCTGTCAAAGGCTTCAATGGCCATGACCATCTCAGCGCTTTGCTCCGCTGCCCCCTCAGTGGTGGCCAGTGGAAGCCTGCTGAGCGTGTCAGCGCAATTTTCGGTGCCTGGTCGGTGCCATATGGTGTAGTCATACGCAGCCAGCATGAGAGCCCATCGCTGTATGCGAACTGACGCATTGGCATTGACAGCTTTGCTGTCTGACAACAAGGATGTTAACGGCTTGTGGTCCGTTTCCAACTCGAACCTTCTGCCAAAAAGGTACTGGTGCATCTTTTTCACCCCGTAGACACATGCGAATGCTTCCTTTTCAACCATCCCATATCCCCGTTCTACTTGGGAGAGCGACCTGGAGGCATGAGCCACAGGTTGGAGTCGGCCCTCAGCGTTACACTGCTGCAACACGCACCCAACCCCATAGGATGATGCATCACATATCAAAACCAATTTCTTACAGGGGTTATACAGAGTCAACAGTTTATTAGAACAAAGCAGATTCTGCACCCGATTGAAAGCCCGTTCCTGAGAGTCCCCCCAAAACCAATCGCAACCCTTACGCAGGAGCACGTGTAGCGGCTCCAACAATGAGCTTAAGTTCGGCAGAAAGTTCCCGAAATAGTTCAAGAGTCCCAGAAATGAACGCAACTCCGATGTGTTGCCGGGCCTGGGCGCACGACAAATCGCCTCCATTTTGGATTCGGCAGGCCGGATCCCGTCTGCGGCAACCCTCCTGCCCAAAAACTCGACATCTGGGGCCAAAACACACACTTGGACTTCTTTAGTCGTAGGCCTACCCAGTCCAGTCGGTGTAGCACCTCCTCCAGGTTGTGGAGGTGTTCCTCGGTGTCTTGACTCGTGATAAGGATGTCGTCCTGAAATATGATTGTTCCAGGGATGGATTTGAGCAGGCTTTCCGTTCCTTTGAAAGATAGCGGCCACTGATCGAATGCCAAACGGACTCCTGTTGTAGACAAACAGCCCCTTGTGCGTGGTGATGGTGGTCAGTAGCTTGGATTCTTTGGCCAATTCCTGGGTCATGTAGGCTGAAGTGAGGTCCAACTTGGTTAGCAGCTTGCCACCTGCCAGCGTGGCAAAAAGATCCTCTGCTCTCGGAAGCGGGTATTGGTCCTGAAGGGACACTCGGTTGATAGTGGCCTTGTTGTCGCCACAGATCCTGACCGAGCCATCCGTTTTTAGAACAGGGACGATGGGGCTTGCCCAGTTGCTGAATTCAACGGGTGAAATTATGCCCTCTCTTAGCAACCTATCCAACTCACTCTTAATTTTCTCCCACATCACATGTGGCACAGCTCTGGCTTTGTGGTGCACTGGTCCGACGTCCGGGGTGATGCGTATCACTACTTTGGTACCTTTGGTATTCCTGACACCAGGTTGAAATAGTAACTCAAATTTCTGTAGGACCTGTGAGCATGAACTTCGCTCCACAGATGAAATGGCATGCACATCCCCCCATTTCCAGTTCACCTCAGCTAGCCAGCTCCTCCCCAAAAGCGCGGGACCATTTCCTGGGACAATCCAGAGCGGCAGCCGGTTCTCTGATCCATTATGTGTGACCACCAACATTGCACTGCCTAACACTGGGATGATCTCTTTGGTGTACGTCCGTAATTGCGTGTCAATGCATTCGAGTTTGGGTCTACTAGCTCTGAGTGGCCACAGTTTCTCGAATTGTTGGACACTCATAAGTGACTGGCTGGCCCCTGTGCCCAGCTCCATGCGTACCGGGATGCCGTTTAATAGGACTTTCATCATCATAGGTGGCGTTTTGGTATATGAGCTGTGGATGTTTGCCACATGGACCTGCTGAACTTCAGCGTCCATTGCTTTGTCCCAAGCATCAACCTGCCTTGCAGACCCCTCTTGTGGTTCACCTGTCTCGTAAATTAGCCTTGTTGCGGGCTTCCTGCACATTCTGGTTAAACGTCCACTGAAGTTACAATTTCTACAGATAAATTGTTGAAACCTACAGGTTTTTGCAGCATGTCTCCCCCCGTACCTCCAGCATGAGCTGAGATTGTTGTGAACAAAAGAGCTGTATAAGGCATTCCTCTCTGATTGTCTCTTTGATTATTCTTGAGCACTCTGTTAATGGTTGTCAATGGCCCCATCCCGGGACGCATTGTCCACCGTGATGGCATAAATGTCCGTTCAATCTGCCAGTGTCTCTGTTGAGGACCCACTCTAGAGTCTGTTGCTGCCTGGGTGGTGTCGAATTGCCCTTGCCTACCTGCGGGGTTCTGAGTCGCGTTTACAATGTTAACTCCCTGATCCATTGCCACGTTGGAAGCAGAGTTGTGCGCGTATATTATCTTGGTTTCCTCCTCCCCCGCCATGAAGGTCTGAGCCATCAACGCCGCTGCTTTCAAGGTCAAGTCCTTGGTCTCAATTAGTTTTCTGAAAATCCCGGCATGACCAATGCCCTCAATGAAGAAATCCCTTAACATCTCCCCCCTGCAGGCGTCTGTGATCTTACAGAGGCTGGTCAAGCGCCGAAGGTCCGCAATGAAGTCCAGTATGTTCTGTCCTTCTCGACGCCAGTGTGTATAGAATCGGTGTCGGGCCATGTGTATACTGCTCGCCGGTTTCAGGTGCTCACCGATCAGTTTGCTGAGCTCTTCAAAGGTTTTTTCCGCCGGTTTCTCGGTGCGAGCAGGTCTTTCATCAGCGCCTACGTCTTAGGTCCACAGCTGGTCAGTAGATACGACTTTCGCTTGTCAGCCGCTGCATCTCCCAGCCAGTCCTTCATGACGAAGCTCTGCTGGAGCCTCTCAACGAAATCGTCCCAGTCCTCACCAACACAGTACCGTTCCTCTGTGCTACCGGTGGCCATTCTCGTGAGTCGTTGATTCCCGTTTCTCGTCGCCAAATGTAATGTCCTTACACACTACTATAAATTCACAGGAGGCACATTCTGCAGACAAGGTCACTCTGTGACCTGAACCTTTATTCACAGGACCAAGAAGTGATGACCCTGCGTGGGACCTCCCTTTATATACCTGGATGACCAGGTGAGGAGTGTCTCCCACAAGTTCACCCCCTGTGGTCAAGATGTGCATTTCTTAGGTGTATACTGTATGCAGTGTTATGAAGGTTACAGTTACAAGAAGGTTACATACATGACAAAGTCAATGCTGGATGCTAGGTGACAAAGGATATGGCCTCGCCACCTGGCTGACGACACCCCTGCATGACACCCACACCGAAGCCAAGAGGCGATACAACGAGAGCCACAGAGTAACTTGCAATGTCATGGAGAAAACCATTGGAGTGCTGAATCAGTGCTTTAGATGCCTGGACCACTCAGCAGGCGAGCTCCAATACCATCCTGAGTAGATAGCTCAATTCGTGGTGGTGTGTTCCATGGTGCACAACTTGGCTATCAGAAGGGGACAAGAATTGCCTGATGAGTCGGACAGTCCACCTTACCAAAGGGAGGAAGAGGAAGATGAGGAGGTGGACGCTGACATCGGCCCAGACAATCAGGCCGACGCTGATGCCATTCCACCCCACCTCTGTAGACCACATGCTTTTGGCCACAAAAAGCAGAAAACCTGAGAACTGTGAGAATTTTAGAATTCAGCAGAGGAGGACAAAGGATTTTAATAGGAGGGGGAAAATAGAATATGAGAGGAAGCTTGCTGGGAACATAAAAACTGACTGCAAAAGCTTCAATAGATATGTGAAGAGAAAAATATTAGTGAAGGCAAATGTAGGTCCCTTGCAGTCAGATTCAGGTGAATTTATAATGGAGAACAAAGAAATGGCAGACCAGTTGAACAAATACTTTGGTTCTGCCTTCACGAAGGAAGACACAAATAACCTTCCAGAAATACTAGGGGACCGAAGGTTTAATGAGAAGGATGAACTGAAGGAAATCCTTATTAGGCGGGAAATTGTGTTAGGGAAATTGATGGGATTGAAGGCCGATAAATCCCCAGGGCCTGATAGTCTGCATTCCAGAGTACTTAAGGAAGTGGCACTAGAAATAGTGGATGCATTGGTGATCATTTTCCAACAGTCTATCGACTCTGGATCAGTCCCTATGGACTGGAGGGTAGCTAATGTAACACCTCTTTTTAAAAAAAGAGGGAGAGAGAAAATGGGTAATTATAGACCGGTTAGCCTGACATCAGTAGTGAGGAAAATGTTGGAATCAATTATTAAAGATGAAATAGCAGCACATTTGGAAAGCAGTGACAGGATCGCTCCAAGTCAGCATGGATTTATGAAAGGGAAATCATGCTTGACAAGTCTTCGAGAACATTTTGAGGATGTAACTAGTAGAGTGGACAAGGGAGAACCAGTGGATGTTGTGTATTTGGACTTTCAAAAGGCTTTTGACAAGGTCCCACACAAGAGATTGGTGTGCAAAATTAAAGCACATGGTATTAGGGGTAATGTATTGACGTGGATAGAGAACTGGTTGGCAGACAGGAAGCAGAGAGTCGGAATAAACGGGTCCTTTTTAGAATGGCAGGCAGTGATTAATGGGGTGCCGCAGGGCTCAGTGCTGGGACCCCAGCTATTTACAATATACATTAATGATTTAGATGAAGGAATTGAGTGTAATATCTCAAAGCTGGGTGGAGGTGTGAGCCGTGAGTAGGACGCTAAGATGCTGCAGGGTGACTTGGACAGGTTAGGTGAGTGGGCAAATGCATGGCAGATGCAGTATAATGTGGATAAATGTGAGGGTATTCACTTTGGTGGCAAAAACACGAAGGCAAAATATTATGTGAATGGCGGCAGATTAGGAAAAGGGAAGGTGCAACGAGACCTGGGTGTCATGGTACATCAGTTATTGAAAGTTGGCATGCAAGTACAGCAGGCGGTGAAGAAGGCAAATGGTATGTTGGCCTTCATAGCTAGGGGATTTGAGTATATAAGCAGGGAGGTCTTACTGCAGTTGTACAGGGCCTCATGTGAGGCCTCATCTGGAATATTGTGTTCAGTTTTGGTCTCCTAATCTGAGGAAGGACGTTCTTGCTATTGAGGGAGTACAGCAAAGGTTCACCAGACTGATTCCCGGGATGGCAGGACTGACATAAGAGGAGAGACTGGATCGACTGGGCCTGTATTCATTGGAGGTTAGAAGGATGTGAGGGGATCTCATAGAAACATATAAAATTCTGATGGGACTGGACAGATTAGATGCAGGAAGAATGTTCCTGATGTTGAGGAAGTCCCGAACCAGGGGACATAGTCTAAGGCTAAGGGATAAGCCATTTAGGACTGATATCAGTAAGTAACATTCAGAATTTTTGTTGCTAATTTAAGTTAATCTAAGGGTTAAGACATGGCAGGACAGCGCGGACACGTGTTATGCTCCTCCTGTACTATGTGGGAAGTCAGGGACACTTCCGGTGTCCCTGACGACTATGTGTGCGGGAAGTGTATACACCTCCAGCTCCTGACGGACCGCATTGCGGCACTGGAGCTGCGGGTGGAGTCACTATGGAGCATCCACGATGCTGAGAATGACGTGAATAGCACGATTAGCGAGTTGGTCTCACCGCAGGTAAAGGCTACACAGCCAGATAGTAAATGGGTGACCAGCAGGAAGAGCAGTGCAAGGAAGGTAGTGCAGGGATCCCCTGCGGTCATCCCCCTGCAAAACAGATACACCGCTTTGAGTACTGTTGAGGGGGATGAATCATCAGGGGGGAGCAGCAGCAGCCAAGTTCATGGCACCATGGGTGACTCTGCTGCACAGGAGGGCAGGAAAAAGAGTGGGGGAGCTATAGTGATAGGGGATTCGATTGTTAGGGGAATAGATAGGCGTGTCTGCGGCCGCAACCGAGACTCCAGAATGATATGTTGCCTCCCTGGTGCAAGGGTCAAGAATGTCTCGGAGAGTGGGTGTAGGACATTCTGAAAAGGGAGGGTGAACAGCCAGTTGTCGTGATGCATATAGGTACCAACGATAAAGGTAAAAATGGGATGAGGTCCTACGAGACGAATTTAGGGAGCTCGGAGCTAATTTAAAAAGTAGGACCTCAAAGGTAGCAATCTCAGGATTGCTACCAGTGCCACGTGCTTGTCAGAGTAGGAATCTCAGGATAGCTCAGATGAATACATGGCTTGAGCAGTGGTGCAAGAGGGAGGGATTCAAATTCCTGGGACATTGGAACTGGTTCTGGGGGAGGTGGGACCAGTACAAACCGGACGGTCTGCACCTGGACAGGACCGGAACCAATGTCCTAGGGGGAGTGTTTGCTAGTGCTGTTGGGGAGGAGTTAAACTAACATGGCAGGGGGATGGGAACCTATGCAGGGAGTCAGAGGGAAATAAAATGGAGGCAGAAGCAAAAGATAGAAAGCAGAATAGTAAAGGTGGAGGGCAGAGAAACCCAATGCAAAAAACAAAAAGGGTCATATTACAGAAAAATTCTAAAGGGTCATAGTGTGTTAAAAAGGCAAGCCTGAAGGCTCTGTGCCTCAATGCGAGGAGTATTCGGAATAAGGTGGATGAATTAACTGCGCAGACAGTAGCTAACGGATATGATGTAATTGGCATCACGGAGACATGGCTCCAGGGTGACCAAGGCTGGGAACTTAACATCCAGGGGTATTTAGGCAGGATAAGCAAAGAGGAAAAGGAGGTGGGGTGGCGTTGCTGGTTAAAGAGGAAGTTAATGCAATAGTAAGGAGGGACATTAGTCTGGATGATGTGGAATCGGTATGGGTGGAGCTGCGTAATTCCAAAGGGCAGAAAACGTTAGTGGGATTTGTGTACAGACCACCAAACAGTAGTAGTGAGGTTGGGGACAGCATCAAACAAGAAATAAGGGATGTGTGCAATAAAGGTACAGCAGTTATCATGGGTGACTTTAATCTTCATATTGATTGGGCTAACCAAACTGGTAGCAATGCGGTGGAGGAGGATTTCCTGGAGTGTATTAGGGATGGTTTTCTAGACCAATACGTTGAGGAACGAAGTCGAGAGCTGGCCATCCTAGACTGGGTGATGTGTAATGAGAAGGGACTAATTAGCAATCTTGTAGTGCGAGGCTCCTTGGGGAAGAGTGACCATAATATGGTGCAATTATTTATTAAGATGGAGAGTGACACAGTTAATTCAGAAACTGGGGTCCTGAACTTAAGGAAAGTTAACGTCGACGGTATGAGGCGTGAATTGGCTAAAATAGACTGGCAAAGAATACTTAAGGGGTTGACGGTGGATCAGCAATGGCAAACATTTAAAGATCACATGGATGAACTTCAGCAATTCTACATCCCTGTCTGGAGTAAAAATAAAACGGGGAAGGTGGCTCAACCGTGGCTAACAAGGGAAATTAAGGATAGTGTTAAAGCCAAGAAAGAGACATATAAATTGGCCAGAAAAAGCAACAAACCTGAGGACTGGGAGAAATTTAGAATTCAACAGAGGACTAAGGGTTTAATTAAGAGGGAGAAATAGAGTATGAGAGGAAGCTTGCAGGGAACATAAAAACTGACTGCAAAAGCTTCTATAAATATGTGAAGAGAAAAAGATTAGTAAGACAAACGTAGCTCCCTTGCCGTCAGATTCAGGTGAATTTATAATGGGGAACAATGAAATGGCAGACCAATTGAACAATTACTTTGGTTCTGTCTTCATGAAGGGAGGCAGGAATAACATTCCGAATGTACTAGGGGACAGTGGGTCGAGTGAGAAGGAGGAACTGAAGGAAATCCTTTTTAGTCAGGAAATTGTGTTAGGGAAATTGATGGCATTGAAGGCCGATAAATCCCCGGGGCCTGATATTCTGCATCCCAGAGTACTTAAGGAAGTGGCCCGAGAAATAGTGGATGCATTGGTGATCATTTTCCAACAGTCTATCGACTCTGGATCAGTTCCTATGGACTGGAGGGTAGCTAATGTAACACCACTTTTTTAAGAAGGAGGGAGCGAGAAAACAGATAATTATAGACTGGTTAGCTTGACATCAGTAGTGGGGAAAATGTTGGAATCAATCATTAAGGATGAAATAGCAATGCATTTGGAAAGCAGTGACAGGATCAGACGAAGTCAGCATGGATTTATGAAAGAGAAATCATGCTTGACGAATCTTCTGGAATTTTTTGAGGATGTAACTAGCAGAGTGGACAAGGAACTAGTGGATGTGGTGTTTTTGGACTTTCAAAAGGCTTTTGACAAGGTCCCACACAAGAGACTGGTGTGTAGAATCAAAGTACATGGTATTGGAGGTAATGCACTGACGTGGATAGAGAACTGGTTGGCAGACAGGAAGCATAGAGTCGGGATAAACAAGTCCTTTTCAGAATGGCAGACAGTGACTAGTGGAGTGCCGCAGGGCTCAGTGCTGGGACCCCAGCTATTTACAATATACATTTGATAGAGCATTCAAACAGGCTGCATTCAGACAGGCTGTGAGAATACACAGACTTCCCAGTCAGAGCCGCTACGTGAGTGGGAGCATGTTGCATTTAGTCATCAATCAACTTGACATTTTAGGACTTTTGGTAGCGAGCCAATTAAAGGTTAACAGAATATCAATTGAGTCAATAAGGTCAAAGAAGGCGCGTTCTTTTCTGTAAACTGATCAGGTATATGAACAGCCATTTTGGCCATGTGTTCTCAGTAAGACAAAGGAATTGGCAATCAGCCAGAAGCTTGTTGCTGCTGCCAGAATAAAAGTTATGTTAAAACTACAACTGGAGTTCGCATTTCATTGAAAATTAAGAGATCTAACAATTTTGGCATCACGAACACGATCGCTGAGGGAAGAAACTGAATTTTGGACATCGGACCTACATACTGAGGTAAGGACTCCTCTTTATAAAAGTCCTCAGTCAAAAGTCTAAATTCGCCTCTCCTTCTACGTGATTCCGAAAGCCTCCGGTTTGCGAACCCTCCGGTTGGTAATCGGCTCGAGCTCCCATAAACGTCTAACTTCAGTGATGTGTTAGTTAATTAATCACCGACCCATTGATCGGCTGGAAAGCCTACGACTCGAGACCCCAGGAAAGAAATAAGTATTATGGCAGCAGGAGATAAGAGCAAAGAATTGCCTACAACTGTTAAAGGTGGGCGGGCACCACCTGAGGTTTCGATAGATGAAATCCTCCAACAGTTGAAAGAATACATAGAGCAACAATTCGAATTATCTAAATCCTGTATTAAGATCGAACAAAAGTACGGAAGCTCCATAGGACAATGGTCCTTGGACGAGATCAAAAGGGTCTGGGGAAAAACGACCCGTATGAAAAATAAAGAGCGAGCCAGATGGTCCCTAGCCATTATGGGACAGATCCGACAGCGGAATGAAATTCTAACGTGTTCCCAATATGATAGGGACCTGACCAGTACAAAGGACCAATTGCAAGCTGTTTGTGAACAACTGCGACAGAAAAAGCTTGAAAATGAAAAGTTGGAAGTGGAAGTTAAAGATCTTAAAGGTGAAATTAAAGAATGGAAAAAATCATTAGGTCAAGAGACAGTAATAGGAAAAGGAAAATGTATCGGTCAATTCCCAGGGTACCCATGTTTGGATAAATTAAACCGAGGAATAGATACGGATTCTGAGTCCTCTGACGAAACAGGGTCAGAGGATGAAGAATTAGGGGTGCGATTTGCCCCTTTTAAAAAAAGACGAGTTGTAGTCAAATCAGAAGAGACTGCGGATGAGGGCGGAACCAAAAAAATGAGGAAAAGGGTGTTTGCAGAATACTTATTTCATGATCCAGCAGACCCAGAAAAAATTGGTCCAAGGAAGTGCCCAATCCAAAGAAAGGGGGAGTGAAAACGTGGGACCAATTGGACCGCTTAAGAAATATATATCAACTTCATCCCTGGGACGGAGTGCAAATTTTGACCATAATGGTGCCAAAAACACAGGGAAGAAAATTGCACGACAAGGTAGAAGAAGCTTTGGGGCAGGATGAGCAAGAATTAAACGCAGGGTGGGAGGCGATTAAGCACTGGCTGCAAGCCTTCAGTCCAGCTAAGACAGACTGGGGAAAAATTGCAGCCTGCCAACAGAAAGGAACAGAGGAGGTCCTGGAGTATGACGAGTGGTTTAGATGCACGTGGCTAGAACATTCGGGTATGAATAATACGGATGAGAAAATGGATCAACAAGTATTTGGGCCCCTTGAAAGCAGCTTTCGTGGCAGGTCTGAAGCCAGAACTGTCCAAAATGCTTAAGGTAGTGTTACCGGACTGGGAAGGTAGAGGAACTACCTTTGCAGCATTGGTGGATCGATGTAACCAATTAGATCGGGATATGGGAGCTAAAGTCCGAGCCCTGCAGGCTGTGGGATGGAAATCCCAGGATTCCAATAAACAGTCATTAGGAAAATTACCCGGAAAATGTCATTATTATGGGAAAAAAGGTCACTGGACCAAGACGTGTAGGGCAAAACAGCAAGGTCGCAGCTGGGGAAGAGGACGCAGCCAGTGATACAATTCAACCAACAAACCAGGCTTGTCACAAGATAATGACCTCAGAAGCATTTAAGCGACTGACAGTACAACAACAGAAGGAGTTACTTGGGATAGCAAAAAACGATTAGAGCCCACCCTGGTCCCCCTCCTCGCACTAATACAATAAAGGGGAGATGGGCTATATATAACTGTGAGGGTGGGCGATAAGGATGTGGACTGTCTTTTAGCCACAGTGGCGGAATTAACATGCTTACGCATACAATATTAAAAGGACAACACCGGTACTTATAGGGCTGGGTCCACATGAACTAACCACGCCGGTCTGGATAGGCCCAGTAGATCAAACCCTTTTGGAAATGGACGTTCTAATCCAAGTAGATTCATGGTTGCATTTTGAGGGTGGTCGGGTGACATGGTCAATTAGAACTTTGAAGAAAGAAGAATTGAAGGAACACCCGATATAGGTTAAAGATAAGAACAATTGTGGCCTACTCCAGATGGAGCCTGCGTCATTTACCGGGACCAAGCCTCCATGCACTAAACAGTATCCCATCAGTCCAACTGCCATCGTGGGAATCTTACTGGTTATTCAGCAATTGGAGAAACAAGGGGTGCTTATTAAAACGCATAGCTCCTCCAATAGCCCCGTGTGGCCGGTACAGGAATCTAATGAGACTTGGCGTTTGACTGTCGATTATAGGAAAGCTAACCAGTGTATTGATCAAAAAGCTCCTTTGGTCGCAGATCCCTCAACCATTTTTACTGCCCTCAAATCGGAAAATAAATATTTCTCGGTTATAGATATGGCCAACGGATTTTGGTCGGTGCCTCTGGCACCGGAGGTTAGACAGTGGTTTGCTTTCACGGTCCAAGGACAACAGTATACTTGGATCCGGTTACCACAGGGTTTCCACAACAGCCCTACGGTATTCCACATGGCTTTACAAAGCCATTTGCGAGAATTACCTCCCCTGACATCCACAGTCATCCAATATGTAGACGATACCCTGCTAGCTTCAAACACGGAAGAACAGCATGAACAAGATTTACGAGCTTTGTTGGACCACCTTTGGCTGAAAGGACATAAAACCAGCATCGACAAAGCACAAATATTCCAAGAAGAGGCTATATACTTGGGACAAAAGATTTCACAAGGAAAGAGAGAACTTACCCAGGATAGAACTGCAGTCATTCGGGCTACTAAAAAACCCACCACTATTCAGGAACTAAGATCTTTTTTGGGATTGTGTAACTTTAACAGAAATTGGATTGACTCCTTCACACAGCTTGCTCAGCCATTGAATGATATTTTAAAGGGGAAACGTGCCCCTAAAGAAGCCATCACCCTCACTAAGGAACAGCAAGAGACCTTCCTGAGTTTGAAAAAGGCTTTGTGTTCGGCACCGGCTCTGGGAATCCCCGACAGTGGTAAGCCATTTACCCTGTTTGTCCATGAGAAAGAAGGATATATGACAGCTATACTGACACAGGAACATGGGGATCGGCAAAGAACTATTGGCTATTATTCGGCAAATCTGGATGCGATAGCCCTCAGATGGGGAAGTTGCCTAAGGGCCATGGAAGCTACATGTCGAGCGGTAATGACCATTGCGGGTCTAGTCCTCGATCAAAAGCTGATTGTCAAGTGTCCTCACACCGTACATGCTTTGCTGTCTATGAATAGAATGTCTCAGGTGACAGCAGCTAGATGGACCCGCTGGACTGCAGTTTTGGAAGCTCCTAATCTCCATATCGTCTGGGCCAGCCCGGTTAATCTTGCAACTATGCTCCCGATGTCAGAATCGAGGGAGCAAGAGGGGGGAGAATGTGAAGAGCATGACTGCATGGAGATTTTAAAAGAAACAGAAGAAGCAGCCTTAGCAGCAGAGGAGCTTCTGCACAACCCAGACCTCATCCTGTTTACAGATGGTTCCTCCTTTGTTGACAATGGTACCAGAAAAGCAGGATGGGCAGTTATAACCTTATATGAGGTAGTGGCAAAAGGATGTTTACCCTCAGGAACATCAGCACAACAGGCCAAATTACGGGCCCTGTCAGAAGCATGTTGAATAGCAGAAGGACAGACAGCTAATGTCTACACAGATTCGCGTTATGCTTTTGGAGTCGCTCACGACTTTGGTCTGTTATGGCGGAAAAGAGGATTCCTCACTGCTGCTGGTACACCTATCCGAAATGGAAAAGAAGTCCGAGACTTACTGGAGGCCATACAATTACCTCAGGAAGTGTCCATCCTGAAGTGTAAGGCCCATACCAAGGAAAATACCACAGAAGCTCAGGGAAATGCCCTAGCCGACCAGGCAGCTAAAGATACCGCCTCACAGGGCGTTCCTCCAGAAGAACCAACAGAGATGTGCAGATTGAAAGCACTCAGGACTCTGACACGAGACCTTCAAACAATGCAAGGTGAGTGCTCCCGAGAGGAAAAACGGACATGGATTGAGGCAGGAATTAAGCTATGCGAAGATGGTGTCTGGAGACAAAGAGTTACTGACAAACCAGTCGTGCCACAAGCGCTTATGCCTTTTTTAGCCCAACAGTTCCACTCGTGGACACTTGGCCTCACAACAGATGACGGCACGGTTCCAGAAAAGCTGGTAGGGTCGGGGATTTAAAAAACATGCCCAGCTGGTAGCAGACCGCTGTGTGGTCTGTCAGAAAAATAATTCTGGACCCATCACAGTAATGCCCCAACTGAGGCCTCCTGCCCCTGTCGGACCATTCCAGCATCTGCAGGTTGATTATATATCTCTTCCTTCATGCCAAGGATACACTAACATTCTTGTCATGGTCGACAGATTCTCTAGATGGGTAGAAGCTGTCCCAACTAAAAGAGCCACAGCCAATCACACTGCAAAGGTCATGTGTAAGGATTACATTCCCCGATGGGGAATCCCAAATAGCATTGACTCAGATCAGGGAACACACTTCACAGGTGCTGTCTGCCAAGAATTCTGTAGGTTACTGAACATTACATGGGATTTACACTGTCCTTATCATCCACAATCATCAGGACAAGTAGAGCGAATGAATCGAACTCTGAAACAACTATCACCAAGAAAGAACACCATGGCCCCAGGCACTACCAATACTGCTATGTAGCATTAGGGCAACCCCAAACAGAACTACAGGTCTAAGCCCATTTGAAATTATAACAGGAAGACCCATGTCGCTGCTAGGAACTATTGATTTACGGAAAGCTGATGTTCACTTAATGAGTGACACTTTGTTATCATACTGCCAGAACCTAACCAATACTATTAGTTCTGTTTCCCGACAGGTATCGGCAGCTTGGGGTAATCCACCCAAAGGAGGACACGACATAATTCCTGGAGTCTGGGTCTATGTGAAAAAGTTACATAAAGAACCTTTGGGTGCCAAGTGGGAGAGACCTTATCAAGTGTTATTGACCACCCAAGCAGCTGTTAAAGTCCAAGGAAAGAAAGCCTGGATCCACGCCTCACACGTTAAACGAGCACCCGTAACTGAAGCTGAAATCTGATAAGGACAATTACATTTTGCCAAAATGTATAAATTTACTGTATTACTGACTATAGGTATTCTAGGCATATGCCTACTTCTTACTAGCCGACCCGCTGCACCAAAGGGAAATAGTAGAGTACAAGGGAATTACATGTAAATATCTTTTTATATATGTCATACATGTATGCCAAACAAGGTAACATTTCCAGTTGTTGGGTATGTGCGCATATTCCTCTTCACTCAAAGGGAGGGAGTCCCTTGAGCCCAGTTCCCTTCACTATCTCGGAAATGGCTGAGTGGATAATTAATCAAAACAAAACA
Organism: Pristiophorus japonicus; assembly: GCF_044704955.1. Lineage (NCBI taxonomy): Eukaryota > Metazoa > Chordata > Chondrichthyes > Pristiophoridae > Pristiophorus > Pristiophorus japonicus. Next base: position 54,376,479 of record NC_091987.1, read on the forward strand.
GGCAATGCGTTTCAGGATACGGAAAACTGGGCACATAAATGGAAATCAGCAGGTTACAATCTGACTACCTTTGAAGTGGGATACCAACCATGCTACAATAATTCCAAAAGGCCCCCATTTTTTGTTATCACTAATACAACGGGAATAGGAAGACCGGGGGAATCAGTCTGTCTGATTAGAAACATCAAATGAGGCCAAAATATGGGGTATAGTAACTGCTCCCAGAATTATAATGTAATCAAGCCACTGAACCGTCCAAACTGGGCTGATATGGGAATTCTTAACGTAACGGGGATTCTGAATATAACAGATGGAAAAGCCTGGACAGGCCCCGGAGTGTTGCTGACAAAGAAACAGCTAACATTCATTGCCTATAATGGCACCTATTGGGTGTGTGGCCACAAGGCCTACCCTTGGCTGCCACAGAATTGGACGGGATCCTGCTATTTAGCCTATATTGTGCCATATATGTATCATATAAAGTCACTGTCAGAACATTTACACCATCCTAAGAGAGCTATCACAGAAACAGAGAGGTTCTTTGCCATTCTGATCCCCAGGTATGGGATCGCCAGACTGGCAAGGGAATCCATTAACATGGCATCTGTTGTGGAACGGTAGCTAATAATACTTCAGAGGCGCTAGTTAAAATCAATGCAGAAATGGTAGCAATCCGCACAGTAGTCCTACAGAATAGACTGGCCCTTGACTACATCCTGGCTGAAAAGGGAGGTACTTGCGCTCTACTCGGAACTGAGTGTTGCACGTATATCCCAGATAGCTCTGAAGAAATTATCCACTGAGCGGAGCATATCCAAAAGGAGGTAGAAAAACTTAAGCAACCCCCATCATTCACTTTGTGGAGCGGAGCCACTGAATGGCTAGGTTCAATAGGAACTTCATTGGTGGAAAGTTTAATTCTATTCGTTGTAATTATTTTACTTTTATATTGTTTGTTTATGTTGATTAAATGTTGTTGCGACCAAACAGCTGTAGCTGCTGTCCCGCAGGTGAGACACCTTGCAGGTCCCAGCAGACCATCTGTATGTGGCACAGGGGTATGTTATGCTTAAGGGAAGGTTGTTTACTGATTGAATTAAGATATTGATTTGGATTAAATTAGAATAAGGTTAATTAACCTACTAAAACCAGACTTCCATTGTGGCCACGATGGAATTCGAGTTGGTGTAAATTTGTGTGGAAGCTACTAGTCCGGACATGTGGCGAGACACATCAACAAATTTTAGAAGGAAACTCGATTAACATGTATGAAATTATTTTGTAGAATGTTTAACCAGTGATAGCTGATGTTTTATGATTCAGTTTGTGAAAGAATCAAAGGGGGGATTGATAGAGAATTCAAAAAGGCTGCATTCAGACAGGCTATGAGAATACACAGACTTCCCAGTCAGAGCTGCTACATGAGTGGGAGCATGTTGCATTAAGTCATCAATCAACTTGACATTTTAGGACCTTTGGTAGCGAGCCAATTAAAGGTTAACAGAATATCAATTGAGCCAATAAGGTCAAAGAAGGCGCGTTCTTTTCTGTAAACTGATCCGGTATATGAACAGCCATTTTGGCCATGTGTTCTCAGTAAGACAAAGGAACTGGCAATCAGCCAGAAGCTTATTGCTGCTGCCAGAATAAAAGTTATGTTAAAACTACAACCGGAGTTCGCATTTCATTGAAAATTAAGAGATCTAACAACATTAACGATTTAGATGAAGGAATTGAGTGTAATATCTCCAAGTTTGCGGATGACACTAAACTGGGTGGCGGTGTGAGCCGTGAGGAGGGCGCTAAGAGATTGCAGGGTGACTTGGACAGGTTAGGTGAGTGGGAAAATGCATGGCAGATGCAGTATAATGTGGATAAATGTGAGGTTATCCATTTTGGGGGCAAAAACACGAAGGCAGAATATTATCTGAATGGCGGCAGATTAGGAAAAGGGGAAGTGCAATGAGACCCAGGTGTCATGGTTCATCAGTCACTGAAAGTGGGCATGCAGGTACAGCAGGCGGTGAAGAAGGCAAATGGTATTTTGGCCTTCATAGCTAGGGGATTTGAGTATAGGAGCAAGGAGGTCTTACTGCAGTTGTACAGGGCCTTGGTGAGGCCTCACATGGAATATTGTGTTCAGTTTTGGTCTCCTTACATAAGGAAGGATATACTAGCTTTGGAGGGGGTACACAGATGATTCACTAGGCTGATTCCGGAGATGAGGGGGTTACCTTATGATGATAGATTGAGTAGACTGGGTCTTTACTCGTTGGAGTTCAGAAGGATGAGGGGTGATCTTATAGAAACATTTAAAATAATGAAAGACAAGATAAAGACAGAGAGGTTGTTTCCACTGGTCGAGGAGACTAGAACTAGAGCCTCAAAATACGGGGGAGCCAATTTAAAGCCGATTTGAGAAGGAATTTCTTCTCCCAGAGGGTTATGAATCTGTGGAATTCTCTGCCCAAGGAAACAGTTGAGGCTAGCTCATTGAATGTATTCAAGTCACAGATAGATAGATTTTTAACCAATAAGGGAATTAAGGGTTATGGGGAGCGGGCGGGTAAGTGGAGCTGAGTCCACGGCCAGATCAGCCATGATCTTGTTGAATGGCGGAGCAGGCTCGAGGGGTAGATGGCCTACTCCTGTTCCTAATTCTTATGTTCTTATGTTCTTATGCTCTAATCTGAGGAAGGAAGTTCTTGCTCTTGAGGGTTCACCAGACTGCTTCCAGGGATGGCTGGACTGACATATGAAGAGCGACTGGATCAACTGGGCCTTTATTCACTGGAGTTTAGAAGGATGAGAGGGGATCTCTTAGAAACGTATAAGATTCTGACGGGACTGGACAGGTTAAATGCGGGAAGAATGTTCCCGATGTTGGAGATGTTCAAAACCAGGGGACATAATCTTAGGATAAGGGGTAGGCCATTTAGGACTGAAATGAAGAGAAACTTCTTCATTCAGAGAGTTGTCAACCTGCGGAATTCCCTACTGCAGAGAGTTGTTGATTCCAGTTCATTGGATATATTCAAGAGGGAGTTAGATATGGCCCTTACGGCTAAAGAGATCAAGGGGTATGGTGAGAAAGCAGGAAAGGGGTACTGAGGTGAATGATCAGCCATGATCTTATTGAATGGTGGTGCAGGCTTGAAGGGCTGAATGGCCTACTCCTGCACCTATTTTCTATGTGTCTATGTTTCTATGAAAGGTCCCGTGGTGGCATGATAGCTGCAAGCGCCTTACGTCAGGAGCTTATCAATGATCACTTTGCCTGAAAGAACGTTGGTGTTATTTACAAGGCTGACACACTGCTGGGTGTGCAGGTCATACATCAATGGTAGGCATCACTTAAAGTTTAAGTTGATCGAAGTTAAGTGTAATTATACCTCTTGATGTTAAGGAATCACCAGCGTGTAACGGTGCAGCTATCCGAGCCAATGCACTGCAAGATTTTGTTAAATAAAAAACATTCAAACTGAACATTACATAGAAACATAGAAAATAGGTGCAGGAGCAGGCCATTCAGCCCTTCTAGCCTGCACCGCCATTCAATGAGTTCATGGCTGAACATGAAACTTCAGTACCCCCTTCCTGCTTTCTCGCCATAACCCTTGATCCCCCGAGTAGTAAGAACTTCATCTAACTCCCTTTTGAATATATTTAGTGAATTGGCCTCAACTACTTTCTGTGGTAGAGAATTCCACAGGTTCACCACTCTCTGGGTGAAGAAGTTTCTCCTCATCTCGGTCCTAAATGGCTTACCCCTTATCCTCAGACTGTGACCCCTGGTTCTGGACTTCCCCAACATTGGGAACATTCTTTCTGCATCTAACCTGTCTAAACCCATCAGAATTTTAAACGTTTCTATGAGGTCCCCTCTCATTCTTCTGAACTCCAGTGAATACAAGCCCAGTTGATCCAATCTTTCTTGATAGGTCAGTCCCGCCATCCCGGGAATCAGTCTGGTGAACCTTCGCTGCACTCCCTCAATAGCAAGAATGTCCTTCCTCAAGTTAGGAGACCAAAACTGTACACAATACTCCAGGTGTGGCCTCACCAAGGCCCTGTACAACTGTAGCAACACCTCCCTGCCCCTGTATTCAAATCCCCTCGCTATGAAGGCCAACATGCCATTTGCTTTCTTAACCGCCTGCTGTACCTGCATGCTAACCTTCAATGACTGATGTACCATGACACCCAGGTCTCGTTGCACCTTCCCTTTTCCTAATCTGTCACCATTCAGATAATAGTCTGTCTCTCTGTTTTTACCACCAAAGTGGATAACCTCACATTTATCCACATTATACTTCATCTGCCATGTATTTGCCCACTCACCTAACCTATCCAAGTCACTCTGCAGCCTAATAGCATCCTCCTCGCAGCTCACACTGCCACCCAACTTAGTATCATCCGCAAATTTGGAGATACTGCATTTAATCCCCTCGTCTAAATCATTAATGTACAATGTAAACAGCTGGGGCCCCAGCACAGAACCTTGCGGCACTCCACTAGTCACTGCCTGCCATTCTGAAAAGTACCCGTTTACTCCTACTCTTTGCTTCCTGTCTGACAACCAGTTCTCAATCCACGTCAGCACACTACCCCCAATCCCATGTGCTTTAACTTTGCACATTAATCTCTTGTGTGGGACCTTGTCGAAAGCCTTCTGAAAGTCCAAATATACCACATCAACTGGTTCTCCTTTGTCCACTTTACTGGAAACATCCTCAAAAAATTCCAGAAGATTTGTCAAGCATGATTTCCCTTTCACAAATCCATGCTGACTTGGACCTATCATGTCACCATTTTCCAGATGCACTGCTATGACATCCTTAATAATTGATTCCATCATTTTACCCACGACTGAGGTCAGGCTGACCGGTCTATAATTCCCTGTTTTCTCTCTCCCTCCTTTTTTAAAAAGTGGGGTTACATTGGCTACCCTCCACTCCATAGGAACTGATCCAGAGTCAATGGAATGTTGAAAAATGACTGTCAATGCATCCGCTATTTCCAAGGCCACCTCCTTAAGTACTCTAGGATGCAGTCCATCAGGCCCTGGGGATTTATCGGCCTTCAATCCCATCAATTTCCCCAACACAATTTCCCGACTAATAAAGATTTCCCTCAGTTCCCCCTCCTTACTAGACCCTCTGACCCCTTTTATATCCGGAAGGTTGTTTGTATCCTCCTTAGTGAATACCGAACCAAAGTACTTGTTCAATTGGTCTGCCATTTCTTTGTTCCCCGTTATGACTTCCCCTGATTCTGACTGCAGGGGACCTACGTTTGTCTTCACCAACCTTTTTCTCTTTACATACCTATAGAAACTTTTGCAATCCGCCTTAATGTTCCCTGCAAGCTTCTTCTCGTACTCCATTTTCCCTGCCCTAATCAAACCCTTTGTCCTCCTCTGCTGAGTTCTAAATTTCTCCCAGTCCCCAGGTTCGCTGCTATTTCTGGCCAATTTGTATGCCACTTCCTTGGCTTTAATACTATCCCTGATTTCCCTAGATAGCCACGGTTGAGCCACCTTCCCTTTTTTATTTTTACGCCAGACAGGAATGTACAATTGTTGTAATTCATCCATGCGGTCTCTAAATGTCTGCCATTGCCCATCCACAGTCAACCCCCTAAGTATCATTCGCCAATCTATCCTAGCCAATTCACACCTCATACCTTCAAAGTTACCCTTCTTTAAGTTCTGGACCATGGTCTCTGAAATTACTGTTTCATTCTCCATCCTAATGCAGAATTCCACCATATTATGGTCACTCTTCCCCAAGGGGCCTCGCACAATGAGATTGCTAATTAATCCTCTCTCATTACACAACACCCAGTCTAAGATGGCCCCCCCCCGAAATCATCAGTATTTCTGTACAAACCAACCCTTCCGCCCGCCCCGCCCCACCCCCCCGCTTCTCCTCCCCACCTCTACCCCTTCCCCTCCTGACTCCAAGCCATCTGGCCAAGGAGCTCCTCAGGTGATGCTTCATTGGTGGGGGGGAAGGGTGACAGCTGAAATGCTGCTTAGACGGATATGGGAGAGGACGGTCCCGAGGTGGGAACATGCCCCGAGCCGGAAGCTAGATTTTGCTGCTGGCTCTCATGTGTGGTTGGCAATGGGGGTGCGGCACCTTGGGGGGGTGCATGCCGCGCTCCGGGACCACGGGGAGCCCTCTGCCACCAGTGTTCCTGGCTACCAGTTCCAGGGCCTCCTCCATCCCTTCCATGTTATATCTTATTCGTTGGACAAAAGCTCAGTGCTAACTATGTTCTTGATGCTTAGTAGGCTTTTTGCTACTGGTGAATCTCCCTTGTGCCTCCCACAACAGCCAGACAAGCATACACCACAGCCACTCAAGCTTTCAGTGCCTCTATCTCCTCTTCTACACATGTCATGATGACCCTTGACCTCCTGAATCGCGGGAATCGATCGTTGCCATGCCATTGCTAAGGACGGTGACACTTTATGGCACAAGGTCAAAAACATTTCACACTACCTCCCATTTCATTTTGCTCGTGGTAACACTCATTTTCGAATGGGTGACAAGCCAGCGATCTGAAAACCCTTTTTTACTGTCCACGCCGGAAAAATCGCCCAAACACAAAAGTGGAGGTTCTAGCTCACAGTATTTTATCGCTGTAATGGATATGTTCCATAACCTCCTGCTGTTGAAAGAAAGCATGGCAGAGAGATCAGCAGGCTCCTAAAATATACTGACTACACTTGCTGTTGAATCACCAACCATTTTGGCTTTGGCATACCTAACTATCAATGACTAGGTTCTGGGTCAACAGGGAGCGATAAGGGAGTCAAGGGTTATGGGGAGCTTGCAGGGAAGTGGAGTTGAAGTGAAGATCATATCAACCATGATCTTACTGAATGATGGAGCAGGCTCAAGGGACCAAACGGCCTACTCCTGCTCCTACTTCTTATGTTCTTATGTTCTTATGAGCCAAATGCAAATCGTTACCATCTGTTACAAGGACATCTGCAGCCAAGCTGCATATAGACTCAGCACTGATGTTGGCAGGCAAAATTCCATTGCCCTGAGCTTTCTGCCTCCAGCACATTTCAGGCTCGCACTGCTGTAGCTGCTGCATACTGGGCACAAATGTATCAAACAGGTCACTGATCAGAATGGTCAACACTTGCATAGAATTTGCTGGTCCTTTCTGCATATCCTTCCTTTTCAAATGTCCAATTATCTTTTAAATGGTGCTGTAAACTGCCTCAATAGTATCATAGAATACTACAGCACAGAAGGAGGCCATTCGGTCCATCCAGCCTGCACAGGCTCTTTTGAAGAGCAATCCAGTTAGACCCACTCCTCTGCTCTTTGCCTTTAACACAATAATCACGAATGGTAAATCATTCCATGTTCTAATGGATCCCCGAATGAAACATTTTCTTCTAATTTTCTAGTGTCAGCTGTGGCTCAGTGGGTAGCACTCTCGCCTCTGAGTCAGAAGATTGTAGATTCAAGTCCCATTCCATAGACTTAAGCACAAAAATCTGGGCTGACACTCCGATGCAGTGCTGAATGAGTGGATGAGAAGTTAAACCAAGGCTCTGTCTACCCTCTCAGGTGGATGTAAAAGATCCCATGCCACTATTTTGAAGAAGAGCAGGGGAATTACCCCCAGTGTGCTGGCCAATATTTATCCCACAAACAACATAACAAAAACAAATTGGCCCAGAAATTTGGGTCATTTGCCTCTCCCGTTTGCACCCGGACGCACGCCGCTAACGACTCCCGCTAAATTCTACGTGAGTTCAGCAGCAACCTGCAGCGCCCCGCTCCACTGCGCTGGCGATGAAAACGTCATCACCGTGCGGAGTGCCCCGATATCGCCTCAGAACAAAAATTGGGTATCGCCCCCTGAAGCTGCGCCGGGTGATGTCATCGACAGCTTCAGGGGACGTGAACCGGGCTGCAGGCTGCTCACGGGGTGATACTTAAATGAGTGGGGGCGGCCATTTAAAAAACAAATCTGCCGACTTTCTTCTGATCCCCATTGCCGCTTTGATTGCGGGGTCCGTGCTGTGATCGGTCAGTGCATAGCACTGCGTCCCATTCCAGACCGATGTTACACGAGCACAACGGAATTTCACCCCCACGATCTAGTCAGTATCACATTGCTATTTGTGTGTACAAATTGGCTGTCGCATTTCCTACATTACAACAGTGACTTCACTTCAAAAGTACTTCATTGGCTGTAAAGCACTTTGGGACGTCCAGTGGTTGTGAAAGGTGTTATATAATTGCAAATCTTTCTTTCTACGTTCCCCTGTGTTCTTCTGCTACAACTGGGTATTGGTGAGACCACACCTAGAGCACTGCGTACAGTTTTGATCTCCTTATTTAAGGAGGGATATACTTGCATTGGAGGCAATTCAGAGAAGGTTCATTCGGTTGATTCCTGAGATGAAGGAGTTGATGTATGAAGAAAGGTTGAGCAGGTTGGGCCTATACACACTGGAATTTAGAAGAGTGAGAGGTGATCTTATTGAAACATATAAGAAACTGAAGGGACTCGACAAGGTAGATGCAGAGAGGATCCACTTGTGGGGCAATCTAGAACTAGGGGGCATAGTTTAAGAATAAGGGGTCGCCCATTTAGAACTGAGATGAGGAGCAATTTCCTCTCTCAGAGGGTCATAAATCTGTGGAATTCTCTGCCTCAGAGAGCTGTAGAGGCTGAATCATTGAATATATTTAAGGTGAAGATAGATAGATTTTTGAACGATAAGGGAGTGAAGGATTATGGGGAGCAGGCAGGGAAGTGGAGCTGAACCGAAGATCAGATCAGCCATGATCTTATTAAATGGCGGAGCAGGCTCGAGAGGCCAAATGGTCTACTCCCGCTCTTATTTCTTGTGTTCTTATGTCCTTCTATTGACAATCCTGAATCTACCCTTGTTCCTAATTTGTCAACCTGTGGAAGCAAGATTTCACTGTTTACTCTCTTAAATCTGTTCTATCATTTTGAAACCCTCATTGAGACTCTGCCCTACCCCACCCTTCACCTTCTCTGTCGCAGTAAAACAAAATTCAAATTTTCAAGGCATTTCTTATAACTACAATTTCCCATTCTTAATGTAATTTTAGTGAATCTTTGATTTATTCCTTATATGGTTCTGATATCCTTATAATGCCCAGAAATGTATGCAATACTTTGTGTGGCCTAACCAATGTCTTGCATTAATTCAAATCTGACCATTTAATGTATTTTTTTCACCCTTCTTTTTCGCAAAATGTACTATTTCACATTTCTCTGCAATTAACTTTATTTGCCACCTGTTTGGCCAATTAATTGACCCACCTATGACTTCCTGCACATAATTTACTATTCTTCCTAAGGCGGTATAATCAGTAAACATGAATATAATTTACATAAATGGAAAACAAAAGATGCACCAGCACAGATTCTTGGGCTGTGGGGAGCCCAATGTACCACCAATTAATGAAACATCCATTTGCCCCGACACTCTGATTTCTAACCCCCAAAATCCCTCTATCCATTAAATTATGTTCACTTTAATACCATCTGCTTAAATCATCCTAACAGTTTCTTATGTGACACCTTATCAAATGCCTTCTGAAAATCCATTTATTTGCTAATTACACTGCATTCTCTTTAAGCATAACTTGCCCTTTATAAATCCATCCTAATTGTCCCTGATTAGCCATGCAGTTCGAAGCATTCATTAATTTCATTGTGATTTGAAAGAAAGGAAAGAACTTGAATTTTTACAGTGCCTTATCATAAAGGATTTGAAAAGAAAGACTTGCATTTATGTAGCATCTTTCATGACCTCAGGATGTCCCAAAGTACTTTACAGCCAATTAAGTACTTTTGAAGTGTAGTCACTGCTGTGATGTAGGAAACAATTTGTGCACAGCATGGTCCCAAAAACAGTAATCTGTTTTAGTGATGTTGGTTGAGGGCTAAATATTGACCACTGGAAGAACTTCACTGCTCTTTTTTGAATAGTGCCATTGGATTTTTCACATCCACCCGAGAGGGCATTCCTGACAGTGCAGCACTCCCTCAGTACTGCAGTGAAATGGGGCTTGAGCCCATGACTTTCTGCATTCCTTCTATACATTTTTATATTCCTCATAGTTTTCCTTTGTATTATCATTCTGTACCATATGCTGCTTTTTGTAAATGTAATTTTTGCAAAGGGAGAAATTAGGAAAGCTATGATGGATTATAGAAAGACAAAGTGCTAGAACCTCCACTTTTGTGCTTATCGCCTCAAAATGGGCGTTATTTCTGGCGTGGGCATTAGAAAAGGGTTTTCTGATGGCCTGCTTCTCGCCCATTCTCAAAACACCTAGTTTCCATTTTTGAAAATGCACGAGCGATATCAAATGGGCGGTAGCGTTAAATTTATTTGACCTTCTGCCGTAAAGTATCGCCATCCTTAGCAACGGCATGGCAATGCTTGATTCCCGTGATTGAGGAGGTCAAGGGCCATCATAACATGCACAGAAGAGGAGACAGAGAGAGAGGGAGCTGAGAGGGACTGAAGGCGTGTGTGGCTGTGGTGTATGCTTGTCTGGCTGTTGTGGGAGGCACGAGGGAGATTCACCAGTAGCAAAAAGCCTACTAAGCACCAAGAATATAGTTGGCACCGAGTTTCTGTCCAACAAATAAGATATAACATGGAAGGGATGGAGGAGGCTCTGAAGCTGTGAGCCAGGAACACTGGTGGCAGAGGGCTCCCCGTGGTCCCGGAGTGTGGCACTGCTCCCCAAGGTGCCGCACCACCATTGCTAACCTCACATGAGAGCCAGCAGCAACATCTTGCTTCTGGCTCGGAGCACGTTCCCATCTCGGGACCGTCCTCTCCCGTATCCGTCCAAGCAGCGCTTCGGCCATCACCACCGCCCCTCCCCCCCCCAATGAAGCATCGCCTGAGGACCTCCTCGGCCAGGTGGCTTGGAGTCAGGAGGGGAAGGAGTAGAGGTGGGGAGAAGAAGCGGCCGGCCGGGGCGGGGGGGCGGGGCGGGCGGAAGGGTTGGTTTGTACAGAAATACTAATGATTTCAGACTAATATTCAGTTTAAATGTTTTTTATTTAACAAAATCTTGTAGCACATTGGCTCAGAAAGCTGCACCGTTACACGCTAGTGATTTCTTAACATCAAAAGGTATAATTACACTTAACTTCAATCAACTTAAACTTTAACTGTCACCAAGGTGATGCCCACCATTGATGTATGACCTACACACCCAGCAGTGTGTCAGCCTTGTAAATAACACCAACGTTCTTTCAGGCAAAGCGATCATTGATGAGCTCCTGACGTAAGGCTCTTGCAGCTATTATGTCACCATGAGCCCTTTCATGCGGTCTGCAGGTGGGTATGGGCATGGCTTCAGCATCAGCCTGATTGTCTTTGCTGATGTCAGTGTCCACCTCCTCATCCTCCTCTTCCTCTGTCTGGTGAGGTGGACTGACAGACTCATCAGGCAATTCTTGTCCCCTCCTGATAGCCAAGTTGCGCAACATGGAGAACACTGCCGCGAATTGAGCTACCTACTCAGGGTGGTATTGGAGCTCACCTCCTGAGTGGTCCAGGCTTCAAAGCGTTGCTTCAGCACTCCAATGGTTTTCTCCACGATATTGCGAGTTGCTCTGTGGCTCTCATTGTATCGCCTCGCGGCCTCAGTGTGGATGTCACGCAGGGGAGTCATCAGCCAAGTGGCGAGGCCATATCCTTTGTCACCAAGCATCCAGCATTGACCTTGTGGCTCATTGTTAAACAAATCAGATACAGTGCTCTCACGCAGGATGTGAGTATCATGGATGCTGCCCGGAAATTGAGCATTCACTGCCAGTATAATTTTCTGGTGGTTGACAACCAGTTGGACATTCAGGGAATGGAATCCCTTGTGGTTCCTGAAAACATCAGCATCCTGAAAAGGTTCCCACATCGCGATGTGCGTACAGTCTATTGCTCCCTGCACCTTGGGAAAGTTTGCAATTCTGGAGAATCCTGGCACCCTCTCACTCTGTGCCTCCCTGGTCATAGGGAAGCTGATCAAGTCCCTCCTGCATATGTACATGGCTTCTGTGACCTGTCTAAAGCAGCAATCTGTAGCATGCTGAGAAAATCCGCTAATGTCTCCAGGTGTGGCCTGAAAAGAACCCGAAGCATAGCACGACAGTGCTGCGGTGACTTTGACCTTGACGCACAGTGCAGTACTGATGGTGCTGGCAGGCTGTAGATCTGCCCTTATCAGCTGGCATACGTCAGTGATAACCTCTTTGTGGAAGCGCAGTCTCCAAAGGCAGGTGGTGTCGGGCAAGTCGAGGTATGAATGCTTCTCCTTGTACCGCGGTGACTTACAGTGTAACGTCTGGTCCTCCTCATCTATCTGTCACTTCTTACATTGGGTACATAATGCAGTGGAGCATTCCTTTGGTGATGTCGAGGCTGCTGCAAGTATTTGGTCACCCAGAGAGGGTGAGAAAGTACAGGCCCCATTGCAGTAGCTCTCGGTTTTCCACCGATTGCTCACAAACAAGGAATATTCCGATGAAGACACCTCTTCAATTCCAATCGGTCACAGTATGGTCAAGATGTTTGTAGAGATGTTCACATCAACTCAATGACCTGCAGAGTACATCCGAACTCCACCGAGGTTGAAGCACAGCAGCCTTTTAAAGGACGTGACATGTGATCTCGAACATTGCGTCCATAACGCTGTGATTCGTTCCGGTTAGTTCCACTTTTTGTGGCCGTTTTTTTGGGCAAGCGATATTGTGGGTGATATGTGTGCCAGGTGGTGAAATTGATGATGGCCGATCTCCATGGCCGCTAGTTTGGGTAAATATGCTCTTTATGGCAAAAAACACTGGCCGGGCGTTAATATTGAATCTCAGCGTTAAATCCATTTGGAAAGTAACGCTGGGCGATATTAAGGTCATTGAATTCGTCCATTCTGCTGATTCTGTCAAAAAAAGTGGGCGGGTGGTAATATTTTTTCTCGCTGTTAAGCACATGGGGAAAGTAACGCTCGCTGATAAGTTTCTGAAAAATGGCCGCCAGTTTCCATTTTGTGCCAAAATGGGTGATATATGGGCGTTATACGCCATTTCAGTGGTAAAATGGGCGTTAAGTGGACGTTAAGCATGCAAAAAAAGTGGAGGTTCTATCCCAAAGAGATTGCAAGATTTAGTTCATTTGGAGCTGCCATAATAACTAAGATGAGAATTGCTTTGAGGGTTCCAATGATGCTCCTAAATTTGTAAGAGTAGATGTTGAGCAGATAAGAAAGGCAGATGTAATGGTACATCAGGCTCTATATCGCAACACATCCTTACTCCAAGGCCCTCATTGAAAGCTTCACTTCACAAAATGTAATAACAATACTTGTTAAATGTATTGTTATTACATTTGATTATAACTGTTATATTGTTATAACTGTTTGATCTGTCATTTTTTTCAACAAATTAATCTGGCTAAATCTTATTCCACTGAATTTAGCAAATTCCAAGTTCAATACTTTTAACTTTAACCCCTCTTTTTCATTACCTATTAAAATTTGAATCGAATTAGGTGGTAGTTATTATTCCTCGTTCTGAAGAAGGGCCCTGTCTGAAATTCTGACCTTTCTTTTCTATTCACAGATGCTGACTGACTTGCCATGTGTTCAAGCATTTTATATTGTCAAGTGGCACATTCTTTTTAAAGCAATCAGATGGATGGTTCATGAAACAATTCAACATTTATTTATCCGAAGAGGTTGTTTCTTGTGTATAATATGCAAATAACATGGAGAACTGGCACCACATCACATTACACTGTGAAGTACTTCCATAATTTATATGCAGATTTCTGATGCTATTCAGGAATGGAAAACGGTTTGATAATCTATTTTGAATAAAAATAGATTTTTAAAACATTTATAACATAATACTTGGAGTACTATTTGTTTTGCAATTTCAACACCGTTTTCACCTGAGTGCAATGAGGCAAATATTGGTGCCAATACAAAAATGTTTTTGCTTTGGTGATAAAGCACTTGAAAAATGTAATCTATCTCAAGCTAAGATTATATTTCCCCCTCCCCACCATTGGCAACACTAAGCAGAGTTAGCACATGTGCTCCACAAAGTGATGGTGTTGCAGTCCGGTTGGGAGATGGATATTTTTGTCACCTTGTCCAGAGCTTCTTGACTTGCTTCTAATGCAATGGTGGAAGGATCTGGTTTCTTTGATTAGATAAGAGTAAAATAGGATGCAGTAAAGGTGCCAGTTTCATGTTGTTGTGTTGCACTTTCAGCTGTGCATTCATTTACAAGTGGCAGTGTAACTCTGGAGTCAGGTCCTTATCTAACTCCAGAGCACATTGAAACCAAGCGACGTGAAACCTTAATACCCTAACCATTTGTCCATTCTTCATATACGAGCCTAGACAAGGAGTGCCAGTAGCAATTGGACCTAAGGTTAACTAACCTATTCTCACCAAACATTCCCACACATGCCCTTTCCACTAACTAGTGATTGGAACTAGGAAGACTCTCTAATTTTGCCCTTACTTAATATTGACTTCAATTATAGTGATAGCATTGTTGCCATACTAAGATTAAGGGGGATATTTTGCGGGAGGGCTGCGGGCGCGATTGATGGCGGGTCAGGTGGGAAATTTTTTTTTTGATAGTGGGTCGGAGAAGGTGTAATGTATGTAGCACTCAAATCACTGACTCCACACAGTCTGGTTTTGTAGTAACTGCTGTGACTTTAGTCCTTTATTGTGCAACTCCAGAGTGCCTCTCAGGTGTGGTGGGCAGCCTTTTATACTCTGTCTTGCAGGTACTTTCAGGTCTCCCACCACAGCGCCCTCTGTGGCGCACCATTGTACTTATACATTTAATGTACCTGGACAATACATAACATCTCACTCCCCCCCCAGTTCCAAAAGCCATTGCCGGTAACCTCGGCCTTGTTCGTCCTGGTTGGTTTGTGAGTGTGAGTCCATGACCATCCACTTCCCTCTTCCCCCCCCCCACCCCCATGTAGAAATTATGCTTGCGATCCGGTGCAAACATGTGGTATTTGCAGTCCTTACATGGGTGATGAAGTACACGAGTATAACCTCCAACAGAAAGCAAGTATACATAGTACAATTCTATGGTACGTATGATGTATGGTACAGATGTTATGTCAAAAAGTTGCAGGTGCACTGAACAGTTATTTAATCCCAGCTCCACTGGGTGAGGTACGGTGGCAGTATACTGCCCCTTTTTGCCCATGGTAATGGGCTGCGCTGAGACAGGGTATCGCAACTAGTGCATTGCCTCTGTTCTCAGTAGTCGCTTTAGCGGCTCATCTGCAGCCACTGAACCATTGCATAATCACGTAAATTCGGAAATCGCCTTGGCCCCTTAGGCATGTTAGTCACGGACCCATTAACCCTTTTACTTGTACCTCATAGTATTAACTCTTCATAAATCATTCCTATCCATCATTTTAAACACAGTAACCATTCAGCATCAAAATATCAACTCTTATCCTACATCATACAAATCACATTACACATTTAGACTCGCTCTTGCCTTACAAAAGTCTTTTTTGTGGGGACCGCCAACAGTGTAAGGCCCTTTTAAGGCTCCCAGGTGCATTTCCCTTTTAAGACGCCATCTTGTGGTTCTCACGAGGCTTCCCTTGGGTGCCGCCATTTTAGTTTTTTTTGTACTGCTTGCTTTTGTTCTTTGCAGCCACGAGGCTCGTCACCATCTTGAGCTCGCTGGCCTGACGTTTTGCTGCAGTTAAGAAGGGATAGGAGGATAAAGAAGAAAGAAAAATAAAAAAAAAACGGCCAAGAATGAGTCGCGGACCTGACTAATGCTGCAGTCACCAGAACGGCTCCTCCTGCCGCCGCCGCTCAAACCAAGGCTTCCAGCAAGAAGAGGAATGTGATGAATGGCTCCCTGAAGCAGATCAAGGGCACGGGCGCCTCGGACTCCTTCAAAATCGCTACAATGGATCCCCAGGGGAAAGAAGGTGAAGAAGCCAGCAGCCAAGAAAGCAGCAGCCAAGAAATCACCAGCAACGAAAGCAGCAGCCAAGAACGATTCGATCAGTCATAGTCCCTGTGACCTCCGTAACTGCCGTAACTGCTGCTGCATCCCCCACTCTGGCTCTTATGCCCACCCGAGTAGCTGTCGCGTTCTCCCGAGTTATGCCGGCCGCCTCTATAGCCTTCTCTGCCGCCGTGGCCTCCTCTGCCGCCGTGGCCTCCTCTGCCGCCGTGGCCTCCTCTGCCGCCGTGGCCTCCTCTGCCGCTGTGGTCCCAGTAGCTGCTGCCTCTCCTGCGGCCGCCGTAGCCGCCACCACCGCCACCCGACTTTTTCTCCGCACGGCCCCTCCCGATTTGTCGGCTGTCGATGGGTTTGTCATTCAATGCCTGCTCTTCCAGGGTCTGCTCGTCTGTGTGTGGCTTCTTTCTCCTCCAGCTCGGTTGGCGCTGCTCTTTGGGAACCCAGGGGACAGCGGTCTGTGGAGGAATGAAGTCTTCCCAGCTCCCATGGACCTTCCCCATCCATCTCCTGCCTAGTAGCGTCAACCCATCGCCTGCAATGACCCACAAAGATAAACCGTGCGTCTCGCCCCCGTGAGATACCTACACATCCGCTCTGCCAAGAAAAGGTATCAGTTCCTTGGTGTAGGTACGCAGCTTTGCCATGACCGGGACCAATTTGGGTCATGCAGCTGGGTTGACCCACAGTTTTTCAAAAGTTCTCTGACTCATCAACGATGGACCCGATCCAGTGTCCACTTCCATACTCACTGGGACTCCGTTAATCTTGACCTCCATAATCACTAGGGCCGAATCGTCGGTACACATGTATAATCCAAACACCTCATCTTCTTCTGCCTGCTCCTCGCTGGATAGTAGACCATCTACCATCGCCTCAGCCACACGGTGAGTCAGGTTTCTTTTGCACATACGCTGAAGGTAGCCTTTCGTGTGGCAGGTATTGCACGTGTACTCCACAAACCTGCACTGGTGAGCCCCATGGCTTCCTCTGCAGCGCCAGCATGGTGCTGCTCGATTAGCCCCCCTCGGCGGACTCTGAGTTCCAGGACCCCAAGGTCTGTGCTCTCTGCCCTGGGCAGAGCCACATTCTGCAGTTTTGTCCGTGGTGGGCGCTATCCTGTGGACAGTGCCTGCCGGGTTCGAGACAGTGTGGATCATCTGCTTGGTGCTGCAAGTCGAGGTCATGAATGCCCTGCTGATGGTGATGGCTTGCTTCAGGGTGACTGTAGGCTCAGTGGATAGCAGCTTGTGAAGGAGACCTTCATGGCCAATCCCCATAACAAAAACGTCCTGCAATGCCTCGTCAAGGTGTGTGCCAAAATCACAAGGTGCCACGAGTCTCCTGAGGTCCGCAGCATATTTGGTGACATCCTGGCCCTCGGGTCTGCAGTGATGGTAGAATTTGTGCCGGGCCGTGAGGATGCTCTCCTTCCATTTCAGTTGGTCATGAATGAGTGCGATCAGCTCCTCATATGACTTGTCCCTGGCACTCTCGGGTGCCAGCAAATCCCTGATGAGACAGTAAACCTCATCACCACAACTGGCAAGCAATATCGCCTTACGCTTCTCTCACAGTGCTTCAGGTCGTTTGTTGTGAAGTAGTACTCAAGCCTTTCCATGAAGGCCTCCCAATCCTTGCCCACCGTAAAATCCTTTAACGAGCCCAGAGTAGCCATGGTTGCGTGAAGTTCGTTCGTGTCCTTGTTGCCAATGTAATGCATGTAGCACTCAAATCACTGACTCCACACGGTCTCGTGTTGTAGTAACTGCTGTGATCTTAGTCCTTTATTGTGCAACTCCAGAGTGCCTCTCAGGTGTGGTGGGCAGCCTTTTATACTCTGTCTTGCAGGTACTTTCAGGTCTCCCACCACAGCGCTCTCTGTGGTGCACCATTGTACTTATATATTTAATATACCTGGACAATACATTACAGAAGGTAAAAGTGCAGGTTAGCAATAGGGGTAATGATAATGAGAGTGTGACAGGAAGGAACAGAGCGTATACATTTAAGACAAATTTAAAAGCTCCTAAAACTGAATGCATGCAACATTTGTAACGAGATAGATGAGTTGACGGCACAAGTAGAAATAAATGGGTATGATCTGATTGCCATTACAGAAACGTGGTTGCAAGGTGACCAAGGATGGGAACTGAATATTCAGGGATGTGTGCCATTTCGTAAGGTTAGGCAGAAAGGAAAAGGAGGTGGGGTAGTTCTGTTAATAAGGGATGAGATCAGTGCAGTAGTGAGAAATGATATTGGCTCAGAAGATCAAGATATAGAATCAGTTTGGGTGGAGATAAAAAATAATGATAGGAAGTCACTGGTGGGAGTGATTTTCAGGCCCCCAAACAGTAGCCACACTGTAGGACAGAGTATAAATCATGAAATAATAGAGACTTGTAAGAAAGTTATGATGATAATCATGGGCCATTTTAATCTTCATATTGATTGGACAAATCAAATTGGCAAAGATAGCCTGGAGGAAAAGCTCATAGAGTGAATGCAGGATGGTTTCTTGCCATACCTTGTGGAACCAACCAGGGAGCAGACTATTCTAGATCTGGTAATGTGTAACAAGTCTGAATTAATTCATGATCTCGTAGTGAAGGATCCTCTTGGGAGGAGTGATCACAGCATGGTAGAATTTCAAATTCATTTTGAGGGTGAGAAAACTAGTTCTTAATCTAGTGTCCTGAACTTAAATAAAGGTAATTACAAAGGTATGAAGGCAGTGCTGGTTAAAGTGGACTGGGGAAATATATTAAAGGGTAAGACTAGAAAAGCAGTGGCAAACATTTAAAGAGATATTTCATAACTCTTAGCAAAGATATACTCCAGTGAGAAGAAAAACTGTAAGAGAAGTATGAATCTTCCAGGGCTAACTAAGGACATAAAGGATGGTATCAAATTGAAAACAATGGCATACAATGTTGCGAAGAACAGTGGAAGGCCAGGGGATTGGGAAATTTGTAGAAACCAGCAAAGGACAACTGAAAAAATGATAACGAGAGATAAGATAGCTTATGAGAGTACTTACTAGCAAGAAATAAAAAAACAGAAAGTCAGAGCATCTACAGGTATATAAAAAGGAAGAGAGTAGCTAAAGTAAATGTTGGTCCCTTAGCGGGTGAGATTGGGGTATTAATAATGGGAAACAGGGAAATGGCGGAGACTTTGAACAAATATTATGTATCGGTCTTCACGGTAGAGTGCACAAAAAGCATCCCAATAATTGATAATCAAGGGGCTATTGGGAGGGGGGGGGATCTTAAAACAATCACTATCACTAGAGAAAAAATACTAGGCAAACTAATGGGACTAAAGGTGGACTAGTCCCCTGAACCTGATGGCCGCCATCTTAGTGACTTAAAAGAGGTGGCTGCAGTGATAGTGGATGCATTGGTTGTAATCTACCAAAATTTCCTTGATTCTGGAGAGGTCCCAGCGGACTGGAAAACTGCAAATGTAACACCCTTATTTAAGAAAGGAGGGAGATAGAAAGCAGGAAACTATAGAACAGTTAGCCTAACGTCTGTCATTGGGAAAATGCTGGAGTCCATCATTAAGGAAATAGTAGCAGGCCATTTAGAAAATCATAACACAGTCAAGCAGAAACAGCACAGTTTTTTGAAACATAAATCATGTTTGACAAATTTGCTGGAGTTCTTTGAGGATGTAATGAGCAGGGTGGATGAAGGGGAACCAGAAGATGTTGTGTATTTGGATTTACAGAAAGCATTCGATAAGGTACCACATAAAAGGTTACTGCACAAGATAAGAGCTCACGGGGTTGAGGGTAATATATTAGCGTGGATAGAGGATTGGCTAACTTACAGAAAGCAGAGAGTCGGGATAAATGGGTCATTTTCAGTTTGGCAAACTGTAACTAGTGGGGTGCCACAGGGATCAATGCTGGGGCCTCAACTATTTACAATTTATATTCATGACTTGGATAAAGGGACCGAGTGTAATGTAGCCAAATTTGCTGATGATACAAAGATAGATAGGAAAGCAAGTTGTGAGGAAGATGCAAAGAATCTACAAAGGGATATAGGGCTAGATTTTCCGATTTTGTGCAGATTGCCCAAAAATGAGCATTATTTCCGGTGTGGACAGTAAAAATGGGTTTTCAGATCGCTGGCTTCTTGCCCATTCTCAAAGCACCTAGTATCCAGTTTTTAAAATGGCCGTTACCGCGAGCGATATGAAATGGGTGGTAGCATTAAATCTCGCTGACCTTCTGCCGTAAAGTGTCGCCGTCCTTCGCAACGGCATGACAACACTCGATTCCCGCGATCCAGGAGGTCAAGGGTCATCATGACATGCGCAAAAGAGGAGACAGAGAAAGAGGAAGCTCAGAGGAACTGAAGGCGTGTCTGGGTGTGGTGTGTCTGCTTTCGGAGGAAAGACGGAGACTTTAGAGCTTCACTGCAAATAGGAAAACAAAAATTAGATGTTACCGCCACATATTTGCCCGAATTTGGCCTAAAATGGAGGTAGAGGAGGAGGCATCACAGCACGCTATGGAGACCGATGCTGGAGAGAGCAGTGAGGTAAGGAGCACATTGGAGGGCGCAAAAGAGCGAGGAGGTTCTCGGACGAGGCAAATGCGTCCCTCCTGCAGGAGGTCGAGTTACGCTGGGGTGATTTGTCATAGGTGGGGCGTGGGAAGCCCACCCCAAAGGCCTACCAGAAGATATGGACCGAGATAGCAGAGGTGGTCTCGTCGGCAACCAACGAGGTGCGTGAGTGCAACCAATGCCGCAAACCTTCTCCCATTGGAAGGGAAGATGACTTCCCTGTGTGCTATGACTCCTTCCATAAGCACCTGGAGGGAGTGATGGAAGAGCCTGAGTGCAACCGTGCACCTTTGTGCTGTGTTTGTCAGTGTTTGCAGCACCTCAATGCTGCAGAACACTGACAGCACAACTGTCAAAATGAATGTGGGCATGGTCCCTTTAAGTAAACTGGCTGATGATGCATCATCATATGTTCATTGGCTGGTAACCTCGTAGGCGGGCTTAATAAACCCCATCTCGGGAAGATTGTTTCGAGAGGGCGGGCTGCAGTGAGGAGCAGGTTCCCCACATGCCACTGATGCCGGCCGCACTGGACTTGCCATGGATGGCGAAATGGTGCCCACATGTCCCATTTTGCACTGCATTTTTCTCTTTTTCTGCTGGGTTTTGAGTGGAACTGATGGTTGTGTTTGGTTTCCCAGCTAAAGGAAATAGGCATTTTGACACATAAAGGAAAACCTATTCTTAACAATGAATTGGTGTGTCTTTTTTATATACCATTTTGTGCATTCGACTTTGGATACCTTGCAAATCTGTTGAATTAGCTTGTGTGTTTTTTGCAATTTAGTTCAGACATATTTCCATAATTAAAGGCCAAACAATGCCATTGTATATATGGATTTTGTTATGAATTTAAATAACGCTCGGCGATTAGCTTCCAAAAAATGTCCGTCAGTTGCCATTTTGTGCGCAAATGGGCAATATATGGATGTTATATGTCATTTCAGCGGTAAAATGGGTGTTAAGCATACAAAAAAAGTGGTGGTTCCAGCCCATAGATAGGCAATGTGAGAGGGCAGGAAAATTGCAGATGGAGTATAATGTGAGAAAATGTGAAGTTACTTGTTGTGTATCTGTAAAGCATGCACTCCCATGTTCCGCCATCAGGGAGCACATCCCCTGAAGTCCCAAGGGATCCCAGCATCCCTTGGGAGCACTGTGTATAAGCCAGCCCCTAAGGCCTGTTCCTCACTCTGGAGTGTCTTAACAAAGACTGAGGTCACTGTAACTTTAATCTCCCTCTGTGCAGTCTCATCTGTTTTAGGAACACAATAACTGCCGACGAGTATACGAATCCAACGCAAAGATGCAGCAAAATGAGGGTATCCTGGAGAAGTTCTCGGAAGGTGAGGACAGGGAAGCCTATGTCGAATGGTTAGACCAGTACTTTGCAGCCAACGAGCTGGACAGAGTAAGAAGTGCTGCAAAAAGGAGAGCGGTCCTCCTCACGGTCTGCGGGGCACCAACCTACAGCCTCATGAAGAATCTTCTGGCTCTGGTGAAACCCACGGATAAGTCGTATGAGGAGCTGTGTACACTGGTTCGGGAGCATCTTAACCTGAGGGAGAGCGTGCTGATGGCGAGGTATAGGTTCTACACGTGCCAGCGACCTGAAGATCAGGAAGTGGCAAGCTACGTCGCTGAGTTAAGGCGACTTACATGACAATGTGAGTTTGATGGCTACCTGGAGCAGATGCTCAGAGACTTTTTTGTATTGGGCATTGGCCACGAGACCATCCTACGAAAACTTTGACTGTAGAGACACCGACCCTCAGTAAGGCCATTGCGATAGCACAGGCGTTTATGTCCACCACTGATAACACCAAACAAATCTCTCAGCATACAAGTGCTAGCAATGTTCATAAATTAACTAGAACTGTGTTTGCAAGCAGAAATGTACAGGGCAGAAAACACGAGTCTGCAACTTCCAGCAGGCCTCAGGTGACCCAGATGACTCAGAGTCCGCATCAAAGGATGAATGCAAGGCAATTCACACCTTGTTAGCATTGTGGAGGCTTCCATTCAGCCTATTCATGCCACTTCAAAGGTTATGTTTGCAAGAGCTGTGGAACAATGGGGCACCTCCAACGAGCTTGCAGACAAGCTGCAAGCTCTGCCAAACCTGTTAACCACCACGTGGCAGATGAAGATTGGTCCATGGTGGATCAAAGCAATTTCAAGCCTCAGAGAGAGGAGACAGATGCTGAAGTACAAGGGGTGCACACATTTTTGACAAAATGTCCACCTATAATGCTCAATATAAAATTGAATGGCTTACACGTAGCCATGGAACTGGACACTGGCACTAGCTAATCCATCATGAGTAAAAAGATGTTTGAGAGACTGTGGTGCAATAAGGCACTCAGACCAGCCCTGAGCCCCATCCACATGAAACTGAGAACGTACACCAAAGAACTCATCACTGTCCTGGGCAGTGCCATGGCCAAGGTCACCTACGAGGGCACGGTACATGTACTGCCACTTTGGATTGTCCCGGGTGATGGCCCCACACTGCTTGGAAGGAGCTGGCTGGGCAAAATCCGCTGGAACTAGGATGACATCCGAGCGAGGTCGATGAGGCCTCATGTGCCCAGGTTCTTAACAAATTTCCTTCTCTTTTTGAGCCAGGCATTGGAAACTTTTCCGGGGCGAAGGTGCGGATCCACTTGGTCCCAGAGGCACGACCCATTCACCACAAGGCACGAGTGGTACCTCACATGATGAGGGAGAGAGTGGAAATCGAGCTGGACAACGTGCAATGCGAGGGCATCATCTTCCCAGTGGAATTCAGCGAGTGGACCAGCCTAATTGTTCCAGTACTCAAAAGTGATGGCACGGTCAGGATTTGCGGCGAATATAAAGTAACTATTAATCGTTTCTTGCCACATGACCAATACCCACTACCTAAGGCAGAGGATCTATTTGCAACGCTGGCAGGAGGCAAGACGTTCACCAAGCTCGACCTGACTTCGGCCAACATGATGCAGGAGCTGGAGGGGTCTTCGAAGGGCCTCACCTGCATCAACACGCACAAGGGACTGTTCATCTACAACAGATGCCCGTTTGGAATTCGGTCGGCTGCAGTGATCTTCCAGAGAAACATGGAGAGCCTACTCAAGTCGGTACCACACACAGTGGTTTTTCAGGACGATATATTGGTCACGGGTCGGGACACTGTCGAGCACCTACAAAACCTGGAGGAGGTCCTCCAGCGACTGGATCGCGTAGGGCTGCGGCTGAAGAGGTCAAAATGCATCTTCATGGCAACAGAAGTGGAGTTTTTGGGGAGAAAGAGCGCAGCGGATGGCATTCGGCCCACAGATGCCAAGACAGAGGCTATCAGGAACGCGCCCAGGCCACAGAATGTCACGGAGCTGTGGTCGTTCCTGGGACTCCTCAACTATTTTGGTAACTTCTTACTGGGGTTAAGCACTCTCTTACAGCCCCTACATGTGCTATTTTGTAAAGGTGAGAACTGGGTATGGGGAAAAAAACCAAGTGATTGCTTTTGAGAAAGCCAGAAACATTTTATGCTCCAACAAGCTGCTTTTATTGTATAACCCATGTAAAAGAGTTGTGCTGGCATGTGATGTGTCGTTGTACGGAGTCGGCTGTGTATTACAACAAGCTAATGTTGCGGAGAAGTTGCAACCTGTCACCTATGCTTACAGGAGCTTGTCTCAGGCCGAGAGGGCCTACAGCATGATTGAGAAAGAGGCATTAGCATGTGTGTTCGGGGTAAAGAAAATGCATCAGTACCTGTTTGGCCTCAAATTTGAGCTGAAAACCGATCACAAGCCCCTCAAACAAGGGGATAAATACTAAGGTGGGCACTCGCGCTATCAGCATATAACTCTACCATCCGCCACAGGCCAGGCACCGAGAACTGTACGGATGCTCTCAGTCGGCTACCATTGCCCACCACAGGGGTGGAAATGGCACAGCCTGCAAACTTGTTGGTGGTGGCGCAGCCCGCAGATTTGTTGATGGTCATGGAAGCGTTTGAAAATGATAAATCACCTGTCACGGCCCGCCAGATTAGGACTTGGACCAGCCAAGATCCTCTGCTGTCCATAGTAAAAAACTGTGTACTGCATGGGAGCTGGGCCAGCATCCCCGTTGAAATGCAAGAACTAATCAAGCCATTCCAGCGGCAAAAGGACGAGCTATCCATTCAGACAGACTGCCTGTTGTGGGGTAACCGCGTAGTGCTACCAAAAAAGGACAGGGAGATGTTCATCTCGGATCTCCACAGCACACACCCGGGTATAGTAATGATGAAACCGATAGCCAGATCCCATGCTTGGTGGCCCTGTATCGACTCTGACTTAGAGTCCTATGTACGGCAATGCAGCGTGTGTGCTCAGTTGAGCAACGCGCCCAGAGAGGCACCACTAAGTTTGTGGTCCTGTCCCTCCAGACCATGATCGAGGATCCATGTCGACTATGCGTGCCCGTTTCTCGTTAGAATGTTCCTGGTGTTGTTGGATGCTTTTTCAAAATGGATTGAACGTGAAATAATGTCAGGAAGCACCGCCACTGCAACCACTGAAAGCCTGAGGGCCATGTTTGCCACCCACAGCCTGCCTGACATATTGGTCAGTGACAACGGGCCATGTTTCACCAGTGCCGAATTTAAAGAATTCATGTCGCGCAATGGGATCAAACATGTCACCTCGGCCCCGTTTAAACCAGCCTCCGATGGGCAGGCAGAGCGGGCAGTACAAACAATCAAACAAAGCCTTAAACGAGTCACAGAAGGCTCACTCCAAACCCGCCTGTCCCGAGTACTGCTCAGCTGCCGCAGAGACCGCACTCGCTCACAGGGGTGCCCCCGGCTGAGCTACTCATGAAAAGGACACTTAAAACCAGGCTCTCGCTGGTTCACCCCAACCTGCATGATCAGGTTGAGAGCAGGCGGCAGCAAGAAAATGTAAACGATGGTCGCGCCACTGTGTCACGGGAAATTGATCTGAATGATCCTGTGTATGTGCTAAACTATGGACATGGTCCCAAGTGAATCGCGGGCACAGTGATAGCTAAAGAAGGGAGTAGGGTGTTTGTAGTCAATCTCGACAATCGACAAATTTGCAGAAAGCACCTGGACCAAACGAGGTTGCGGTTCACAGACTGCCCTGAACAACCCACAGCAGACACCACCTTTTTCGAGCCACAACACACACCCAAAAGATCAATGACACCACACCGGACCAGGAAATCGAACCCATCACACCCAACAGCCCAGCAAGGCCAGGCTCACCCAGCAGCCCTGCAAGGCCAACAACACGCCAGCCCAGCGAGGGCACAGCCAACACACCAGAACAGATATTTATACCGAGGCGGTCCACCAGGGAAAGAAAGTCTCCCGACCGTCTCACCTTGTAAATAGTTTTCACTTTGACTTTGCCGGGGGAGTGATGTTGTGTTTTTTTAAAGCATGCATTCCCATGTTCTGCCACCAGGGAGCGCATCCCCTGAAGTCCCAAGGGATCCTAACATCCCTTGGGAGTACTGTATCTAAGCCGGCCCCTAAGGCCTGTTCCTCACTCTGGAGTGTCTTAATAAAGACTGAGGTCACTGTTACTTTAATCTCCCTGTGTGCAGTCTCATCTTTGTTCGGAACACAATATTATCCACTTTGGTTGGAAAAATAAAAAAGCTAATTATTATTTAAATGGGGAGAGATTTCAAAATGCTGGATGTCTGGGGGTCCTTGTACATGAAACACAAAAAGTTAGCATGCAGGTACAGCAAGTAATCAGGAACGAACATGGAATGTTGGCCTTTATTGCAAGAGGGGTAGAGTAGAAAAGAAGGGAAGTCCTGTTGCAACTGTCCAGGGCCCTGGTAAGAACACACCTGGAGCACTGAGTACAATTTTGGTCTCCTTTTTTCAGGAAGGATAAACTTGTACTGGAGGCAGTTCAGAGAATGTTCATGAGGTAAATTCCTGAGATGAAGGGGTTGTCATATAAAGAAAGGATGAGCAAGTTGAGTCGATACTCATTGGAGTTTAGAAGACTTAGAGGTGATCTTATTGAAATATATAAGATTCTGAGGGGGCTTGACAGGGTAAATGCAGATTCCTTGGTTGGGGAATCTAGAACTAAGGGGCATAGTTTCAGAATAAAATGGAAATGAGAAGGAATTTCTTCTCTCAGAGGGTCGTGAATCTTTGGAATTCTCTACTTCAGAGTGTTGTGGAGGCTGAGTCATTGAGTGTATTTAAAGTGGAGATAGACAGATTTTTGAAAGTTAAGTGAGTGAAGGGTTATGGGGAGCGGGCGAAGAAGTGGAGTTGAGGACAGGATCAGATCAGCCACGATCTTATTGAATGGCAGACCAGGCTCGAGGGTCAACTCCTGCTCCTATCTCTTATGTTCTTATGTTCTTATGTCGAGACCCTGTTGCCAACCCGCCACCACGCGCCTTTCCCAAATGTTGGGTCTGTCAACACTGAGCAGTGCTAACACACAGCACTGGGGGAGGTAATTCAGGTCATAATGACATTGTTAACATAGGATTAACAACTATTTTCAGCTCACCTTCAGAGTTTACCAGGTCTCCCACGTAGTCCATGCTGCTCAGGGCGAGAGTTGAATGGCAATGGAATCATTTCATTACTTGACAGCTGCAATTGTGCGATCAAAGTTCCCATCTCACAGCTGTTCACTTTCCAAGCCCAGAAGCGGTTGCTTACAGCATTTGGAAGACAGATTGAGCTTTATGCATGTTGCATGTGTTTGGAATAAGCTCTCTATCCAGTGTTACCTCATTGGAACAACCTCTCTCACCCTTGACAGATCGCTTCTGTCATCTCAACTTCACCTGCCACCTATAATGTCAGCATCAGCGCCCTTGAAACAATCTCACCTTGGTCCTCGGAATCCCACCACGATTGGCCCCAACACCAGCAGCACCAGGCACACCAGCAGCACCAACAACAACACAAACCTTCTCCACAATCAACTGATGATGCACAGAACAGAGGGCATCAGCACCTGTCCATATTTCTGCCCGGGATGCCAGGGATGGCCTCACCATGGCCGGATTTACTTTCCTTGAAACTGTTCACCCTGGCTGCCACATGATGCGCCAGATTGGCACCACCCCACACCAGCACCATAAAGCATTCCTACAATGTCCAAGCCATTCCTTTCATATTCATCACCATTGTGGGGGGTAACGTTATGTCTTACCATTCATTGCGACTCACTAATCCACTTCCAAAGGTGCACACAGATCTGTCCAACAAAGCAAAATGTTCAGAATAAAGGTTTCAAATTTTGACATCACATTAACAGAAATTTTACATAAACATTGACCAAAACACCCTTATGTGTCATTAGTTGGTATGATTGGTCTAGGATGAGGGTAAGTGTGAGAGGTAGCTAGTGAGATGGGGAAGTGATAATGTAGAGAGAGAGGGAAGGGTGAAGGTGCAAGGTAAGTTGTTGTGAGTAAGGATATGCAGGAGTAGGGTTGGGAAGGCAGAGTAATGGAGTTGGAGTTCAGAAGGATGAGGGGTGATCTTATAGAAACATTTAAAATAATGAAAGGGATAGACAGGATAGAGGCAGCGAGGTTGTTTCCACTGGTCGGGGAGACTAGAACTAGGGGGCACAGCCTCAAAATACGGGGAAGCCAATTTAAAACCGAGTTGAGAAGGAATTTCTTCTCCCAGAGAGTTGTGAATCTGTAGAATTCTCTGCCCAAGGAAGCAGTTGAGGCTAGCTCATTGAATGTATTCAAATCACAGATAGATAGATTTTTAACCAATAAGGGAATTAAGGGTTACGGGGAGCGGGCGGGTAAGTGGAGCTGAATCCACGGCCAGATCAGCCATGATCTTGTTGAATGGCGGAGCAGGCTCAAGGGGCTAGATGGCCTACTCCTGTTCCTAATTCTTATGTTTTTATGGATGTGATGAGAGGCACAGCAGGATGAGGCTGACTGTGGCTTTGCAGTAACATGTTGTGATCCAATGAGATCATTGAAAGGTTTGTGCCGCTGCAGCCTGGTCCTCTTGACGACATCCCTGCTTGTGTCCTCCTGTGCAATGTGCAACCAGACTGCATTGGTCTCCTCGGGAGGTCTCTTCCACCCATTGGAAGGGAAGTAAACGTCCCTGCGTGCTGTGACTCCCTCCAGAAGCATGCCTGGGTGCAGCCCTGTGCTTTGTGCAGTGCTTGTCAGTGTTTGCAGCACCTCAATGCTATAGAACACTGACAGCACAAATGTCAAAATCAATTTGTGTATGGTCCCATTAAGGATAACAATAATAACTTTTATTTATATAGCGTCTTAAACGTAGTAAAACGTCCCAAGGTGCTTCACAACAATTTTGCAACACGTTCGATATTGAACATTGAGGGAAAGAGAGAAAAAGCAAGAGAAGAACGAGTAAAAAGAGGTTAAAGGCTCGGGTCCGAAGTGGCAGACAAAATGTGCACGCAGATAGACACCAGTGAAAAAAACTAAGAAAAAGAAATTCAAATTACATAGTAAATAATACAATAAGAAGTATACAATAATAAATCAGTATAATAAAGATAATTATAATTAAACACAATTATACCATAATTATAAATTACTTTAAAATTTGATTATCAGCAATTGAATCAAATTAAGGATGACGCATCATCAAATGACATCCTCAGACCCACTTTCTTCAATTGTTAACAAGCCCAATCAGGAGAAAATCATTTCGAACAGTGGGCTGGAGCCAGCAAGAGGCCACGGACCGCCACCGACGTCGCCCACCGTGGACCCGCCAAGGTGGGTAACATCCAGCCCTAACTAACTGAGCCATATAGATTGGGAAGGCCTCAGAGATCAAACCAGGAACCTTCCTGTTCGGTATGGCTCCGCCACACACTCGGTTGCTACATTTATCTATGGAGCTATTGGAGCAGAACACATTTTTACTTCACTTTATTTTCTAAAGTAAAACATAGATGTTCAGATATTACCTCTTGCTGTGCACCAAACATCTCATTTTCTAGCACGGCTGATTCAAGCACGGTTACAGGAGATTGGATTTTACTGCTGAAAGTCAGTGAATGCACTTTGCAATGCATTTACACTAGGCTTTGCTGCAGTGCTGTTAAAAATGATGCCCCTTATCTGTGGGCACTTGCAACATAAAACCAACGAATATATAAGTCCTGTAGTATTAACATTTAAAATGCAGAGAGTAATTTATAAACCTGATTCAACATAGAGTTCCAATTTTCAAAAGTACTTCCCATGATATAGAATTTCTGATTTAGGTATGGCTTTTACTGAATGTGGTTCATAGCATCTAATACCACCATTTCATGAATTAAAACCTTTCAGTTACAAGAAAATTAACATTTTTGAAATATGTAAAGTACTTTGGTTTGCTTTAACATGCTTTAATCAGAAATCCGATACAGCAGGAGATGCTTCGGTAAGTTGGAATTCCATGGCTGAAACTGGACTTGACTGTATGTTTCTTGTTTTCCTAAGTTCTGTGCTCTGTGAAAAATCACCCGGATAGAGTTCAGGCCAGGGAACAATCTTACAATCTTATGCTGATATTTGCATAAATATGCAGACATTGTCTACAATTTATAATGGTGCTTTAATTTTAATCTTTTTTTAAAAATGAGGCAGTTTTCTTTTCTTTCTTTCTGTTTTAACTCCTTAATAAACCATTTTCCACAACAGATCCTTGTTCAACAAGGATATTATTATTCTAGTGGGGCTAGAGGCGAGGAACCGTGATGATTCGAAGTATCAGGAATCAACATTATGGGGGAAGGTAAAGGAAGCGAGGCCGGCTCATTTGGAAAAGCACAGGTAATTTTGGGGGTAATTTTTGCCTTTACCACCTCTGACGATGTCAATGGCCTGCCCATTGCAGAATCTGCCTGATAGTCATACTATTGAAATCAATGGGTCCTAAATGTATTGGTGTTGGAAACCGGGGGTGATCTGTGCAACACACAGCCAAGGCTTTGCTAGAATGGTAAGATCCAACTACCACTTTCTAAATTGGTCCTCGGGCCTCATCAGGCACCGATCGGGCACCTCAATACAGCTCGCCAGTCGGGACCTGGCCAACTCTGGCTGTCTTGTACACTGACCGAGGCGCACATGTGGAGGGAGGTGATTGGGAAGGGGGTGATCGTGGGTCGGCAGCGATCATAACTGGGATGGGTTAATTAAAAGTACAGCACAAGACACAACTCCGATGTTGAAAGAGAGAAAAAAGAAATGCATGACATACCAATTTTTCAGAAATTGATTTCAGTCACAGTGAAAAATGAGAATACAGAGGCCTACTGGACATGTTATATGTTGAGCAGACCGCAGGTGCAAGATGGTAATATTACTTAATTAAATGGAATGATTGCTCCATTTGCAATAGCATTTCATTACATTTAACTACCATAGAAATAAGACCCAAAGTTGTGACAATATTGACACTAATCACCTTCATTACACTTGGACCTGACAGAGACATTTGAATATAAATGCCGTAACTAATTATCTTATTGTTAACTCTTTGAAATGTCAGCTTTTGAAATAAACCCAAATAGGTCCTCAACATTAGCATTAATGAGTTGAAAATGCTATTAGCAGATTAGAAATGTATTTTCTATTCTGTAATAGAGACAAGAGAAAGGTCGGAGGCAGAATTTGTGCGAAGATTTTGAAAAGTAAAGTTCCAGGTCTTTAAGGGGCTGAAATTGTCCCTGTCGATAAGGCCTCTGGCCACCTGAAAGTGACGACGATGGGTGGGGTGAATGGCCGCTGAGTCGCAGCAGACTGGCCAACGTTTGCGGAATTGCCCTCATGGGTTTTTGCTGTGGTATGGATATCCACCCCCCCCACCCCCCCACCTCCACCCCGCTCCTGCAGATAGAAACATAGAAACATAGAAAATAGGTGCAGGAGCAGGCCATTCAGCCCTTCTAGCCTGCACCGCCATTCAATGAGTTCATGGCTGAACATGAAACTTCAGTACCCCATTCCTGCTTTCTCACCATACCCCTTGACCCCCCGAGTAGTAAGGACTTCCTCTAACTCCCTTTTGAATATATTTAGTGAATTGGCCTCAACTACTTTCTGTGGTAGAGAATTCCACAGGTTCACCACTCTCTGGGTGAAGAAGTTTCTCCTCATCTCGGTCCTAAATGGCTTACCCCTTATCCTTAGACTGTGACCCCTGGTTCTGGACTTCCCCAACATTGGGAACATTCTTCCTGCATCTAACCTGTCTAAACCCGTCAGAATTTTAAACGTTTCTATGAGGTCCCCTCTCATTCTTCTGAACTCCAGTGAATACAAGCCCAGTTGATCCAGTCTTTCTTGATAGGTCAGTCCCACCATCCCGGGAATCAGTCTGGTGAATCTTCGCTGCACTCCCTCAATAGCAAGAATGTCCTTCCTCAAGTTAGGAGACCAAAACTG
This sequence comes from Pristiophorus japonicus, assembly GCF_044704955.1. Taxonomy (NCBI): domain Eukaryota; kingdom Metazoa; phylum Chordata; class Chondrichthyes; family Pristiophoridae; genus Pristiophorus; species Pristiophorus japonicus. Next base: position 54,408,575 of record NC_091987.1, read on the forward strand.
TACACAATACTCCAAGTGTGGCCTCACCAAGGCCCTGTACAACTGTAGCAACACCTCCCTGCCCCTGTACTCAAATCCCCTCGCTATGAAGGCCAACATGCCATTTGCTTTCTTAACCGCCTGCTGTACCTGCATGCCAACCTTCAATGACTGATGTACCATGACACCCAGGTCTCGTTGCACCTTCCCTTTTCCTAATCTGTCACCATTCAGATAATAGTCTGTCTCTCTGTTTTTACCACCAAAGTGGCTAACCTCACATTTATCCACATTATACTTCATTTGCCATTCATTTGCCGTTACCGAAGTCATCAGAGTGCACACTGTCAAGGACCCGCGCCGGAAGGTACATTCACCTCAAAAAGTCTTACGGCCACCTGTCGATGCAAAGGACAGCTTTTTGGGTCGGTACACAGTGCTAGTTCAAGACCGCCAGCGACCTTTAAAGGTGTGTTGCGTGTAGCAGCATTCTTGTGACCGAGACTTTTTCAGACTTTTCCAAACTTTGCCACTTACTTTGTTCAGAGTGGAATTGAGGGGTGGGGTGCGGGTGGCGAGGGGGGAACATTCTCTGATGCAGAAGCAGGATCTTGGTCCTTGCTCTCATCTGTCGTTTCCAGTGGTGGTGCGGAACCTAGAGGTGGAGTGCCGCGCTCGACGACCACTGGGAGGCCTGTGGCAGCAGTGTTCCTGTCTACCAGCTCCAGAGCCTCCTCCATCCCTTCCATGTTATATCTTATTTGTTGAACAAAAATTGGTGCCAACTATGTTCTTGATGCTTAGTAGGCTTTTTGCTACGAGTGAATCTCTGTCATGCCTCTCACAACAGCCAGACAAGCACACACCACAGCCACACACGCTTTCAGTCCCTCTGAGCTCCCTCTCTCTCTAACTCCTCTTCTGCGCATGTCATAATAACCCTTAACCTCCAGAATCGTGGGAATCGAGCATTGCCATGCCGTTGCTAAGGACAGTCACACTTTACGGCAGAAGGTCAGAAAAATTTTACTCTACGCCCATTTTCAAAAATGTAAACTAGGTGTTTTGAGAATGGGTGAGAAGCTGGCGATCTGAAAACCCTTTTTTAATGCCCACGCCGGAAATACTGCCCATTACTGCCCAAATTCCCTGGATTTTGGGGAGGTCCCAGCAGATTGGAAAAATGCAAATGTAATGCCCCTATTTAAAAAAGGAGGCAGACAAAAAGCAGGAAACTATAGACCAGTTAGCCTAACATCTGTGGTTGGGAAGATGTTGGAGTCCATTATTAAAGAAGCAGTAGCAGGACATTTGGAAAAGCAAAATTCATTCAGGCAGAGTAATCATGGATTTATGAAGGGGAAGTCATGTTTGACAAATTTGCTGGAATTTTTTGAGGATGTAACGAACAGGGTGAATAAAGGGGAACCAGTGGATGTGGTGTATTTGGCGTTCCAGAAGACATTTGACAAGGTGCCACATAAAAGGTTACTGCACAACATAAAAGTTCATGGGGTTGGGGGTAATATATTAGCATGGATAGTGGATTGGCTAACTAACGGAAAACAGAGAGTCGGGATAAATAGTTCAATTCCCGGGTTGGCAATCAGTAACTAGTCAGGCGCCGCAGGGAGCAGTACTGGGACCCCAAATAGTTACAATCTATATTAACGACTTGGATGAAGATATCGAGTGTAACGTAGCCAAGTTTGCTGACGATATAAAGATGGGAGGAAAATCAATGTGTGAGGAGGACACAAAAAATCTGCAAAACGACATAGACAGGCTAAGTGAGTGGGCAAAAATTTGGCAGATGGACTATAATGTTGGAAACTGTGAGGTCATGCACTTTGGCAGAAAAAGATCAAAAAGCAAGTTATTATTTAAATGGAGTATGATTCCAAAGTGCTGCAGTACGGCGTGACCTGGGGGTACTTGTGCATGAAACACAAAAGGTGAGTATGCAGGTACAGCAAGTGATCAGGAAGGCCAATGGAATCTTGGCCTTTATTGCAAAGGGGATGTAGTATAAAAACAGGGAAGTCTTGCTACAGTTGTACAGGGTATTGGTGAGGCCACACCTGGAATACTTGCTTTGGAGGCAGTTCAGAGAAGGTTCACAAGGTTGATTCCAGAGATGAGGGGGTTGACTTATGAAGAAAGGTTGAGTAGGTTGTTGGGCCTCTACTCATTGGAATTCAGAAGAATGAGAGGTGATCTTATCGAGACGTATAAGATTATGAGGGGGCTTGACAAGGTGGATGCAGAGAGGATGTTTCCACTGATAGGGGAGACTAGAAATAGAGGGCATAATCTTAGAATAAGGGGCCACCTGTTTAAAACTGAGATGAGGAGAAATTTCATCTCTCAGAGGGTTGTGTATCTGTGGAACTCATTGCCTCAGAGAGCTGTGGAAGCTGGGACATTGAATAAATTTAAGACAGAGATAGACAGTTTCTTAAACGATAAGGGATTATGGGGAGCGGGCAGGGAAGTGGACCTGAATCCATGATCGGATCAGTCATGATCATATTGAAAGGCGGAGCAGGCTCGAGGGGCCGTATGGTCTACTCCTGCTCCTATTTCTTATGTTCTTATGTTCTTATAATAGCTCATTAAGACTGAGGCTAAATTAGGATGGCCGTACGATCCTATTTTCCAGCGACAGTCCCCAGATTAGGTATTGTGTTCCCTTGCAAACAATGTCCCTGGAAGAGACCCCGGTTCTGGAAACTTGTCCCCAAATAAAATTTCAGTAATTAAATGTAAAATAGGTTCAATAAACAAGAACTCTGACCGACAGATTTAGGAAAATAAATTAAAATTTTCACCCCCATTAGTTACCGCCAAAAACAGTATATTATAAAGATTTATCGCAGGTGCAGCTGATGTTTCAACAACCTTGGTCATGACATACTGGAGGCATCGCCTACCATACCATCAAACCAGGGTGAGTGTTGATTGTTGGTGGAGCTGTCCAATCAAATCAAGAGAAATTGAACTGCCTCTACGTCATAAATAAATGAGACAAATAAAGTATGGTCAGAGGCAGTATTATCTGATGAGAGAAAGAGGGCGATTGGGTGGTGTATTTATAAAAGAGCAGAGAAAGAATTGAGCAAAGACAGCGCGCCAAATTTAAGAAAGTAAGTTTATTTAGCCAGTATCTTTTAAATACTTGGATACCTTGTGTTCTTACAAATTGAGGTGCTTTATTCAACCCTTAGCACTAAAGTACTCTGTTCCCAAAAAATATATTTATTTTCACAGGTGCTAATTGAGCCTTTGGTTCTTGTTTCAAATTTCTAGCATATGTAGGTTTTTTTTATCTTATCTAATCGATCTTTACAGTCCACAGATTTACTTTTCAGGCCATTTTGTCTTTGTTTTTAGCTTGTGTGCAGTGATACTGAAGTAATGGCCAACAATTTAGTGGGAATGGGGTCACGGGAGCCAGGAAGTGGGTCTCATTCAAATAGAAAGAACAGGAGGTAAGGGAGAAACTGGAGAAAGACTCGGGGCTAGGGCAGATGGCCTTGACTATGTCATTGGGAGAGGTTTGGCTTGGTGGACAAGAGGATTGAGACCAGGGGCGCGGGCATGGCGTGGGGGGTGAGGGGGTTGGCAGAGGCAGATACAGATGAACAGATGGTCTTAATCCATTTGACAAACAAGTCTGTGAGCTCCTTCCACGTGTTGTTGTCATGAATGTTGTAATTTCCATAATACATACACTGAAAAAAACTCTAAAAGTTGAAAATCCTCAGCTATAGGAGAGAAGGTGGGCTGAAGCAAGAACAGAGAGGGGCAATGTTACGCTGATGGAATTGAGTGTTCTTTGTGAGAGAGGATTGTGAAGTTGGAAGTTTAGTTCAGGGACGCTGCTGTGGCAAACCATTTGGTTCAAACTGAGATAGTGGTCAGGGATCAGAGAAGGTATAAAAGGATATAAAATGGGTCAGAGAGTCTAGTAAGAAGGAAGAACTGAGGGAAATCCTTATTAGTCGGGAAATTGTGTTGGGGAAATTGATGGGATTGAAGGCCGATAAATCCCTAGGGCCTGATGATCTGCATCCCAGAGTATTAAATAGGTGCAGGAGTAGGCTATTCGGCCCTTCGAGCCTGCACCGCCATTCAAAGAGTTCATAGCTGAACATGCAACTTCAGTACCCCATTCCTGCTTTCTCGCCATACCCCTTGATCCCCCTAGGAGTAAGGACTACATCCAACTCCTTTTTGAATATATTTAGTGAATTGGCCTCAACAACTTTCTGTGGTAGAGAATTCCACAGGTTCACCACTCTCTGGGTGAAGAAGTTTCTCCTCATCTCGGTCCTAAATGGCTTGCCCCTTATCTTTAGGCTGTGACCCCTGGTTCTGGACTTCCCCAACATTGGGAACATTCTTCCTGCATCTAACCTGTCTAAACCCATCAGAATTTTAAACATTTCTATGAGATCCCCTCTCAGTCTTCTGAACTCCAGTGAATATAAGCCCAGTTGATCCAGTCTTTCTTGATATGTCAGTCCCGCCATCCTGGGAATCAGTCTGGTGAACCTTCGCTGCACTCCCTCAATAGCAAGAATGTCCTTCCTCAAGTTAGGAGACCAAAACTGTACACAATACTCCAAGTGTGGCCTCACCAAGGCCCTGTACAACTGTAGTAACACCACCCTGCATCTGGACTCAAATCCCCTCGCTATGAAGGCCAACATGCCATTTGCTTTCTTAACCGCCTGCTGTACCTGCATGCCAACCTTCAATGACTGATGTACCATGACACCCAGGTTTCGTTGCACCTCCCCTTTTCCTAATCTGTCACCATTCAGATAATAGTCTGTCTCTCTGTTTTTACCACCAATGTGAATAACCTCACATTTATCCACATTATACTTCATCTGCCATGCATTTGCCCACTCACCTAACCTATCCAAGTCACTCTGCAGCCTCATAGCATCCTCCTCGCAGCTCACACTGCCACCCAACTTAGTGTCATCCGCAAATTTGGAGATACTACATTTAATCCCCTCGTCTAAATCATTAATGTACAATGTAAACAGCTGGGGCTCCAGCACAGAACCTTGCGGTACCCCACTAGTCACTGCCTGCCATTCTGAAAAGTACCCATTTACTCCTACTCTTTGCTTCCTGTCTGCCAACCAGTTCTCAATCCACGTCAGCACACTACCCCCAATCCCATGTGCTTTAACTTTGCACATTAATCTCTTGTGTGGGACCTTGTCGAAAGCCTTCTGAAAGTCCAAGTACACCACATCAACTGCTTCTCCCTTGTCCACTCTACTGGAAACATCCTCAAAGAGATAGGTTTTAAGGAGCGTCTAAAAGGAGGAAATAGAGGTAGAGAGGCAGAGAAATTTAGGCAGGGAGTCCCAGAGCTTAGGGCCTAGACAACAGATGGCACAGAAATAATTAATAAATCTGTGAAAAATAAATGACATGGGCAGTGATATGATGAAAGATTTCGTGAATAGGCCATACAGACAGTGGGTGTGAAAACTGAAGTGTTATTGTTTTATTTATAAACAATATCTGAATGTTCTTCAATAGTATGATGTCACATCTGCAGTAATCATATGCACATTTGTTTTGCATTTGTAGTGTAAATGTGCAACTGTTAAAATATAGGTTGCTAAAAAAATTTTGATTTGCTACCCTGCACAACCTGCATTTTCCGTCTGCCTACTTTGCTGTGCTCTCACCTTGTGTCCCCCAGATTTGGTTTAGAAAATATGGCCACTCTAGGCTAAATGTAATGCTCACACTGCTGCCTTGGTTCAGATCAAGAACAAACCAAGGTGGAATCTTTGCAGTCTCAGTAGTTCGGTGCCCAATATGCCATTGGGGGAGGGAGATTCATTGTGATTTTGTTGGAATTTATTTCAACATGCTGAAGCAGGGGTGAAGAAATTTCACCCCACAGGAGACTAACTGCTGCGGTGTAGGAAGATGTAGAGCCACTTTTCCATGCCTCCAGTGTAGAGATTAGCCAATCCTTGAAACAAAGCCCTCTCCTAAAGGGGTCTCATGATATGGTTCACATGTCTTTCCTATTTATACTTTCTGAAGGTTCATCCATTGTAATTCATCTTATCACTCTTGTACCTTGTACCCTCTTAATGTTTTTTTATACTACATAAATTTTAATTATCTTCACAAGCAGCTCTGTTGAGCTAACTTCAATTCGTACTTTAGCATTATAACTTGATTATTAGAAATAATAGAATAACCATAGGCATTGTGTCTTAGTTGGTCAAATTATAGATACATAAACAAAGTTGAAATTCTAACTTGAAAATAGCAGGTAGTTGCTTGGAAACAAGATTATATATGGCTGTCATAGTGCAGGATGCTGTAACATCCGCAGGGAACCAAAAATATAAGCACATTCTAAGGATCTATTTAGTTATTCTAATACTAGTCTGAAGAGATTTTTTATCTCCAGTTCAAACACAATGATATAAACACAGCATTACTCGTGTCACTACAATGGAATGCAGTTTTGTTTGCATAACCATATACATTTTGGACACCCCTGATTTGCAGCATTAGTTTCATAGAATTTCCACCCATTTGAAGCAGGGTAATTTCATGAAGCAGGAAGATGGAAATTTCAGATCTACGGTCTCACAGATTTAGGCTCAAGTATCAACAAGGAACTTGTGTCTTCTGATGTAAGAATGTTTGCTTAAAGTTTGATCTGTACCGCATGGCTGAAGGAAATTGCATTGTACAAATTCTGCCACTGACTTTTGACCTGCTGAGGAAGGTCAAGGCTGAAAATGTATCTCTTACTCAGCCACATACCCCTCAATAGTTTGGGTATTGTGCTTGTGTTTGTTACCAATAAAAAAGAACAATTACAATAGAACTGCAGTACTTTCAATAAATAATCAAAATGCCTTGCGTGCTGTCAGATCCCATTAATACTCTTGTTAGACAGAGACCATTGTACATGTCACTTGTTTTGTCAAAATGTCGCATCAAAGAGTTTTCACTCTGTGATGTAAAAACATGTTGTACTTTTCAATTTTGCCATTTTAAACCTTACGTGCCAAGACTGTTTTTTTTAAACAGAAGAACACAGCTATTGATGGAGAAAGTCACTTAGAGCCTTGTGAGTATCGAGTCACGCAATTTCAATTTTCATCCTTGAATTGTTCACATGCTTACTGCAGCCTCATGGTAAACTAAACCTAAATCAGGAGACACATTACCATGTCAAATCCCTTCTCAGTGAATGTTCAAACTGATGTTCAGAAAGGACAATGTGCAGCAATTATTCACCATGTGCACGCACACTGTCACACCATATGTCAATATTGTGTGATATAGGAAGCAGAATAAAGACATCCAGAGGACTGACTGTTGAGGCAACACAGCCAAATGCATCAGTTACATTTCAGCAAGAGTGCTCACTTGCATATTCATGGCATATGGCAAATATTTTGGATGATATGCAAACACTACATTAGAAACTTTCCAGGAGAATTCCCAAGACAGGCCTCAGCACTTTGAAATCCACTCGCTTGCCTTTTTGAATTGGTAAAGAATTATCAATTTATTGTTACATAGCAAATACTCTCACTTGAATCAACCACAGTAGCTATTTCTATGAATTAGATGGTATCACAACACATCTACACCCTAATTTTAACCCCCTATGGGAACGCTGTAGGTGGGAAATTATAACGGCAGTCGGGCACATCCCATTATTTTAACTCTTGGGTTTCCAGGAGCTTAGAGTCCACTTGCCACAGGCAGGCAGGGGTCTCATTAATATGAAAATGTTATGGTCCAATGACTGCATCAGATTTTAACTTGGGATTGTTGATGTGTCGCCAGGCCCGAATACACTAATGCAAGCTGGAGGCGTACAGGACCCAGGGCAAGAAGAGACCCAGTTAAGTTATTTAATTTTTTTTAAAGGTTTCTCCTGGCCCCACAAGGAATCCTTGTGCCTTTCCTGGCCTGGGCGGAAATAGCTTGAGGGGATGACTGGCCTACGTTCCACCCCTGACTACAATCTCCACGAATCACTCACCTGCCTGATCTCTAACCTTGCCGGAAAAAATTATATGAGGCTTAGAAGGATAAATTGCCTGAGTACTCACACTGGCACTGATGTGGGTGCATCGTTCCTACTCCAGCCCTGGGTTCAAATCATTTATATATACTAAGCCCTGTAATACACCACTTACAATCCTTCTCCAAGCCAAGCTTGTGCATTAACAAATGATTTTTTATCTATGCTGCTACATTTCTTCTCATACCATATGGCTACATTTTTTTTAACAAGTCTCATGTGAGAATGCCTTCAGTAAATCCATAAACACTACAGTACTACATTCCCTTGTTACACAATCAATCACGTCTTTAAAAACACTGACTGCTTTTATCTCGAGTCATGGATTGTAAGGTCCCGATATTTACTGGGATGTGGTTTCAGAGTGGCGGGAGATTGGTGGGGGGAAGGGGGAAGGGTTATGGGTGGGAAACCCGAAAGTGTGAGCTTCCCCGAATGTCGGGGGTGGGGGGGGGGGGTTGATGCTGGGGGTGGATAGAGTATGCTTGGGTGGGGCATGTGGAGGTGTTGATCCCAAGGTGATCGAGGTGTAGAGATCGGTGGCGATCATGGGGAGCCAGGGGGGATCTGGGCGGTGTCAGTGATCTCAGTGGGGGTTGTTGGGGAGATCAGTGGGGTTGGTGATTGTGGGGGGTTCGGGTGGAGGTGAAGATTGAGGGGCTAGTCATTGATGGGGGAGATCAGGGAGGAAGAGAGAGATCGTGTGGGTGGGTGGGTAAGCTTATTGGGCCTGGAGGAAACACTTCTGCTCCTCCTGGCCCACAAGCAGTGCTGTAAAGGCACTTACCTGATGGATCCAGCCCTTCCTGCCTCCTTTTACCAGCCGAGTTTCCTGAAGACTGGAAAACCCAGCCCACATGGACTAAAAATAGAAATCTTGTTAAAATGGAGACACATAGGGCTAGACTTTCCACTTTGCTGGCTATCGGCCAAAAAAATGGGCGATGTTCCAGCCTTGGTGATGTCTCAGCCTTCATGATCACTGGAACATAGCCCATTTTTGGGATCGCGACTTCTGGCTCAGCGATAGCCCAACGATGTGGATGGCAAAGCTTCTCTAGCAACGGCCTTCTGCGCATGCCATTTTTTTTTTGGTGACAGGTTTTCCCACATTTCAGGAGGTCAGGGATCATCAACATATGCGCAGAAGGGAAAGGGAGGGGCAGAGAGAGAGAGAGAGAGAGAGGATAGAGAGAGAGGAGGAAGGCAGGGACAGAGAGGAGAGAGTAAAGAGTGAGAAAGAAAATATTACAGATTATTACAGGAAAAGAAAGATAGAAAAAGAGATGTCCTATTCTGAGCATAGTATGCATGATGTGGAGGGGGTGAGGACGAGGACCAAACCCTTTTCCAATGAGGCGAACGGGGCCCTCATCGCTGAGGTGCACTCCCGGTGCTCATGGAAAACCCCCACCCCATGTGTATTGCAAGATATAGTGTGACTTCACTGACGTGGTCTCCTCGGCCTCCCATGAGGCGAGGGGGTCCGACCAGTGCCGGAAGTGCTGGAACAGCTTAGTAGCTTCGGCAAGAGTAAGTAGCATTTTATATTATACTGATGCAAATTGTAATTATAATTATAATTATAATTAATCTCCTGGATTGAATTTAAGCTTGTTATTCTTACATGTATTACATTTACTCCCTGTTAAGATCGGACAGGGCTATGAACCTGTGCCCCTTTTAAGTCTCTCTGGCTGCTGCCACTTGCACAGTGACCCAGCATGGACTGGGGGAGAGCCGCCCTTGCTCGCTGTCTGCTCTGGGATACTTTGGGACATTAGCTCCAGCCAATGCTGACTTCAATGGGGATTGTAGTCAATAGAGATATATTTGTCAAGCATTAGCTCCTAACCACGATCTTTGTTATAACCGTGCATCAATTGTGGATACAAACCCTATTAGCATATATAGTTGGAAATTGTTGTCTTTCCATGACAGTACCTCGTCAATTATCTTATGCCATGCACTTTTCACATTTGCAGAGGAAGATTTCTTACAACAGGGCGCAACAGAGGCGCACCGGAGGAGGCCCTGCTCAGTTCCAACCCTTGACCGACCTTGAGGAGCGAGCAGACGCACGTGTTGGAAGCCACAGTTGCTCAGCCACCACCCTTGGTGTTGCAGAGCCCTCTGATGCGTCACGTGAGTAATGTGTCTAGCAGTGTTAAAGTAATGTAATGTTATTTCATTATAATGTACAAATGATGTCATGTTATGTCCCCTTCTCTGTCTGCTCCCCATAATTATTCTGTCTATCTCCGACTGATCCATCCTTGTTCTTGGTCTCATTTATTGTAGTAGTGCTGATCCTGCTTCGTATGCCAGCGCAGCGCAAGAATGTGTACCCTTCCGTTCGAATAAGCTCAATAAGCTCAATTGTGTTTTGCAGGTCCAACAACACCGATGCGCAGCGAGGGAAGACCTCAACCTGCACCTCCATGGGTGGGGAGGAGGAGGAGGAGGAAGAGGACGAGTATCTGAAATCCACTGAGCCTGACGAAGATACGGAGGAGGATGCCCCAAGCATCCCACCGGTGGAAATGTCACCTGTGGGACCTGTGGCCATAACGTCATCGTCTTCAACTGAAGAGGCTGCGGGACCAAGCGGCATGCAGCTGGCAATGCCAAGGCAAGCATTAGTGCCCTTGCAAACCCCACGGAGGTCGAGTCAGCGAGTAGAGCGCACGCCTACTCTGGCCGATCGCATAGAGGGCTTGACTCAACTGTGCGAGGAGACCGTCGGGATAAGTCGCGACCATCTCCAGGCGTTTGTGACCTTCACAGTGGACTTCTCCCGGGTGTCACAGCAGACGCTCATGGAGATGCATGCGCAGACCGGCGCCACCAATGCCTTGTGACATGCATTGTTGGCGGAACACGGTGCTGCACACGAACGTACCATGATGTCGCGGACCATGAGCACCAGCACACAAGCGAGTCAGGAGGAAGCACTTCCTTCTGACTCGGAAGGCGATTCCCCAGCTTCGCCTTCCCCTCCAACACCACCCCCTCCAATATGCGATCATGCCACCATCGCCCCCACCATAGCAGGAAGTCTTGATGGCATCTCGGTGCCACCCGGGGACCAAAATGGGTGGGTGGGGTTAAGAGATGGGAGGTGAAAGGATCTGGAGGGAAACGTGGCCACAGGTGCTGATACTGTTAATATTGTTATTGTTATTGTTGTTGTTGTTTTATTGTTGGGGTGGGTGTGGGTTTGGGGGTGGGTGGGTGTTACAATAATTAATACATTTTGTTAATTTAATTTTAAAAATTATTTCAATTTACAATTGTTATGCAGTGTCTTCTAATAACGTAAGTTAAGCAAAAACTGTTGTAAAACAATGGCCAGGCCAGACCAGGCAAGGATGAAATGTAACTCAACGCAAATGCAACCGTTGTTTTGCGGTAACCGTAACTGTAACTGTAACTGTGACTGTCACCAATGTAAGTTCATGCAAAGCATTCATTTATGAGCTGCAGACGCAACAGTTTTGCAGCTGCGTAACTCCCACGGGATTTTTCCAGTCTTGCGGGAGGATGTGGGGCCATGGAATCATCGCCAGGCTGATTGCTCTCCCCGAGATCCTCACCAGCCTCCTCCTCCTCCTCCTCCTCCTCCTTCACCTCCTCATCTGTCTCTTGCACCTCCACTCCTTCCTGAGGTGGACCATCAATCCCATCTGGCAATTGTTGTCCTCTCCTTATAGCTAGTTTATGCAACATGCAGCACACCACAATAAACTCAGCAATCTCATCAGTATGGCATTGTAGGCTGCCTCCAGAGTGGTCCAGGCATCTGAAGCACTGTTTGAGCACTCCAATTGTCTTTTCGACAATATTGCATGTAGCTATGTGGCTTTTGTTGTAACGCTTCTCTGCTTCCATCTGGCGATTATACAGAGGAATCATGAGCCAGCTGGCCATATCCTTCTGGCTGACTGTCAAACATGTTAGAGACAGCGCTCTCACGCAGGATGTGCGCATCATGGATGCTGTCTGGAAAATTAGCATTTACTGCCATGATTATTTGGCTGTGGTCGACAACAAGCTGCACATTCAGGGAGTGGAATCCCTTTCGGTTAGGAAACACCTCTGCTTTCTATAAAGGTGCTTTCAGGGTGATGTGCATGCAGTCTATTGCTTCCTGCACCTTGGGGAATTTGCTATTCTCGAGAAACCTAAAGCCCTTCCAGTCTGCGCCTCCCTGGTCATAGGGAAGCTTATAAAGTCCATCCTGTGAGTGTAAAGGGCTTTAGTCACCTGTCAAATGGAGCAGTGTGTGGCGTGCTGAGAGATACCACAGTTGTTGTCAGCTGAAGCCTGAAAGGAGCCCGATGCAAAGAAGGATAGTGCCGTAGTAACCTTAACCTCAATGTGAAGTGCGGTCCTGATGGTGTTGGTAGGCTGCAGATCCCTCTTGATGAGCTGGCATATGTCATTGATGACCTCCTTTTAGAAGTGCAGCCTCCTAAGGTACGTGTTATCAGACAAGTTGAGGTAAGATTGCTTTTCCCTGTAAGTTCATCGGCTGTACGGTCTCCTCCTCCACCCACGCATTAGTCTGCGACCTCTTCGATTGGCCCCTTCACTAAACCCTTCACTTAACTCAACCTCAGATGCCAGCAATTCAGCAGTTACAAGTAATGGTAGAGAAGCTACAGCCCCCATCACTATCACTATTACTATCACTGTTGATATAAATGCCCTTTCTATTATTAAACTGCCCTTTCCACTAAAATAAATAAAAATAAATATAAATATAATTAAATATATATAATTATAAGTATGAATGTGAATAGATCTAATAGTAAAAGACCCTTAAATAAGTCACAAATTATAAGCCCCTTTTTTAACCAGCCTCCTCTTTTCCTCCGACATTCAAAATGGCATCCGTAGGGCCGAGTTCTGTGAGGAAGGCCAGAGAAAATCAACTATTCTCCAACGATGTTCTCGGCGACGATCAGCCCGGCGATGCGCCAAAAGTTGTGCTGGGCGATGTGCGGGCAATCACCTCAGCGATCACCTCAGCGATGTGAGCCGAAAGTTGGGCTGGCAATTTTTACCCAAAATGGGTGATAGCCTGCCATTTTGGGTGATATATGGGCACTAGCCCAACGATCTGAAATGGAAAGTCTAGCCTAGCTTCCTTAAGAGGTTTCAATGACCCAATTGATCACCCTCACCTTGTCCCGCCTCCTTTAAAACCGGAAGTGGTGGGTTCCAGGCAGGTTGGGTTGCTGGTTGAAATTTTAAATATTTTTTTCTTCCCAACCGACCCAAATCCATCCATTTTTGGAGGTTAACTACGTGTTGGCCCACTGCTGACGTTAGACTAGCTGGTGTATATTTACAGTTTATCCTGTTCTCCCTTCTTGAACATAGCTGTTACATTGGCTTGCCAGTCATATGGCACAACTTGCATATTTAAGGAGGACTGAAAAATTGTAGCCGGAGCCTCTGCTATCTTCTCTCTGACCACTTGTGGTGAATGCCATCAGGACCTGATAACTTATCTGCTTTGAGTTCTGGTATTATTTTCAGAACCAATACCTTTTTTACAGTTATCTCTAACAATTGTATTCCTCTAGTGCCCCTAAATTCTCACTTACAACATCGTTTGTAAAAAAGCAAAACAAAATACATATTTCATCCTCTACAATTAGACTCCTCCCTTCTTTTCTGAGCTGTCCTTACCTCTCCTTAACTATCCTTTTACTTTTTATATGCTTAGAAACATATTTCCTATTTCTGTTTACATTGTCTACTAGTTTTTTTATATTCCCTTTTAGTTCTTCCAATCATTTTTTCACCTCCCTAAAATAGTTTCTAGCATCCTCATGATTTTCTTTAGCTTTGTTAGCCCTAACTTTATCACAAGTCTCCTTTTTAAATGTCAGTTTTGTTTTAATCGCTCTATATATCTATTCTTTGATGCACCCCATTTTCACCTTATCAGAATATATTTTGTACTTTATCCATCTCATTTGTGGATTTCCCACTCCTGATCCACTGATTTGTCAACTTCTCTGCCCAGTTAAATTAGGCCAGCTCCCTTCTTATCTCACTGAACTATGCCCTTGTCCAATCCAGCAGCCTAATGTTTGACTCTTCCTTATCCTTTATTCTTCTTACATTGAACCAAACAATGTTGTGCACTGACACAGCTCTCAAAAAAGCTGACAGTTTAAAGACAGCTCTGAATATAGACCTATGACACACAAAGACAACGGATTTAGACTTTGTTGATTATATAACATACCTAAAATTTATTACAGGGAAAAAAACCTGAAATACACAAGCACACAGTTTACAACAGTGATGAATTTAGAGCTTACTGAACAGGACTCTGAGTGATAGCGTGAGCTTTATTTCTAGCTGCATTTTATCTGGTAAAAGTTATGCCATTTTAGAGGATACTGTAATTCTGCCTTTTAAACCAAAATTATTTTTTGTGTCAGGAAATTCTGATATGTTTCAAATATGAAAATAAAAGTAGTCGTAAGGCCTTCAATACTAATTTACAGGATCTAGTTCATTTCATTGGGAATATAGGCCCAGATACATCATGTTAATTTGTGAACTAAACCTTTTACAACACACACCTCCAGTAATCCCAGCCCGCAGTGTATTCTGCATACACAAGACAAATTTAGCTAATTATTGCATCTGTCCCTGCCTCCGCTCCCGAGACAGCCCAGAGGCAGGCAGAGGATTACTCGAATTGTGGGGATGCTGATTTAATTATTTTAAATAAACAAATGTAATTTTTAAGTGGTTTCAGGAGGAATAAGGGTGAATCATTTGAAACAAAACCTCGGAACCGTTCTTATTAAGGGTCACATTCAAACATTAATCTGTCTATTTCTCTTTTAGATGATGATCAACCTGCTGTGTATTTCAAACATTTTCTGTTCTTAAAATCTTACTTCACAGGGCTCGAAATGATGTTGCTCATACACGGCATGAATGCTTATCATCTGTGTTTGACATTCCTTTGTCTGCTATTTTATAGGAGGGTCAATTAATTTCAAATAAATTTCTTAACTGCTCCATTAAAATAGCAGACAACTGACTGTGAAATGAATGCATTAAGTGATTGTCCACTCTAATTGTCAACAATAATTTCTCCGTCTATATTGTTTTTATATCCCTGTCAAAGAGGTTTATTTTCTTGCACTGGAAATGAAAATCACTGCACAACTCACTCCTTAAAGAAAAGCTTAAGTGCACATTGTTCCTCCAGGGATTCCTGTGATCTGATAACATTACAACAGGAGATCAGGTTAACCTTCACAGAGATTCCAGACACTAGTTTTGCACAATGCAACATGTACTTTCCTAAAATGGCAAACGGCATCCTATGTACATCACAGGATCCCAATGTGAATTTTTAATGAGCCTACCACCTGACTCAGGTATATGTTCCGGTTGCACGGGGAAAGATTGTGGGAAGGGAGGGAATGGAATGGCAAGTCATTCCCTGCCAATTTTGGAGCATTACCGGCCCATTTCAGCCAAAAAGAAGGTCTCAAAATTTATCCATTTGTTTCCAGTCTGCTTCTAAAATTCCTGTTAACCGCTTATATTTTCTGTGTATTTCATGTAAAGAATGGTACGCAAATTGCAAATTTTACTGATTGAATAAACAGAGATAAAGGATAATGACAGCATGCTAGGCAGATGTAGAGGTGAAAGTAGTACCTGTCCTTTAAACCAGTTATTTTGGATTTGGAATGGGATGTCCAAAATTTTATAAAATTTTAAATGGACACCAAAAATCAGAAGGACTGTTTTCCTCTTGTAGCTAATATTAGCATAGGAACATAGGAATAAAAAAACAGGAGTGGACCATTCAGCTCCTCGAGTCTGAACTTTTGGGTTTCCTGCTGTCTCTTGGGTCCCCCTGTACTGTGTGAGTGGGACCCGGTAAAATCGAGGCCCTTGTTCTGGATTCCCCCACCAAAGGAAATAGTTTATCTGTATCTACCCTATCAAATCCTTTTATCATTTTAAAGACCTTGGGCCCGAAATTCATCATATTGCCGCCAACTTACCACCCAGAAATGCAAATTTGATCACTTATTGCCCACTTACTGCCCACATTCCCGTCGGTGGGAAATTCATCAGATATTTACCGCCGGCGGTAGTCCATACTGCCTGCCCATCGGCGAAAAATGCAAATTTGATCACTAAGATCCATTTACTGCCAGGCCTAAATTACGTCCTGAAAAGTAAGGTCTTACCTGATCTTAGCTGATCTTAAGCGGACGATAGTAGTGTACCATGGCAGCAGCCACCGCCCCCATCCCCACCCCCCCCAACACCAGCCTTCTCTGCCCACTGTATGGAACCCTCATGACTGTTACCCTTCATTGAGTTCTTTGTTGAAGAGGTCAGAAGGATGTTTAAGAAACCCAAACAGCCAGCAATAATATTTTTTGATTACTTTTTCATGATATATTTTGCTAAGACACTGTCCATTTTATTTGACAGCAGGTAGACCTTGATGCCTGCTCCTGGGTTGGGCTCAGCACCTTCCCTGGTTTCCTGGGCTGTGCTCCATTCCTCCACTGACTCCTGGGTTGAGACTCTGCTACGGGTTTCGTGGGATTCTCTCTGCTGCTCTCTTGGATCAACCAGCGCTCCTTCAGCGCTTCCCGAACTGGGCTTAGCTTTCTCCTCTGGCTGCTGGACTATTTCCTCCTCGTATCAGCCTGCATACGTCAAAAAAAAAGCGCATGCGCAGAACTCGGCTTCTAATCTTTGCTGAGTTTAATGGCCTGCACCGCCCGCCAATACCCGCTACACCCCGCTCCCGCTGCCACTCATTACATCACCATCAAATTTGTGCTGGAGGATCTCAGCGGCAGCAGCTGTAAAAAATGAAGGGCCGCCGGATACCGCCGAGAAGCTGGAGGCAGCGGGACATCATCAATTTCGGGCCCCTTGATTGGTTCACCCTTAACCTTCCAAACTCAAGGGAATATAAACCATGCTTATGCAACCTGCCTTCATAATTTAACTCTTTAAGCCATGGTAGCATTCTGGTGAACCATCATAACTATATAGAAGAGACTACTGATTTATACTCACACCTAGCTTGTCACTAAATCTATTGAACAGTGGAAAATACACCCTCAGGTTTTTAAAATAGAATTTTTATCATTTTTGTGCCTTATGATGTCGCAGTATTAATTATTGCAATTATTAAGTTATCAATGATTTGTGTTGCCATTAGCAAAGCCAATATTATGTGTTCACCCTTTGTCCCATCTCTATCCTGTCTTTTATTGTAAAAAAGGTTGCAATTGTGAGTCTATGCTACAGGGTGAGGCAGAGTTAATCAAAATGGAGATGAAAGGACTGCAGAATGAGAAACAGCATCTAGGGTAGGGGAGGAGCAGAGAGGAATATACATGTTCCTCGTGGCCCCTCAAAAATTGACTCCTGTGAAGCCTAACCCTCTGCGACCCTCCCTGATAACCGCCCCACCCCCTTTAACCTACCTGCACTGGCTGGGCTCTGTGTTGGAACCGTTGCATTTTTGAGACCCCCCCCACTCCGCCCCCAATCAGAAAGCTGCTCAAGATGCCAAGAAACTCACCAACAGAATAGTATTAAGGGCCAATCGTGAATATTGATTGGTCCTCTCACCAGTGACATTGGGTCGCCAAAACTAAAAATTGACCCAATGATCTTAGAGTGGAGTCAAAATGAAGATGAGAGAGGTTTTCCATTGAGAAGAACAAATAAGTTCATTAACTTAAAACAGAGCGAGCTGGAAAGATAGAGTGGGCCTGTCCGCATATATAAAGCAAAAATACATGAATATTTTTGGTGCAATTTAAAGTGACATCCTTTGTTGATCTTAGCCATTTTATATTATTTGCTGTCAGACAATTAATGCAACTCCAATCTGACATCAGCAAAGTGGCTCTATATGACTCATTACATTTCAAGGTGAAAGTGGCAGAAAGGCAGTTATGAAGTACAAGAATAACGAAAAAAGAGAGCGATTACGTTGAAATAACAACACAGGGTAGATGTTCTGAGCCTTCACCCAGAGCGAGGTACCTCACACGCTGCAGGTCTCGGGGAATCTACCCACATATCCACATCAAAATATTACATGCTTAGTTCTTCTAAAATTAATTGTGATAATAGTACAAATCCACAATCATTCTGTATATTGTACTAATTACACGTTATGTTGTTCGTTATTCATATTTTCTGGAAAGAACATTTATTTATGATGAAAGTAAAATATATTGGGCTAGACTTTCGGCATCTATCCACCCATTTAGTGTATATAATAACATTTGTAAATATATTGAAAATTTACAGTTCATTGAAAATAACTGTTTTGGTCGCTGAATTAATAATTTACAACTGTACTAATGGTAGCCATTCTATTTTCAAGTAAAACTGCCATCTGCTGATATACTATAAAGAAAATATTTCTATATTGTTTAGATTCTAATAAAACACCTCAATTAGTGGTGTTTGCTTCTATTCATATCCCAAACAAAAGATTTTAAAAAAATCTACGAAGCATTAATAAGATTAAGATGCGAATGAGTTTTGGAGCAGTTATCACAGACAAATGTATTTTTTTTCAACAGCAATTTTTATTTTGAAATAATTAAAAAGTGTATGTGCCATTCAGTGAGCTGCACTGTGACACATAGCCACCAGAACATGAAAACTGAGAAGAGTCAATTATCCCAGTAGTATGATGAATGTGAAGCGTCAATTATCCCAGTAGTGGGTTTTAATTGTTTTATATGATCAGTAATGGATGACATCCTTCTTTGGGACTGATAACCATCTGCAAGAAAAGAAAAATGTATATCTGAGGGGGTGGCATGTCTCATTGCCCAAATCTTCACATATCATCTCTCTGTAATGTGTTTTGAAGCTATGTTGATTTGTTGATACATGAGTCTATAATGGCCTGTTGGGAGATAGCAGAACCTGTTTCCACTAAATGGAGCAGACATCAAACAGTACTTATCTACCAGTTATAACAAAAGGACTAAAATAAAGGAAAAACAAATATTAAAACACACTTAAATGAAAATTTAAGGAAAATCAATTTTTGTGAACAGAATTTTCTTCATTTAAAAAGAAAATATTTTAAAGGAGCCACAGAAACTGTAGAAAGGGCACAGGGCACAAGAAAACTGCAGACAACAACCAAAATCTAAAATTTCCTTTTGGCTTTGTAGGCTCAAAGAATCCTATAAATTGAGTTTAATTATAGTGTACCATCGGGCACAGAAGCTGCTGTGGAATCAGTGATGATACTAGGACATCATAAGGAAAGATTTATATTGTAGATGTTACTGAGTCGCAGTTATTCTGTTATTGGTAATATTATTCATATAGGATTAATGCAGGATGCATATTGGGGGTCAATGGCTCACAGAAAATAAATTACGAATTTACACCTGCCACAAATTTACAAGCACCTCAGGAACAAGCAATGAGTAATCCAGTAGTCCTTGACATATATTCCCCAATGTTTTTTTACATTGGTTTACATGTCAATGCAGTCATTGTACACTTTGAAGAAATCTGTTTTCATGGGCTAGATTTTACACTATTTTTGCATGCATCACGCCCACTTAACATCCATTTTACCGCTGAAATGAGGTATAACGCCCAGATATCGCCCATTTAGCCACAAAATGGAAACTGCCGCCCATTTTTCGGACACTTATCGGCAAGCGTTAGTTTTGCCATGTACGTAATACCGGGAAAAAATAATACCGCCCGCCCACTATTTTGGGGCGTAATGATCAGAATGGGCGAACCCAATGCCCATAATATCGCCCAGCGTTACTTTCCGCACATAATTAATGCCGAGATTCAATAATATTGACCGCCCACTTTATTTTGTCATAAAGATCACATTTGACGAAACTAACGCCCAGGAAATCAGCCAGCGTCACTTTCACCACCTCGCACACATCTCGCCCACAATATCGCTCGCCCAAAAAACCGCCAGGAAAAAGTGGAACTAACCGGAGCTACTCACAGCACTATGGACACCATGTTCTAAATCACATGTTGCCTCATTTAAAAGGCTGCTCTGCTTCAACCTCGGGAGAGTTTGGATGTACTATGGAGGTCTTTGGAGGTGATGTGAACATCTGAACAAACATCTTTATCATACTGTGGATGATTGGAATTTAATAGGTGCCTTTGTGGGGACATTCTTTCTTTGTGACCAATCGGTGGAAAACAGATAGCTATTGCAATGGGGCCTGTCCTTTCTCACCCTCTCTTGATGACCACTTACATGTTGCAGACTCGAGATGGCCGAAGGTACGCTCGACAGCATCATGTGCCCAATGTAAGATGTGACAGACTGATGAGGAGGACCAGATGTTACACCCGCCACAAGTACAGGGCGAAGCAGTCTTACCTCAACTTGCCCGACACCACCTGCCTTTGGAGACTGCGCTTCCACAAAGGGGTTATCAGTGGGATATGCCAGCTCATAAGGAGAGATCTGCAGCCTGCCAGCACCATCAGGACCGCACTGTCCGTCGAGGTCAAAGTCACCACGTTACTGTTGTTCTATGCGTCGGCTTCTTTTCCGGCCTCAGCTGGCGACATTTGCAGTATGTCTCAGCATACCACACATTGCTGCATTAGACAGGTCACTGAAGCGCTGTACGAATGCAGGATGGAACTTATCATATTCCCTAAGACCAGGGAGGCTCAGACTGAGAGCGCTCCAGGATTCTACCAAAATTCTAACTTCCCCAAGATGCAGGGAGCAATAGACTGTATGGATGCAGAGGTTTTCAGGAACCGCAAGGGATTCCACTCCCTGAATGTGCAACTCATTGTCGACCACCAGCAAATTATTATGACAGTGAATGCTACATTTCCGAGCAGCATCCATGCTGCTCACATCCTGCGTGAGAGCACTGTACCTGACTTGTTTAACAATCAGCCACAAGGTCAATTCTGGATCCTTGGTGACAAAAGATATGGCCTTGCCACCTGGCTGATGAACCCCCTGCATGACACCCACACCAAAGCCAAGGAGCGATACAACAAGAGCCACAGAGCCACTCGCAATATCATGGAGAAAACCATTGGAGTGCTTAAGCTGCGCTTTAGATGCCTAGATCACTCAGGAGGCGAGGAGGTGCGTGGAGAGACCTATAAAAGGCTGTGAGGTCGGGCGGTGCGTCGCTGAGTCGGGAGCAGCATTGAGGAGGTGCGTGGAGAGGTGGAGCTTGTGCAGCTACAGGGAGAAGGCAAAAAAGAAGCAGAAAGAAACAGAAAGGTGATGTCACAGCCAAGGGGGTAAGTGATTGGTTGGTGATTGGTGAGTAGTTTTTCTTTTTTCTCTTCTATAACAGTGAGTAAACTTTAGCTTTGTTGTTGCCAATTTAAGTGTATCTAAGGGTTAAAGCATGGTGGGAGAGCTCGGTCACGTGATATGCTCCTCCTGTACCATGTGGGAACTCAGGGACACTTCCGGTGTCCCTGACGACTACGTGTGCAGGAAGTGTATCCGCCTCCAGCTCCTGACGGACCGCGTTGCGGAATTGGAGCTGAGGGTGGATTCACTCTGGAGCATCCACGATGCTGAGAATGACGTGAGTAGCATGTGTAGTGAGTTGGTCTTACCGCACGTGAAGGGTCCACAGCCAGCTAGGGAATGGAAAACCAGCAGGAAGAGCAGTGCAAGGAAGGTAGTGCAGGGGTCCCCTGCAATCATCCCCCTGCAAAACAGATACACCGTTTTGAGTACTGTTGAGGGGGATGACTCATCAGGGGAGGGCAGCAGCAGCCAAGTTCATGGCACCGTGGCTGGTTCTGCTGCACAGGAGGGCAGGAAAAAGAGTGGGAGAGCAATAGTGACAGAGGATTTGATTGTAAGGGGAATAGATAGGCGTTTCTGTGGCCGCAACCGAGACTCCAGGATGGTATGTTGCCTCCCTGGTGCAAGGGTCAAGGATGTCTCGGAGCGGGTGCAGGACATTCTGAAAAGGAAGGGTGAACAGCCAGTTGTCGTGGTGCACATTGGTACCAAAGATATAGGTAAAAAAAGGGATGAGGTCCTACAAGACAAATTTAAGGAGCTGGGAGCTAAATTAAAACGTAGGACCTCAAAAGTAGTAATCTCGGGATTGCTCCAAGTGCCACGTGCTAGTCAGAGTAGGAATCGCAGGATAGCTCAGATGAATACGTGGCTTGAGCAGTGGTGCAGCAGGGAGGGATTCAAATTCCTGGGGCATTGAAACCGGTTCTGGGGGAGGTGGGACCAGTACAAACTGGACGGTCTGCACCTGGGCAGGACCGGAACCAATGTCCGAGGGAGAGTGTTTGCTCATGCTGTTGGGGAGGAGTTAAACTAATATTGCAGGGGGATGGAAACCAATGCATGGAGACAGAGGGAAACAAAAAGGAGACAAAAGCAAAAGACAGAAAGGAGATGAGTAAAAGTGGAGGGCAGAGAAACCAAAGGCAAAAACCAAAAAGGGCCACTGAATATATAGGGGCTGCAGGAGGGGTCAAAACTAAAAATCATGGTTTAAAAACTAGTATTAAAACACTCTACCTAAACGCACGCAGCATTCAAAATAAAGTAAATGAGTTGACGGCACAAATCATTACAAATGGGTATGATTTGGTGGCCATTACAGAAACGTGGTTGCAGGGTGGCCAAGATTGGGAATTAAACATACAGGGGTATCTGACAATTCGGAAAGATAGACAAGAAGGGAAAGGAGGTGGGGTAGCTCTGTTAATAAAGGATGATATCAGGGCAGTTGTGAGAGACGATATTGGCTCTAATGAACAAAATGTTGAATCATTGTGGGTGGAGATTAGAGATAGTAAGGGGAAAAAGTCACTGGTGAGCGTAGTTTATAGGCCTCCAAATAATAACTTCATGGTGGGGCGGGCAATAATCAAGGGAATAATGGAGGCATGTGAAAAAGGAACGGCAGTAATCATGGGGGATTTTAACCGACATATCGATTGGTCAAATCAAATCGCACGGGGTAGCCTGAAGGAGGAATTCATAGAATGCATACGGGATTGTTTCTTAGAACAGTATGTTACAGAACCTACAAGGGAGCAAGCTATCTTAGATCTGGTCCTCGTAAAAGATCCTCTCGGAATGAGTGATCACAGTATGGTTGAATTTGTAATACAGGTTGAGGGTGAGGAAGTAGTGTCTCAAACGAGCGTAAATGCTTAAACAAAGGGGACTATATTGGGATGAGGGCAGAGTTGGCTAAAGTAGACTGGAAACACAGACTAAACGGTGGCACAATTGAGGAACAGTGGAGGACTTTTAAGGAGCTCTTTCATAGTGCTCAACAAAAATATATTCCAGTGAAAAAGAAGGGCGGTAAGAGAAGGGATAACCAGCCGTGGATAACCAAGGAAATAAAGGAGAGTATCAAATTAAAAACCAATGCGTATAATGTGGCCAAGGTTTGTGGGAAACTAGAAGATTGGGAAAATTTTAAACAACAGCAAAGACTGACTAAGAAAGCAATAAAGAAAGGAAAGATAGATTACGAAGGTAAACTTGCGCAAAACATAAAAACAGAGAGTAAAAGCTTTTACAGATATATAAAATGGAAAAGAGTGACTAAATTGAATGTTGGTCACTTAGAAGATGAGAAGGGGGATTTAATAATGGGAAATGTGGAAATGGCTGAGACCTCAAATAATTATTTTGCTTCGGTCTTCACAGTCGAAGAAACAAAAACTATGCCAAAAATTGCTGGGCAGAGGAATGTGGGAAGGGAGGACCTTGAGACAATCACTATCACTAGGGGGTAGTGCTGTAAGGGCTAATGGGACTCAAGGTAGACAAGTCCCCTGGTCCTGATGAAATGCATCCCAGGGTATTAAAAGAGATGGCGGAAGTTATAGCAGATGCATTCGTTATAATCTACCAAAATTCTCTGGACTCTGGGGAGGTACCAGCAGATTGGAAAGCAGCTAATGTGACGCCTCTGTTTAAAAAAGGGGGCAGATAAAAGGCAGGTAACATCTGTAGTGGGGAAAATGCTTGAAGCTATCATTAAGGAAGAAATAGCGGGATATCTAGATAGGAATAGTGCAATCAAGCAGACGCAACATGGATTCATGAAGGGGAAATCATGTTTAACTAATTTACTGAAATTCTTTGAGGATATAACGAGCATGGTGGATAGAGGTGTACCGATGGATGTGGTATATTTAGATTTCCAAAAGGCATTCGATAAGGTGCCACACAAAGGTTACTGCAGAAGATAAAGGTACACGGAGTCAGAGGAAATGTATTAGCATGGATCGAGAATTGGCTGGCTAACAGAAAGCAGAGAGTTGGGATAAATGGGTCCTTTTCGGGTTGGAAATCAGTGGTTAGTGGTGTGCCACAGGGATCTGTGCGGGACCACAACTGTTTACAATATACATAGATGACCTGGAAGAGGGGACAGAGTGTAGTGTAACAAAATTTGCAGATGACACAAAGATTAGTGGGAAAGCGGGTTGTGTAGAGGACACAGAGAGGCTGGAAAGAGATTTAGATAGGTTAAGCGAATAGGCTAAGGTTTGGCAGATGTAATACAATGTCGGAAAGTGTGAGGTCATCCACCTTGGAAAAAAAAACAGTAAAAGGGAATATTATTTGAATGGGGAGAAATTACAACATGCTGCAGTGCAGAGGGACCTGGGGGTCCTTGTGCATGAATCCCAAAAAGTTAGTTTGCAGGTGCAGCAGGTAATCAGGAAGGCGAATGGAATGTTGGCCTTCATTGCTAGAGGGATGGAGTACAAAAGCAGGGAGGTCCTGCTGCAACTGTATAGGGTATTGGCGAGGCCACACCTGGAGTACTGAATGCAGTTTTTGTCACCTTACTTAAGGAAGGATATACTAGCTTTGGAGGGGATACAGAGATGATTCACTAGGCTGATACCGGAGATGAGGGGGTTACCTTATGATGATAGATTGAGTAGACTGGGTCTTTACTCATTGGAGTTCAGAAGGATGAGGAGTGATCTTATAGAAACATTTAAAATAATGAAAGGGATAGACAAGATAGAGGCAGAGAGATTGTTTCCACTGGTCGGGGAGACTAGAACTAGGGGGCACAGCCTCAAAATACGGGAGAGCCAATTTAAAACCGAGTTGAGAAGGAATTTCTTCTCCCAGAGGGTTGTGAATCTGTGGAATTCTCTGCCCAAGGAAGCAGTTGAGGCTAGCTCATTGAATGTATTCAAGTCACAGATAGATAGATTTTTAATCAATAAGGGAATTAAGGGTTACGGGGAGCGGGCGGGTAAGTGGAGCTGAGTCTACGGCCAGATCAGCCATGATCTTGTTGAATGGCGGAGCAGGCTCGAGGGGCTAGATGGCCTATTCCTGTTCCTAATTCTTATGTACTTATGTGCTTATGTTCTCCAATACCACCCTGAGCAGGTAGCTCAATTTGTGGTGGTGTGCTCCATGCTGCACAACTTGGCTATCAGGAGGGGAAAAGAATTGCCAGAAGGGTCTGACAGTCCACCTCAGCAGAGAGAGGAAGAGGAGGATGAGAAGGTGGACGCTGACCTTGGGCCACACAATCAGGCTGATGCTGAGACCATGCCCCTGCCCCCCTGTAGACCGCATAAAAGGGCCCATGGTGGCATCATAATTGCAAGACTCTTATGTCAGGAGCTCATGAATGAGCGCTTTGCCTGAAAGAATGTTGGTGTTATTTACAAGGCTGCCACACTGCTGGTTATGCAGGTGATACATCAATGGTGGACATCACCTTGGTGACAGTTAAAGTTTAAGTTGATTGAAGTTAAGTGTAATTATACCCTTTGATGTTAAGGAATCACCAGCGTGTGACGGTGCAGCTATCTGAGCCAATGCGCAACAAAGTTTTGTTAAATACAAAACATTTAAACCAAACATTTGTCTGAAATCATAAGTATATCTGCAAAAACCAACCCTTCTCCACCCGCCACCCCCCCCCCCCACCCCCGCTTCTCATCCCCACCCTTCTCCTCCTGACTCCAAGCCGCCTGGCCGAGGAGTTCCTCAGGTGATGCTTCATTGGCGGGGGGAGGGGGATGACGGCCGAACTGCTGCTTGGACGGATACGGAAGAGGACGGTCCCAAGGTGGGAATGTGCTGTGAGCCGGTAGCAAGATGTTGCTCCTGGCTCTCATATGTCATTGGCAATGGGGGTGCGGCACCTTGGGGTGCAGTGCCGCGTTCCAGGACCACTGGGAGCCCTCTGCCACCAGTGTTCCTGGCTAACAGCTCCAGGGCCTCCTCCATCCTCTTCCATGTTATATATTATTTGTTGGACAAAAACTCAGTGGCAACTATGTTCTTATTGCTTAGTAGGCTTTTTGCTACTGGTGAATCTCCGTCGTGCCTCCCACAACAGCCAAACAAGCACACACTACACCCACACACACTTTCAGTCCCTCTTTGTTCCCTCTCTCTCTGTCTCCTCTTCTGCACATGTAATGATGACCCATGACCTCCTGAATCGTGGGAAATGAGCGTTGCCATGCCGTTACTAAGGACAGCAACACTCTACGGTAGAAGTCAGAGAGATTTAATGCTACCGCCCATTTCATATCGCTCGCGGTAACACCCAATTTCAAAAATGGAGACTAGGGGCTTTGAGAATGGGCGACAAGCCGGTGATCTGAAAACCCATTGTTACTGCCCACGCCGTAAATACCACCCATTTTTGGCCGATTTGCTCAAAAGTGTAAAATCTAGCCCCATAACTTTCCTTAAACCATATTGTCACCATTTAAAGATGATCTGTAATGATAATAAAATAACAGAAGTGGAAAGAAAAAATATCCTCATGAAGGGCTTGGTAACTGTGCTTGTTGAACGTGTTGCATAGAAACAGTGGATACTGTCCTCAATGTAGAAATAAATCAAAAAGGCTGATATTTCCGTATAATCAGCCATCAATTTACAAATAGGCGCATAATGACTTTACCCTGAGGTATATTTTAAAGAAAAATTACATTTCTAAATTGTCTTTGTAAACCGATCGTTTAGCTGAGCAATGTTTCTTTGAACGTACACATACCAGAACATGTGTTCTCATGTCTCAATGGGCCACACGACCATACAATCTGAAGTAAAGTGCCTGCTTTCCAAGAGATGCTGATGATTGTCCAGCTATCATTTCTAACTTGACCCCTACACTCTCATGTAGATCCCATAGTCAGTCATGCTCAAAGCTCATCTGAATTGTGGAAGCTTCAAGTTGTTGTGAAGTACATGATGTGCTAATGCATTTTCTTGTAGGGTAAACCTACACTGTCGGCACAATAAGATTTATATGGGTTAATTTCTGTTGGGAGGGAAAATGCATTCTAAATCATTCTTTTGGCCACATAAATTATCATTGGCTTTTTCTGGAATATATTCTACAGAACCACTGATTCACAAAGACATGCACATTCACAAGCAAAGTTATCTAATATAATCACTTACCATATCTCAACTATGCACTTGTAATACCCTCATGCATTCCTGCCAACTCTTTAACTTAACTGCAATAAGAAAACATGCACCAAACTGGTCAATGTGCCAAATACTGTTTTCTTGCTCAATCAAGATGGAATATGAAAAATCCACGAGCTAGGATCCCAGTCGTTACGCTGGGATTGTACATGCCAAAGCTCTGCGGTGTTGACCCTGCCAGAGTTTGCAGAGTTAGCATAAGATCACATACTTTGTTTGGGGAAGGTGGGTGCCCTTGCCTCTGCAGGCACATCTCCAATGCCTGCCTGTGCTATGCAGTGATATACATTGCAATGATATGCTACACTTTATGGCACATTGTAGATGGTGATATCAGCTGAATCAGAAACTGATCTAATGAGAGAGGCAATTTGTAGTGTATCTAGGCACCTTTAGTAATGACTCCACAAGGCAGGGTATGATACTTAAGCTGTGCAGACCTGTAGTCCTTTATTTGCAGCTCCTGAGTGACGACAAGAAGCTGTGAGTTCCCTTTTATACTGGGTTACCTGCTGTGTGCAGGCAACCCTTGAGTCTCCAGCAGCAGCATCCTCTGGTGTACAGGCAAGGTGTGTACAGTGTAAGGGTACATTCAATGTTGCGTAACAGTGTTACAGACATCACACAGTAAACAGGCATGCATACACAACACAATTGATCAAAACATCAATGCTCAGCCCAGAAATGCAGGGTAAAGGCATTTGCTTCCCTTTTCCTTGTACCAGATTTTTTGAGTGGCTTAGCACATTAATCTGCTTCTGCAAATTGGATGAGTTCCCAGTCACACAACCACATTCAGTGTCCTTGAAACTTCAGCTTCTTAAAAGAAGGAAAACTGACATTCTAAATCTCACTCTGTGCTGTGGGTGGGTGAAGTTTCCTGATGTCTGTGCGTGTTCAGAAAATCATTGTCACTAAGCTCCTGTAGCAGCTGTCTGATGATACAACCTGGTTGCATTTTGCAGTTCAATGTAATGGACAGCTCATTTAAAACTAACAGGAAGACTAAACCATTCTGGTTCTAAGTACTCAAGCTCTTGTGACAATGATGTGAAGACTATTTCCCTTCTGTTTGTTAATGAAAGGAACAGCAGTCTCCTTTTCTGTCTACTTGTGGACTGAGGGATTTCAGTGCTAGGGCTCCTCCGTGGTTGCAGTTCGCTGGTATTGATTATAGGTGAGTTTTTCCTTTGGAAGAAGAGAGGAGAAAATCAAAGGCATCTCAGTATCTTGGATATTCCCATATGAGTGCATACATTCTAAGATGATGCCATGTGGTCCCCTATAAATTAACTATCCATTCAGATTAGCAGAATATGTTGTGGCAGGCAATGTAAATTGCCAGAGTGGTTTAAAATAAAAATGGTACTTGAGAACTTACCCTTGAGAACTTACCCTTTGCATAAGAAAGTTTCCTTGACACCCAGGTGCTGACAGAGAAGGTGTGTGATAGGTAAGGAAATGAGAAAAGTCTGTATGAGTGGCAGAGCATGTGGATTTCAAGAGTGTCTCAACTTACCTTGACTGCTCTTGTGAGGTCATTGAATCTCTACTTGCATTGTGTGGAAATTCTTAGGGTGGCAAGACCAGATCGGCATTGGCTCTGCAACCTTTCTGTCCAGCACGTCAAAGTTGTTGAAGATTAAGGGGCCGAAATTGCCCACCGCTGGAAATAAAGCGCACCTACCATTTTCAATGTGTTCTGGCTGCCCCAATGCGTGGGGCAGCCTAACTGTAGAAATTCAGCACTTCAGGGCGGAGTGGCCGTCACTAGCGGGGTGGAAGTGGGGGCGGTGTGTAGTAGCCGAGGCTGCCAGTCATTGCGCTGGCGGGTCACAGCGTTTCTCCCCTTCAGTTAAAGGGGAGGGCCACTTTAGTGGCAAACACTGGATCACCAGGGAGGTTTTCGGCCAGGCCAGCGGCCTGGCACCCAAGAGGGGGTACCTAGTTGCCTGTTGGCGGGCCGGCCGTACCCGTGGTCATAACTGTTGGCCCAACCTGGCAGTGCACCCTCCCTTTATGGGTGGCTGCGCTGCCATGCCACAGAGGGTGTACTGACAGCAAAAGCTGTCAGAGGCACCAACCTGTGGTGGGACTGCTCCCGCGGGGCAATTTTCAAAAGGGGTAATTTCCCAAGGAGCAATTTCACGAAGTGGTCCCTGCCAGTCAGTAAGGGGTCGGCGCATGCATGCCGTGGTGGGAAAACGGGCGGAGTTGTCCCGGACACCATTCCAAAACCGAGGTAGGGCAATTTCCAAAATGGCGGCCCCTCCACAGAGATTCTGCAGCCATTCCGCGCCACCCCGTGGCCACCATTTTCAGGTGGCCAGAGGCCTGATTGGAAGGGGCAATTTTGGCCCCTAAATGTCTTCAGGGGTTTAAAATTGACCCCAAAATGTAAATTGGTGAAAAATTACAACAAATAAATAGTTCCATTTTAACATTTCTCTTCCAGGATGAATTTTCTATTATTTGCTTCAGTAGATTATTCTTTTCTATTTGTTTTTTTTCTCTACTTTTGTGATTTGATGTACTTTTAGTGAGCCTTGAAACAATGCCCTGAAATGCTAAGCTCGGTCTATAGTTGAGGCTAATAATAGTTATAATAACCCAGAAATGGTGTTGACATTCTGAGAAGTATTTCATTAATAAAAATTTATTCCAGAGGTCATATTTCAGAGAATTTTGATTACAATAATTATAGATCAAACTGTAAATGTTATACCAAAGATGGATAGACTGGTTAAGGCATCTTATGTATAATGGCCAAAACACAAATCAATTACCAAACTTTTGCAAAATCATTAATTTAGTAATAAAATCACAAAATGTTTCACTATAGAGTAATATCAGACAAGTCTGTCATGTTGTTATGCAAGAATGCCTTATCTTCAGGTGAAGGAATGAAAGAAAGAAAGACTTACATTTATATAGCGCCTGTCACAACCACCGGACATCTCAAAGAGCTGTACAGCCAATGAAGTACTTTTGAAGAGTAGTCGTCACTCTTGTAATGTGGGAAACGCGGCAGCCAATTTGCGCACAGCAAGCGCCCACAAACAGTAATGTGATAATGACCAGATAATCTGTTTTTGTTATGTTGATTGAGGGATAAATATTGGCCAGGACACCGGGGAAAACTCCCCTGCTCTTCTTTGAAATAGTGCCATGGGATCTTTTAACGTCTCAGCTGAAAGATAGCAAATCTAGCAGTGCAGCACTCCCTCAGCACTGCACTGGAGTGTCAGCCTAGATTTATGTGCTCAAGTCCCTGGAGTGGGACTTGAACCCACAAGCATGTGACTCAGAGGCAAGTGTGCTACCCACTGAGCCATAGCTAACATTGTAAAGTCTATCAGATATATTAAATTAAATTAGAAAAAAAATACTTTTTTATGATAAAGTGGATTAGAGAAATCATTCTTATCCTGTCCCAATCTCCTGCTCCCATAATTTTTATTTTACGTTAACCTTAATGGTATCAGAATTGAATTATGACATTCAATGCAGTCTTTGTCACAATGCTGCCCCATTTTTCGAAAATTATGGGATAAAAGTTATATATTTTTAGCTTCTGATTTTAGTACTTATCAATATAATTTGAAGCAAAAATGATGTACATGTAGCAGAAAGAAGACAGAGCCAAGCTACCAATGCACCAGCACAAGAGGTGCAGCACGCAGCAGGTCCATCTCAGGACTTAGATGTTATGAGCCGAGTGTTCATCTAAATCCCAAGAAGTTCCTATGGGAATCCAGCAGCCAATCATCTCATGCATTCCTGACAATTCAGTTAATACCTAGAAGTACTAGATTAGGCATGAGAGGTCAAGCATCATGTACAGTAGCCTACTGATTCTACTCACAGAATCATGTCTATCAGCCAACACCCCAGCTTTTTCCATCACCATCCCTTGGTATTTCCTGTCTCATTGGCAGAATAGACCTACTAGAGGTGGTGACACTGTGATGTACAGTTGGATGGGAGTGGCCCTGAGAGTCTTCAACCTTGACTCTGGAAAGCATAATGTTTCATGGCTTCAGATCAAACAAGATGAAAGAAATCTCCTGATGATCACTACCTACCACACTCACTCAGCTGACAAATCATTCCTCCTACAATTTGAACATCACTTGAAAGAAGTTCTGAGGCAAGCAAAGCCACAGAATGTACTCTGGGTCCAGGACTTCTGGGTATTACCATCACTCACTGAGCTGGCCAAGTTCTGAAGCTGCCAGACTGGGCCATGTCAGGTGGTCAGGGAACCAACATGAGGAAGTAATCTACTTAACAGCGCCCCATGATAAGATTAGTACAAGTGACCACCGCACAGTTCTTGTGAAGATAAAATGTGAGGGTGTCCTCCATTGGGTAGTGTGACATCACCACACTAAGTAGGACAGACTTAGGATAGATCTAGCAGTCCAAACTGGGCATCCAGGAGGTGCTGTGGGCCATCAGCAGCAGTAGAATTGTAATCCACCACAATCTGTAGAATTATGGCCTGGCACATCCCTTACTCGTTGACCATCATCAAGCCAGGAGACCAACTCTCGTACAATGTAGAAGGACATGCCAGGAACAACACCGGGCATACTTTAAAATGAGGTATCAACATAGTAAAGATACCACCCAGAGCTACTTGCACGCTAAACATCAAAAGTAGCGGACAAGAGATAAAGCTAAGCAGTTCCACAATCAACCAATGGATCAAATCTCTGTAGTCCTACCTCACCCAATAGAGAATGATGAAAGACAACTAGGCTTTACTAACCGAAGAAGGCTCAAAGAGCATCCCCAGCTTCAACTATGGCTGAGACTAGCTGGTGAGTGCAAGAGAGCAAGCTGAAGTATTTGAAAGTATCTTCAGCCAAATATGCCAATTGGATGATCCTACTTGGCCTCTTCCCAAGGTCTCCACAGTCATAGATGCCAGTGTCCAGACAATTTGGTTCACTCGAGTTAACATGAAGAAGCAGCTGAGTCCATTTGACACAGCAAAGGCTATGGGCCCTGACAACAGCTGTAGTGCTGAAGACCTGTGCATCTAGAGCTCTCCAAGTAATATACTTTCTTTCTTGGATATATAGGGCCCGAAATTGGTCGACATGGAAGGTCCGCCCATTTCTCGACGGTATGCCGGCGGTATGTCGTTTCACACCGCCAGCATACTACCGAGACCGAAGAGGACAAAATTGGTGAGAATTTTTTCGGCGGTATGTCAGCGGTCTGTATGTTAGTAGTCGATCCAGATCGGCTCTGTTCAATGGACGGTGCGGCACAGAATTGCGCATGCGCAAATTTTATGTTCCTGTTTTTTTTATACCAGCGTTTTACCCGCGAATTCAGTGGTCAGGGGTCACCCGTGCATGTGTAGTGAGTTGAAGAGGAGAGAGAGAGAGTGAGAAGGAGAAGCAAGATAGTCGATGGGCAGTGAGTTTAAAAATAGATAGCACAGTGCAAAAAAATTGGTTGCAACTAATAATTCTTCACTTTGAAGACAAGAAGAGATATTTAACAAGCCAAAATTAATATCAATAAAAAAATTATGGCACTGTTAAAGAAGACATCAAAGTGCAGGAACATCGAGAAGGAGGAGAGGTTGAGGGCACCTGCCTTCGATGAAATGGAGTTACCTACCCTTCTGGAACACATAACAGAGAGGTACTCTGAGCTAACCAAGGGTGGGCATGGAAAGCACCCCCCTCAAAGGAGTATAACCGAATTTGGGACGAGATCAGGGAGGCTGTGTCCTCTAAAAGTACGATGGTACTCACCGGGGAAAGGTGCCGTAAGAGGTGCAATGATCTGGTGAGAATAGCAAGAGTAAGTAATGATTTTATTTATTCACCACCCCCCACCCCCGCTATGTGCTATGTACCATGTAAATGTAGGTTCAGTGTCACACAGATGATGTTATTTATCTTAAGATTATGGCGAAGTAGTCATGCTTTTCAGGCAATGACAAGAGGATCAACATGTGTGTGTGTGTGTGTGTGTGTGTGCGTGTGTCTGTGCCATATTACATGGATTGAAGATTTATACTTTGATATACTTTACTTTCTGCAGAAGAAGACATCTGCAATAGCAGCCGATCAGTGTCGCACGGGATGAGAATCCACGACCCAGGAGCCTCTTATTGATATTGAGTTCAGCGCCCTGTCCCTAGTTGGGGATAGCAACCATGCCACCATTGGCATTGGAGCTGACCCACTCACACAAGAAAATGGGAAGTTTAATAAAATGCAGTCTGTGTTGCTGTCCTCTCATGTCATGTAATGTAACTTAATGTTGGCCTGATGTAATGTAATGTAAGTTTATTGCATTGCAATGTTGGCCTAATGTGATGCACTGGAATGTTGGGGGAATGTAATGCAATGCATATATGTATTCTGCCTGCGATATGTAATGCAGTACTGCAGCAATGATGGACATTTAAGTAAGACTGCGATAAGTACTAATGTAACCCTCATCCCTCCCCTGGTGCCAAGCTTTTTTAAATGTTGTTTTGTACTTCCAGACTTGGATGATTTAGACCACAATGACACAGATCACAGACCCTCTGCCTCTACCTCTGGCATCACCCAGCCCTCTCTTTTGCCACTTTTGTAAAGTCCTGACCCTGCAGTACAGACCTACACGAGGCACACGCTGAAGTCAAGGTCACTCTGGACCTGCACCTTTATTTCACAGCTCTCGAGTGCCTCACTTGCCTGAGACCTGCCTTTATATACCTGTGTGGAACAGGTATGCAGTGTCTCCTGCAAATGCACCCCTGGTGGTAAAGTATGCTTGTGGTTACAGGTCATGTCCAGTTACAGTCATGTGGAGCATGGTAAGATACAGTTATATACAGTAGTGTGAGATACATGACATCACCCTCCCCCAAGGTCTTATTGTCTTTATAGATTCAGTCTCTCAGGTGGTCTACGCTCTCGCGTGGAGCTTCTTAGATGTGGTTCAGTTGTTTGCCTTGGTGCCTGTTTTTCTTTTGGTGTGATTGCTGGTATCTTGTCTGGGCTGCCTGTTTTGTTCAGTATGATTGCTGGTATCTCGCCTGGGCTGTCTGTTGAGACTGCCTTTTCCTCAGGTTGTTCCCTCTGTCTGTCCACTAGGTGTGGTGTGAGTTCCACATTGTAGTCTGCCTCTGGTTCCGCAGTGTTGTTGGTGAATCTACTTTTTACTTGGTCTACGTGCCTCCGGCAGGTTTAGCCATTGTCCATTTGTACAACCAGTAGCCTGTTTCCTTCCTTGCCTGTTACTGTCCCTGCAAGCCATTTGGGATCGCTGCAATAGTTTAGCACAAACACTTTGTCCCCTATCTCATTGCACCTCCCCCTCGAATTTCGGTCATGGTACTCAGTTAGCTTCCGGCGCTTTGCCTCAACAATTTCATGCATGTCTGGGAGGATTAACGAGAGCCTGGTCTTTAAGGTCCGTTTCATCAATAGTTGCGCGGGGGGAACCCCAGTCGACGAATGCGGACGAGATCTGTATGCCAGCAGCAGTCACGACAGGTGGCTCTGCAGCGTGGGACCTTGGATTTTTAGCATGCCTTGTTTAACGATTTGCATTGCTCGCTCCGCCTGGCCATTGGAGGCCGGCTTGAACAGTGCCGTCTTAACGTGATTTATATATATATAGTCAACTATAAAATCTTGAAATTCTACGCTGGTGAAACACGGACCATTATCACTGACCAATATGTCAGGAATTCCATGTGTTGCAACATGGTTCTAAGGCTCTCCACAGTGGTGGAGGTGGTGCTCGAGTTTAAAATGGTGCACTCGATCCACTTTGAAAATGCATCGACGACTACGAGGAACATTTTGCCCATTAATGGGCCCGCATAGTCTACATGCACCCGCAACCACGGTTTGGTGGGCCAGGGCCAGGGGCTTAGGGGGGCCTCCCTGGGGGCATTACTGAGTTGGGCACAAATGGTGCACCGCCGGACGCAGAGCTCCAAGTCCGCGTCAATGCCAGGCCACCAGACGTGGGATCTGGCTATGGCCTTCATAAGGATGATCCTCGGGTGCTCACGGTGGAGCTCCCAGACAAACGTCTCTCTGCCTCGCAAGGGCATAACTACTCGGCTGCCCCACATCAGGCAGTCTGCCTGTAGTGATAGTTCATGCATGCGCCTATGGAAAAGTTTGATCTCCTCGGGGCAGGCATCGCGAGCATCTGCCCAGTCACCAGTTAAAACACATCTTTTGACTAAGGATAACGTGGGGTCGCTGGTCATCCAGGCTCTGATTTGACGAGCCATCATGGGCGAACCTGTGGATTCAAAGGCATTGATTGCCATGACCATCTCACAGTCCTGTTCGTCGGACCCTTCCGTGGTCGCCAGGGGTAGCCTGCTAAGTGCGTCGGCACAGTTGTCTGTGCCTGGTCTGTGCCTTATTGTGCAGTCGTAAGACGCCAGCATGAGTGCCCACCGCTGAATGCGCGCTGAGGCGTGGCGTTTATTGCCTTGCACTCGGATAGCAGGGACGTGAGGGGTTTGTGGTCGGTTTCTAACGCGAACTTGGCTCAGAAAAGGTATTGGTGCATCTTTTTGACACCGTACACGCACGCGAGCGCCTCCTTCTCAACCATACCGTACCCGCGCTCCGCCCGCGAAAGTGACCTGGAGGCATAAGTAATGGGTTGTAATTTACCCGCATCATTGACATGCTGTAAAACGCACCCGACCCCGTACGCTGACGCATCACATGTAAGAACTAGCTTTTTACCTGGGTCAAAAAAAAGCTAAAACACTTTTGGAACACAGAAGGTTGCGTGCCTTATTGAAGGCGCATTCTTGGGCGTCCCCCAAAACCAATTGCACCCCTTTCTGAGTAGCACGTGGAGAGGCTCCAGCAGCGTGCTCAAGTTCTGCATAAAGTTCCCAAAGTACTTGAGTAGCCCGAGAAAGGCGCGCAGTTCCGAGACATTCTGGAGCCTGGGTGCCAGACGAATTGCTTCGGTTTTGGATTCTGTTGGGCGGATTCCATCAGCGGCAATCCTTCTGCCCAAAAATTCAACCTCGGGCGCGAGAAACAGACACTTGGATTTCTTAACTCTTAGGCCTACCCGGTCCAATCGACTTAGTACTTCCTCCAAATTGCGGAGATGGGAGTTGGTGTCCCTGCCCGTGATGAGTATGTCATCTTGACACACAACCGTCCCCGAGATGGACTTGAGCAGACTCTCCATGTTGCGCTGGAATATAGCAGCTGCCGACCTGATGCCGAATGGGCATCGATTGTCCATAAAAAGGCCTCGATGTGTGTTGATGGTGGTGAGTAGCTTAGACTCTTCCGTCAGTTCTTGCGTCATATACACAGATGTGAGATCTAGTTTCGAGAAAAGATTTCCTCCAGCCAATGTGGCAAATAGTTTCTCCGCTCTGGGCAGCGGGTATTGGTCCTGTAGGTAGACTTGTAATCCCCACAGATTCGTAATGATCCATCAGGCTTCATGACGGGGACGATGGGACTTGCCCAGTCGCTAAATTCCACGGGTGAGATAATGCCTTCCCGCAGAAGCCGGTCCAGTTTGTGTTCAATCTTTTCCCTCATCACATAAAGCACAGCTCTAGCCTTGTGATGGACCGGTCTGGCATCCTGTGTGATGTAGATTTTAACTTTAGCCCCTTTGAAGGTGCCCACACCTGGCTGAAAGAGATGTTCAAAACGACTTAGAACTGTTGAGCAGAAGGTCCGTTCCTCTGACGACATGGCGTGAACATCATCGCATTTCCAATTTAGTTTTGCCAGCCAGCTTCTCCCCAACAGTGCTGGGAGATCTCCGGGGACAAACCACAGGGGAAGTCGGTTCACCATCCCTTTGTGTGTGACTGAGAGCATGGCGCTGCCAAGGACTGGGACGATTTCTTTGGTATAGGTCCTTAGTTTGGTGTCGATCCTTGTGAGTTTTGGTCTGTTGCTTTTGTGTGGCCACAGCTGTTCAAATTGTTGGACGCTCATGAGAGATTGACTTGCTCCCGTGTCCAGTTCCATGTTGACGGGTATCCCATTGAGTAGGACCCTCACCATTATTGGAGGCGTCTTGTTATAAGAACAGTGGACATTGACCCGCTTTACCTCGGTATCCCGGGCACTGTCCCCACCGTCTTCTGATCCGCTTTCCAACCCTTCCGATTCGTATACCAGCCGAGCTGCTGTTTTTCTGCACATGCGAGCCAGATGCTCTGTATAGTTGCAGTTTCTGCAAACAGCATGCTGAAATCGACACCCTCTTGTTGAGTGCCTTCCCCTACATCTCCAGCACAGACCGCTTCCATTGTTTCCAAAGGATGAGCTTCTCTCAGTCTGTAGTTGATTGCTCGCATTATGGGTTGATGAGGTATGAACGGCCGTTCATGTGGCCCTTGATGGCTTCTGGCGCCACTGCCTGCTGTTGAAGGCCTGCTCTCCTGCCTTTGTCTGTGTGTGGGGGTAGCAGCTTGTTTCACGCTGTGAACCCCTTGTTACGATGTTTCATTAGTTGTCGTACCCGCAGTATAGATCAACCTTGTTTCTTTTTCTCCTGCCACAAATGTCTGTGCGACCAGTGCTGTTGTCTCTAGAGTCAAGTTATTGGTCTCTATAAGCTTTCGAAATATGCCTGCATGGCCTATTACTTCAATAAGAAAGTCTCTCAGTACTTCTCTCCTTAGTTCGTCGGAGAACTCATATAAACTAGCCAGACTCCGAAGTTCTGCCACAAAGTCGGGTATGCTCTGGCCCATACAGCGTCTGTAGTTGTAAAACCTGTGTCTGGCCATGTGTAGGCTGCTCGCTGGCTTCAGGTAGTCTCTCACCAGTGTGCTCAACTCCTCAAACGACTTGTTTGCTAGTTTCTCGGGTGCCAGCAGGTCCTTCATTCAGGCATATGTTTTCGAGCCACAGCTGGTCAAGAGATGGGCTCTTCTCTTGTCTGCCTTATCGTTGCCCAACCAGTCTTTGGTTAGAAAGCTTTGCTGGGGCCTTTCGATAAAGTCCTCCCAATTGTCTCCAGCATTTCTCATCTGAGCCATTGGTAGCCATTCTGTGGATTCTGTGATCCCGTAACTCGTCGCCACTGTAAAGTCCTGACCCTGCAGTACAGACTTACACGAGGCACATGCTGAAGTCAAGGTCACTCTGGACCTGCACCTTTATTTCACAGCTCTCGAGTGCCTCACTTGCCTGAGACCTGCCTTTATATACCTGTGTGGAACAGGTATGCAGTGTCTCCTGCAAGTGCACCCTTGGTGGTAAAGTATGCTTGTGGTTACAGGTCATATCTAGTTACAGACATGTATAGCATGGTAAGATACAGTTATGTACAGTAGTGTGAGATACATGACAACTTTGGTGGAAAAACATGAAGGCAGATTATCTGAATGGCGGCAGATTAGGAAATGGGGAGGTGCAATGAGACCTGGGTGTCATGGTACATCAGTCATTGAAGGTTGGCATGCAGGTGCAGCAGGCGGTGAAGAAGGCAAATGGCATGTTGGCCTTCATGGCTAGGGAATTTAATATAGGAGCAGGGAGGTCTTACTGCAGTTTTACAAGGCCTTGGTGAGGCCTCACCTGGAATATTGTTATTGTGTTCCTAACATAGGTGAGGCTGCACACAGGGAGGTTAAAGTAGCAGTGACCTCAGTCTTTAATAAGACACTCCAGAGTGAGGAACAGGCCTTAGGGGCCGGCTTATATATAGTGCTCCCAAGTGATGCTGTTGTGTTCAGTTTTGGTCTCCTAATCTGAGGAAGGACTATTGAGAGAGTGCAGCGAAGGTTCACCAGACTGATTCCTGGGCTGGCAGGACTGACATATGAGGAGAGACTGGATCGACTGGGCCTGTATTCACTGGAGTTTAGAAGAATGAGAGGGGATCTTATAGAAACATATAAAATTCCGACGGGACTGGACAGGTTAGATGCAGGAAGAATGTTCCCGATGTTGGGGGAGTCCAGAACCAGGGATCACAGTCGAAGGATAAGGGGTAAGCCATTTGGGACTGATTTGAGGAGAAACTTCTTCACTCAGAGAGTTGTTAACCTGCGGAATTCTCTACCGCAGAGAGTTGTTGATCCCAGGTCGGCGGCAGTTGGGAGCAGCGTCGGAGGTGTGTGGAGAGGCCTATAAAAGGCACAGCAGGGAGTCCGGGGCCCAGCGTTGGCGGCAGTTGGGAGCAGCGTCGGAGGTGTGTGGCGAGGCCTATAAAAGGTACAGCAGGGAGTCCGGGGCCTAGCGTCGGCGGCAGTTGGGAGCAGCGTCGGAGGTGTGTGGAGAGGCCTATAAAAGGCACAGCAGGGAGTCCGGGGCCCAGCGTTGGCGGCAGTTGGGAGAAGCGTCGAGGAGGTCCATTGGTGAGGCCTATAAAAGGCACAAAAAGGAGTCCGGGGCCCAGCGTCGGCGGCAGTCGGGAGCAGCATCGGAGGTGTGTGGAGAGGCCTATAAAAGGCACAGCAAGGTGTCCTTCGCCCAGCGACGGCGGCAGTCGGGAGCAGCGTCGAGGAGGTCCGTTGGAGAGGCCTATAAAAGGCACAGCAGGGAGTCTGGGGCCCAGTGTCGGCGAGAGGTGCGTGGAGAGGCCTATAAAAGGCGTGACTTGTGCAGCTACAGGGAGAAGGCAAAAAAGAAGTAGAAAGAAACAGAAAGGTGACGTCACAGCCAAGGGGGTAAGTGATTGGCTGGTGATTGGTGAGTAGTTATTCTTTTTTCTCTTCTATAACAGTGAGTAAACTTTAGCATTGTTGTTGCTTATCTAAGGGTTAAGTCATGGCAGGACAGCTCGGTCACATGTTATACTCCTCCTGTACCATGTGGGAACTCAGGGACGACTCCAGTATTCCTGATGACTACATGTGAGGGAAGTGTATCCGCCTCCAGCTCCTGACGGACCGCGTTGCGGAGTTGGAGCTGAGGGTGGATTCAGTCTGGAGCATCCACGATGCTGAGAATGACGTGAGTAGCATGTGTAGCGAGCTGGTCGTACCGCAGGTAAAGGGTCCACAGCCAGATAGGGAATGGAAGACCAGCAGGAAGAGCAGTGCAAGGAAAGTAGTGCAGGGGTCCCCTGTGGTCATCCCCCTGCAAAACAGATACATTGCTTTGAGTACTGTTGAGGGGGATGACTCATCAGGGGAGGGCAGCAGCAGCCAAGTTCATGGCACCGTGGCTGGCTCTGTTGCACAGGAGGGCAGGAAAAAGAGTGGTAGAGCGATAGTGATAGAGGATTCAATTGTAAGGGGAATAGATAGGCATTTCTGCAGCCGCAACCGAGACTCCAGGATGGTATGTTGCCTCCCTGGTGCAAGGGTCAAGGATGTCTCGGAGCGGGTGCAGGACATTCTGAAAAGGGAGGGAGAACAGCCAGTTGTCGTGGTGCACATTGGTACCAACGACATAGGTAAAAAAAGGGATGAGGTCCTACGAAACGAATTTAAGGAGCTAGGAACTAAATTAAAAAGTAGGACCTCAAAATTAGTAATCTCGGGATTGCTACCAGTGCCACGTGCTAGTCAGAGTAGGAATCGCAGGATAGCTCAGATGAATACGTGGCTTGAGCAGTGGTGCAGCAGGGAGGGATTCAAATTTCTGGGGCATTGGAACCGGTTCTGGGGAGGTGGGACCAGTACAAACCGGACGGTCTGCACCTGGGCAGGCTCGGAACCAATGTCCGAGGGGGAGTATTTGCTAGTGCTGTTGGGGAGGAGTTAAGCTAATGTGGCAGTGGGATGGGAACCAATGCATGGAGACAGAGGGAAACAAAAAGGAGACAAAAGCAAAAGACAGAAAGGAGATGAGGAAAAGTGGAGGGCAGAGAAACCCAAGGCAAAGAACAAAAAGGGCCACTGTACAGCAAAATTCTAAAAGGACAAAGGGTGTTAAAAAAACAAGCCTGAAGGCTTTGTGTCTTAATGCAAGGAGTATCTGTAATAAGGTGGATGAATTAACTGTGAAAATAGATGTTAACAAATATGATGTGATTGTGATTACAGAGACGTGGCTCCAGGATGATCATGGCTGGGAACTCAACATCCAGGGGTATTCAACATTCAGGAAGGATAGAATAAAAGGAAAAGGAGGTGGGGTAGCATTGCTGGTTAAGGAGGAGATTAATGCAACAGTTAGGAAGGACATTAGCTTGGATGATGTGGAATCTATATGGGTAGAGCTGCAGAACACCAAAGGGCAAAAAACGTTAGTGGGAGTTGTGTACAGACCTCCAAACAGTAGTAGTGATGTTGGGGAGGGCATCAAACAGGAAATTAGGGGTGCATGCAATAAGGGTGCAGCAGTTATAATGGGTGACTTTAATATGCACATAGATTGGGCTAACCAAACTGGAAGCAACACGGTGGAGGAGGATTTCCTGGAGTGCATAAGGGATGGTTTTCGAGACCAATATGTCGAGGAACCAACTAGGGGGGAGGCCATCTTAGACTGGGTGTTGTGTAATGAGAGAGGATTAATTAGCAATCTCGTTGTGCGAGACCCCTTGGGGAAGAGTGACCATAATATGGTGGAATTCTGCATTAGGATGGAGAATGAAACAGTTAATTCAGAGACCATGGCCCAGAACTTAAAGAAGGATAACTTTGAAGGTATGAGGCGTGAATTGGCTAGGATAGATTGGCGAATGATACTTCAGGGGTTGACTGTGGATGGGCAATGGCAGACATTTAGAAACCGCATGGGTGAACTACAACAATTGTACATTCCTGTCTGGCGTAAAAATAAAAAAGAGAAGGTGTCTCAACCGTGGCTATCAAGGGAAATCAGGGATAGTATTAAAGCCAAGGAAGTGGCATACAAATTGGCCAGAAATAGCAGCGAACCCGGGGACTGGGAG
Source organism: Pristiophorus japonicus (assembly GCF_044704955.1). Lineage (NCBI taxonomy): Eukaryota > Metazoa > Chordata > Chondrichthyes > Pristiophoridae > Pristiophorus > Pristiophorus japonicus. The sequence continues at coordinate 54,451,030 of NC_091987.1, forward strand.
AAATTTAGAACTCAGCAGAGGAGGACAAAGGGTTTGATTAGGGCAGGGAAAATGGAGTACGAGAAGAAGCTTGCAGGGAACATTAAGACGGATTGCAAAAGTTTCTATAGAAATGTAAAGAGAAAAAGGTTAGTAAAGACAAACGTAGGTCCCCTGCAGTCAGAATCAGGGGAAGTCATAATGGGGAACAAAGAAATGGCGGACCAATTGAACAAGTACTTTGGTTCGGTATTCACTAAGGAGGACACAAACAACCTTCCGGATATAAAAGGGGTCAGAGGGTCTAGTAAGGAGGAGGAACTGAGGGAAATCCTTATTAGTCAGGAAATTGTGTTGGGGAAATTGATGGGATTGAAGGCCGATAAATCCCCAGGGCCTGATGGACTGCATCCCAGAGTACTTAAGGAGGTGGCCTTGGAAATAGCAGATGCATTGACAGTCATTTTCCAACATTCCATTGACTCTGGATCAGTTCCTATCGAGTGGAGGGTAGCCAATGTAACCCCACTTTTTAAAAAAGGAGGGAGAGAGAAAACAGGGAATTATGGACCGGTCAGCCTGACATCGGTAGTGGGTAAAATGATGGAATCAATTATTAAGGATGTCATAGCAGCGCATTTGGAAAGAGGTGTCATGATAGGTCCAAGTCAGCATGGATTTGTGAAAGGGAAATCATGCTTGACAAATCTTCTGGAATTTTTTGAGGATGTTTCCAGTCGAGTGGACAAGGGAGAACCAGTTGATGTGGTATATTTGGACTTTCAGAAGGCTTTCGACAAGGTCTCATACAAGAGATTAATGTGCAAAGTTAAAGCACATGGGATTGGGGGTAGTGTGCTGACATGGATTGAGAACTGGTTGTCAGACAGGAAGCAAAGAGTAGGAGTAAATGGGGACTTTTCAGAATGGCAGGCAGTGACTAGTGGGGTACCGCAAGGTTCTGTGCTGGGGCCCTAGCTGTTTACACTGTACATTCATGATTTAGACGAGGGGATTAAATGTAGTATCTCCAAATTTGCGGATGACACTAAGTTGGGTGGCAGTGTGAGCTGCGAGGAGGATGCTATGAGGCTGCAGAGCGACTTGGATAGGTTAGGTGAGTGGGCAAATGCATGGCAGATGAAGTATAATGTGGATAAATGTGAGGTTATCCACTTTGGTGGTAAAAACAGAGAGACAGACTATTATCTGAATGGTGACAGATTAGGAAAAGGGGAGGTGCAACGAGACCTGGGTGTCATGGTACATCAGTCATTGAAGGTTGGCATGCAGGTACAGCAGGCAGTTAAGAAAGCAAATGGCATGTTGGCCTTCATAGCGAGGGGATTTGAGTACAGGGGCAGGGATGTGTTGCTACAGTTGTACAGGTCCTTGGTGAGGCCACACCTGGAGTATTGTGTACAGTTTTGGTCTCCAAACCTGAGGAAGGACATTCTTGCTATTGAGGGAGTGCAGCGAAGGTTCACCAGACCAATTCCCGGGATGGCGGGATTGACATATCAAGAAAGACTGGATCAACTTGGCTTGTATTCACTGGAGTTCAGAAGAATGAGAGGGGACCTCACAGAAACGTTTAAAATTCTGATGGGTTTAGACAGGTTAGATGCCGGAAGAATGTTCCCAATGTTGGGGAAGTCCAGAACCAGGGGTCACAGTTTAAGGATAAGGGGTAAGCCATTTAGGACCAAGATGAGGAGAAACTTCTTCACCCAGAGAGTGGTGAACCTGTGGAATTCTCTACCACAGAAAGTTGTTGAGGCCAATTCACTAAATATATTCAAAAAGGAGTTAGATGAAGTCCTTACTACAAGGGGTTCAAGGGGTATGGCGAGAAAGCAGGAATAGGGTACTGAAGTTGCATGTTCAGCCATGAACTCATTGAATGGCGGTGCAGGCTAGAAGGGCCGAATGGCCTACTCCTGCACCTATTTTCTATGTTTCTATGTTTCTCTATATTCAAGAGGGAGTTAGATATGCCCCTTCTGGCTGAAGAGATCAAGGGGTATGGAGAGAAAGCAGGAAGGGGTTCCTGAGGTGAATGATCAGCCATGATCTTATTGAATGGTGGTGCAGGCTCGAAGGGCCGAATGGCCTACTCCTGCACCTATATTCTATGTTTCTATATACCTATGTTTCCTGCCGAGGAAGACGAAGAGGAAGAGGAACAGAAGCAGCTCCTGATCCGGCAGCCAATGGAGATGGAGCTGGGCGTGGAGATGGAGGAGGATAAACCAGCTCCATGTGGGACAGCTGGAACATCCTCCACCACGGAGTCTGTATTCAGGGGATTCCCCCATGGCTCCTCTGATTCTGCCGGACCAAGCTGTGTGCAGCAAGGCACCCCCAGTGTTGCAGTGCCTTTGCCGCAGCGACGGAGTTTGGTGCAGGAAAGGCCGGTTGCTGTAAGCGTGTACCAGGACATGGTGCGTCTGTCACAGGCCAGCGTCAACATAGGTCGAGAGCTACTCAAGGCCATGACCACAATAGCCGCAAACATCGCGGCTCTATCAGAGCGGCAATCGGAGGAAACGTTGCGTATGATCCCCGCGATGGAGTGATCCACCGAACACATCGAAGCCATGCAGCAGTCTTCAGGATTGGGACATGGCGCAGAACCCCCCCCGTGCCATAGTAGTCAGGTTGACAGCACCTGAGGGTGGGGAGCTGACATAATCTCCCAGCTCTGAAGCCTCGCCTTCCACATCGCGAGCTTCTCCTGAGGACCCAGTTATTGCGCCTGCAATGTCTGACCGCCCACGCCAATGACAGCAACAGCACTCGGAGTGCAGTGCTGCACGCCGGCTTGGTATCAACACGGGGAGGTCCATGCCCATGGGCACGAGGAATGTAAGGCCGGGAGTAAGAAATAGGGGAATCGTCCCACGGGTGGTGTACCAAGCGGTCATGGAAGGAGCAGAGGGCGTGGGCAGGGAAAGTAAAGGGTATTTTTGTTGTAATTGAAGTAAAGTTTATTAAAGTTGTAAAATTTTTGTTAAAGTTGGTATTAAAGTTGTTAAAGTTTTTATTACATTTGTTATAAAGTTGTTACAGTTGTTTTATAGTTAGAAGTTTTACAAAGTTTTGAAATTGTTGTATATTTAGAAATGTTTACATAAACGTTTGAATTGAATTTAAGCACTCTTGTACAGTGTCAAACTTTTGGGGTAACAGTCATGCTAAATAAACTTCCTCACATCTGGTTCCTCCATTCGACAGGTTGTCAGCAATACAGGCTGAGATAATACAGGCCCCATTCTTTTAAATCTCCACAATATTTTTCGATCGAAAACATATAAATAAAATGTCTTTCTATCTTAATAAGTTACTCAGTAATAGTAAATATACCTTTTCCAATCAAAATCGCACTGTAAAATCACAGTTCACCTCAGAGATACAGAGGTGCTGCTTCACCTGACAGTTCCCGATTTCAAAAAATGGCGGCTCCGTGCACTCCACCCATTCCTGGCCACTTATCATCACGTAAAACCACCTTTTCCAGGACGGTATGCAGCACCGGTGGTATGTCGACGGTATGCGATGAAAATCAGACTTTTTGGGCAGTCTGTGGCAGTATGTCGACCAATTTCGGCCCCATAGCATTGTTCATCATTGCTGAGTCAATATCCTGGAATTCACTTCCTAACATCATTGTGAAAAAAACCCTCATCACAGGACCTGCAGCCGTTCATGGAAAGGTCCATGGCCACCTTTTCAAGACAACTAGCGATGGACAATGAGTGAAACTTTGCCAGCGTTGCTCATGTTGAAAGGACAATTAAAAAATCATTGATACCAAAGGGAACTTCAGGGAAAAGGCACTCGATTTTTCCTACCGGGTCGGAAGAGAGGCTGGCGACATCGGGTGTGGATAAGAAGACGCTCCTGGCTCCCTGTCAACTTCCCCCATGACTTTCTCTTGATTGGGCTTGTGAAGCTCGCCCTGTGAGGTTCCCGGCCAATTAAAAGGAAACTGGTCTGATGATGTCATTTGATGACATTTCATCAGCCGGTTTCTTTAATGGGATCATGACCACATTGATTTTGACAGTTGCACTATCAGTGTTCTGCAGCATTGAGGTGCTGCAAACACTGACAAGCACTGTACAAAGGTGCACAGCTGCACCCAGGCTCTCCCATGGCTCCATCCAGATGTTTATGGAGGGAGTCACAGCACGCAGGGAGGTCCTCTTCCCTTCCCATGGGCGGAAAAGACCTCCCCAGGGGATCAACACAGCCCGGTTGCACATTGCACAAGAGGGCACAAGCAGGATGTTGTCAGGAGAGCCTGGCTACATTGGTGCAAAACTTTCAATGATCCTAGTAGATCACAAAACGTTAAGCCAACTCAACCGCATCCTGCAGTGCCTCTCATCACATCCCCATCACTCTGCCTTCTCTACCCTACTCCTACACATCCTTACTCACACCAACTTACCTTGCACCCCCAACCATCCCTCTCTTTCTATCTACATTGTCACTTCCCCATCTCACTAGCCACCCCTCACACTCACCCTCATCCTTGTCCAATCATATCAACTAACAACATACAAGGGTAGGCACTTGGATCTTTTCGGCAATGTTCAAATAAAGTTTACGTTGCTGTGTTGTCAAACATTAAAATCTTTATTTTCAACTCTTTGCTTTCTTGGACATATGTGTGTGCATCTTTGGAAGTGGCTTAGTGAGTTTCAGTGAATGGTGAGACATAACAGTACCTGCTCCCCCCCCTCCTTCCCCCGCCACCAATGGTGATGAATGTGAAAGGAATGGCTTTGGCATTGTAGCGATGCTTTATAGTGGTGTGGGGCGGTGCCAACCTGGCGCATCATGTCACAAGTGAAATAAGTCTGGCAATGTTGAGGCCACCCCTGCCATCCCGAGCAGCAATGTGGTTGGGTGCTGATGCCCTGTGTCCTGTGTAGCATCAGGTGATTGTAGAGAAGGTTGGTGTTGTTGGTGCTGCTGGTGTGCCTGGTGACGGGGCTGGTCGTGGTGTGATTCTGAGGACCAAGGTGAGGTTGGTGGGGGGTGGGGGAAAGGGGGGGGCGGAGAGGGGAGGTCAGCTGGGGATTGGGGATCAGGGGGTCGGGGATCAGTGGGGGGAGATCGGATTGGGTCGGCCACCACTTACCTCCTGGATGCAGCATTTCCTACCTCGGTGTAACTGTCGGGTTTCACGAATAGTGTTAATCCTGTCCACATTCAACATGGAAGTGAAAAAAGAGGCTTCCAGCCTCATTATAATATTTAAATTGTCATACTACCCCCTGGAAGCGGGAATCCCAGATTTAACAATTTAAATGCCCCCATACCCCAAACCCACTCATTTTCTTTAGGAGAAAATTCCGGACATTATGGGCCCAAGTTTCCACACGATAGAAAACAGGCGCCCCCCGAGCTGGGCGCCCATTTTTCGCGCCTAAAACGGCGCCTAAAAAAAAAATTGCGATTCTGGAGCGTTCTGCAGCTCCTTGTCTGCCTGGCGTGGCGCCCAGGGGGGCGGAGCCTACACTCGCGCCAATTTTGTAAATGGGAGGGGGCGGGTACTATTTAAATTAGTTTTTTTCCTGCTGGCAACGCTGCGCGTGCGCGTTGGAGCGTTCGCGCACGCGCAGTGTGAAAAAAACATTGGCACTCGGCCATTTTTGTAGTTCTTTGTAGCTGTTTAATTTTTGAACATTTTTTTAATAAAAGCACATTGCCATCAGCACATCAGCACTTGCAGCCTTCTCACTGTCTCCTTCCCCCCTCCCCGCGGGAAGAACGGGCGCCTCCTCCCCCCCCCGCGGAAAAGAACGGGCGCCTCCTACCCCCCCCGCGGGAAGACCGGCCGCCTCCGCCCCCCCCACCGCTGGAAAGAACGGGCGCCTCCTCCCCCCCCGCGGGAAGAACGGAGGCCTCCTCCCCCCCCCCGCGGGAAGACCGGCCGCCTCCGCCCCCCCCCCACCGCTGGAAAGAACGGGCGCCTCCTCCCCCCCCGCGGGAAGAACGGAGGCCTCCTCCCCCCCCCCGCGGGAAAGAACGGGCGTCTCCTCTCCCCCCCGCGGGAAGAACTGACTGCAGAATTCTCCGTGCCTGAAGCACTTTCACACAGGTAGGAAGATGGTTTATTTAATCTTTTCTTTGCTTATAAATGTTTATTCAGGTTGGATTTATTTGTATAATATTTGTATAAGTATAACTAAGGATTTATTGTAGAATGTAATGACTTCCCTTCCCCCCCCCCCCACCTCGTTCTGGACGCCTAATTTGTAACCTACGCCTGATTTTTTAATGTGTAGAACAGGTTTTTTCAGTTCGACAAAAATCTTCACTTGCTCCATTCTAACTTAGTTTGGAGTACGTTTTCACTGTGGAAACTTTGAAATCAGGCGTCAGTGGCCGGACACGCCCCCTTTTGAAGAAAAAATTCTGTTCCAAAGTAGAACTGTTCTACCTGACTAGAACTGCAGAAAAAAAAATGTGGAGAATTGCGATTTCTAAGATAGTCCGTTCTCCACCAGTTGCTCCTAAAAATCAGGCGCAAATCATGTGGAAACTTGGGCCCTATAACTCTACATAGGGTCTGAGTAAATTTTTAAAAACATTTTAAGAACCGCCCATTTCACCTAGTTTCGTTTTTAACCGCCAAGAAACTGCCGATGATACTGGTGCAAGATCCATTTTCTTGCCGGGCGATTATTTTTACTTAATTATGGAAATTCTCGCCAGCGTTAGTTACAGAACATTAACGGTTTTTCTGGGCAGCAATCAGGGATTGAGGGGCTCTCGGGAAAGTCTAGCCCATAGAATGGTTACAGCATAGAAGGAAGCCTTTCGGCCTGTCGAACCCGTGCTGGCTCTCTGCAGGAGCACTTCAGCTAGTCCCATTCCCCCGCCCTTTCCCTGTAGCCCTGCAAATTTTTTTCCCTCAGATACTTATCCAATTCCCTTTAGAAAGCCACAATTGAGTCTGCCTCCACCACCTTTTCAGGCAGTGAATTCTAGATCCTAACCACTCGCTACATAAAAAGGTTTTTCCTCATGTTGCCTTTGGTTCTTCTGCCAATCACCTTAAATCTTTGTCTTCTGGTTCTCGACCCTTATGCCAATGGGAACAGTTTCTCTCTATCTACTCTGTCCAGATCCCTCATAATTATGAACATCTCTATCAAATCTCCTCTCAACTTTCTCTAAGGAGAACAACCCCAGCTTCTCCAGCCTATCCACATAACTGAAGTCCCTCATCCATGGAACCATTCTCGTAAATCTTTTCTGCATCCTCTCTAAGGCCTTCACATCCTCCCGAAAGTGCGGTGCCCAGAATTGGACACAATACTCCAGTTGAGGCCGAACCTGTGTTTTATAAAGGTTCATCATAATATCATAATATCCATGCTTTTGTATTCTCCACAGGGAGAAAATCGTGGTTGAGGCAGTCGGCCGCAGCCCTACGACTAGGCACATGCGTGTTTGAAACCTCCACTGATCATGCATAGCTGCAATGTCAGGTGCACATGTGTGGTTCCGGTTCCGGTAGGGGCGGGGCGGAGATTAGGTTCCGCCTCCTCCCCCCCCCCCATACAGTGCGCATGCGCAGAAGGACACAGACGACCACTTGTCAATAATCACTCCGTCTGTGGTTTTGCTTTTATATTCATTTTAAACCAGCTTGGCTAGTGTTCACACTGCTCTTTTAGTCACTAGCTAGGTTCGAATCCAGATTAGTTTCCCCTTTAGAAAGTGTGGCAACAGTAATATTACATCCATCTTGGTGCTTATGGTGTGCATTGATTGACACAGTCCAGCTGGTAATCTTTCACCAGAGGAATGTTGCTGATGTTTTTCCATTGCTCTCCCCCTTTTCAGAAAACTCTCCTGTGTGTAATCTTTAGGTTCAAGATTTGCACTCTCAAATTGGATCAAGTTTTCGCCCTGTGAGTGCGGGTTTGGAGGTGGGCCAGCTGTCAAAATGGTTGTGATTGACAGCGGCGGGAGCCCGCTCTGAACCCGCCTCCTTGTCAGTTTCCAAAGTGCCAGGTCTGGCTGTGGTTCACAGACCTGACACCAAGCGGCGGGCCAGCCAATTAACATCATTAAGAGGTAGTTTAGAGGTATTTAAAAATAATTTTACCGGGTACTTACCGTTTTTCAGCAGCTTCCCGTCGCTCGGGCTTCACGCCAGATAAGTGTGTCGGGTTCTCAATGACTCCTCATGCAAGGAGGAGATCCTGAGAGCACGGAGCAAGTATGTTCCTTTAAAAAACAGGGTGGGGCTAACAAATCTAGAGCCCCCTGGATGTCAAAGGACATACAGCGTAAGATAAAGAAAAAAAGGGAAGCTTATGACAGAATCCGAGAACACAATACTGCAGAGACTCTAGAGGAGTATAAGAAGTGCAGGGGTGAAATTAAAAAGATATCAGGAAAGCAAAGAGAGAGTGTAAAATCAGGGAAACCACAAAGATGTTTTATAAATATATTAAGAGCAAGAGGCTAACTAGTGAAAGAGTGGGGCCTATTAGAGACCACAAAGGAAATCTGTGTGTGATGGCAGAAGATGTGGGTATGATTCTTAATGAATACTTTGCATCTGTTTTCACAAAAGAGAGGGGTGATGCAGACTTTGCAATGAGGGAGGAGGAGAAGTGTGAAATATTAGGCGAGATAAACATAGTGAGAGAGGAAGTATTAAGGGGCTTAGCAGCTTTGAATGTGGATAAATCCACCGGCCCGGATGAAATGTATCCCAGACTGTTAAGAGAAGCAAAAGAGGAAATAGCAAAGGCTCTGACCATCATTTTACAATCATCTCTGGCTACAGGTGTGGTGCCAGAGGACTGGAGGACTGCTAATGCTATACCTTTGTTTAAAAAGGGAGAAAGGAATAGACTGAGTAATTACAGGTCAGTCAGCCTAACCTCAGTGGTGGGAAAATTATTGGAAAAACTCCTGAGGGACAGGATAAATCTTCATTAGGAAAGATATAGATTAATCAAGGACAGTCAGCAAGGATTTGTTGAGGGAAGGTCGTGTCTGATTAATTGATTGAATTTTTCGAAGAGGTAGCCAGGAGGTTCGATGAGGGCAGTGCATATGATGTAGTGCATATTGCTTTTAGAAAAGCTTTTGATAAGGTCCCACATGGCAGACTGGTCACGAAAGTAAAAGTCCATTGGATCCAGGGCAAAATGGCAAGTTGGATCCAAAATTGGCTTAGAGGCAGGAAGCAAAGGGTAATGGTTGATGGGTGTTTTTGTGATTGGAAGGTTGTATCCAGTGGGGTTCCGCAGGGCTCAGTGCTGGGTCCCTTGCTTTTTGTGGTATATATCAATGACTTGGACTTGAATGTTGGGGATATGATTAAGAAGTTTGCAGATGACACTAAAATTGGCTGTGTGGTTGATAATGAAGAAGAAAGTTGCTGATTGCAGGAAGATATCAATGTATTGGTCGGGTGGGCGGAACAGTGGCAAATGGAATTCAATTCGGATAAGTGTAACGTAATGCATTTGGGGAGGGCTAACAAGGAAAGGGAATACACATTAAATGGTAGGACACTGAGAAGTGTAAAGGAACAAAGGGAACTTGGATTTCAGGTCCACAAATCCCTGAAAGTAGCAGGCCAGGTAGATAAGGTGGTTAAGAAGGTATATGGAATACTTGACTTTATTAGTCGAGCATGGAATACAAGAGCAAGGAGGTTATGCTTGAACTGTACAAAACACTGGTTAGACCACAGCTGGAGTACTGTGTGCAGTTCTGGTCACCACATTACAGGAAAGATCTGATTGTACTGGAAAGGGTGCCGAGGAGATTTACAAGAATGTTCCCTGAACTGGAGAATTTTGGCTATGAGGAAAGGTTGGAGATGCTGTGTCTGTTTCCTTTGGAACAAAGGAGGCTGAGGGGAGACCTAAGTGAGGTGTATAAACTTATGAGGGACATGGATAGAGTGGATAGGAAGGACCTGTTTCCCTTGGCAGAGGGGTCAACAACCAGGGGACATAGATTTAAAGTAATTGGTGGGAGGTTTAGAGGAGATATGAGGGGAAATTTCTTCACCCAGACGGTAGTGGGGGTCTGGAACTCACTGCCTGAAAGGGTGGTAGAGGCAGAAACCCTCACAACATTTTAAAAATACTTGGATGTGCACTTAAAGTGCCATAACCTACAGGGCTATGGTCCAAGAGCGGGAAAGTGGGATTAGGCTGGATAGCTCTTCATCGGCCAGCATGGACATGATGGGCCAAAATTGCCTCCTTACGTGCTGTAAATTTCTATGATTCTATGATTCTATGATTCTATGATTCTCCTTTGCTTTGACTAGTTGACAGCTGCAGAAGTCATATAAAAGCTACCATTTCACAGCTGTTCACTTTCCAATTAGAGGCTGAAGCCTTCAGGATTTGGAAGACACTTTTGAGGTGTATGCAGTTTGGAAGTGTCTGCAGTGTCACCTCTATCCACTGTCACCTCCTCGGAGCAACCTGGGAAGAGAACCTCCCTGTGTGCTGTGACTCCCTCCATAAGCATCTGGAGGGAGTCATGGGAGAGCCTGGGTGCAACCTTGCGCCGTTGTGCAGTGCCTTTCAGTGTTTGTAGCACCTCAATGCTATAGAACATCATCATCATAGGCGGTCTCTCGAACGAGGATCATTTGCTTCCACGCGAGTTCACAGATGTTTCAATGAAGGACCCGATGTTCCAGTCCTGAACTCCAATTGAAGGGTAGAAGGTGCCTGTGCATGT